>NW_022103917.1:5216076-5335965 GCF_000313985.2 Echinops telfairi
ATGTACACTGGTACAGATAAGAGCTGGGAATCCAGGACAGATAAAACCCTCAGGACCAATAATGAGAATAGAGATACCAGGAGGGTGAGGGGAAGGTGTGGGGAGAAAGGGGAAACCGATCACAATGATCTGCATATAACCCCTTCCTAGGGGGATGGACAACAGAAAAATGGGTGAAGGGAGACAGCAGTTGGTGTAAAACATGGAGTAAAATTATAAATTATCGAGGGTTCATGAGGGAGGGAGCGAGGGTGGGGGAGGGGGGAAATGAGGAGCTGATATCAAGGGCTCAAGTAGAAAGAAAATGTTTTGAAAATGATGATGGTAACATGTATAAATGTGCTTGACACAATGGATGTATGCATGGATTGTGATAAGAGCTGTAAGAGCCCCCAACAAAATAATTTTTAAAAATGGATTCCTGACTTATGGCCCAAATCTGACTGTTTAGGGTCAGGAAGAAAGTGCCATGTGGGTGGCTGGTGTCAGGATGATGCATTGGGAAAGTAGGGTATGAGTTATCTTCACATTTTGGCAGTTATTATTAATGCACTGGGATATTTTCTTCAAGTTGACACTTCATGAATAACCTTTACAGTGAGATAGATTTTGAGGGAAAGGGGGCATTCAAGGCTGTTTGTTGTTGCAATTGTTTTTCATTCCAGATTTCTAGTCTTCTGATAGTCTAAGCAGTATCCAACGATTTAGTGGCTGATTGTCGGCAGATCCTGTAGATGAAGTAATGTGTTTTGTTGTCAGGTAAAATATACAAGGTGGGTGCTCAAATTGACAGGAAGAATGAGCTAGAAGCACTTCCCAAAGAAAAGCATTTCAGAACTAACTCGGGACTTTTCCTTTCCCATTTCCCAGCCGTGTTCCCAGAAATTCCCCACCCACCCCACCCCCGGTCATGCAGGATGCTCTGGAATTATTGTTAATGTTCTCCAAAGAATCCCCGACTTGGTAGCCCGCTCACCCTGAGGAAGGTTCTTCAGAGGGATTCCCCCCCACCCTTGGCTAAAGAGCACACAAAGTGCATAACACAACTGCTGGCCAGCTGGGAAACCAGGTCCGTCCTAGAAATAGAACTGTTTTATAATACCTAAGGCTGTGCAGTTTTATTCTGAACACATGACATTTTACCTCTTCTTCACATCCCGCAAAGGAAGTAGGTAAATGAATTGATAGCAAAAGTGCTATGATGGCAGAGTATTGGTTCCCCAGTTTTTCTAGTATGTTTTTCCCCATCCAGGACTGATGCTGGGAAGAGGACTCGATAGGAAAGGCAAGACATTTCACATTAGACAAAGCCCTGACTGATCTTGGAAATATGTCAAGATCCAGGCACTGTCCACTAGTGAAGACAATCACAATAAGCAGAATCTGTTTTGCTCACTGCAGAACCAAGTTGTTTCCATTTTCTCATTCCCCTGCCTCCTGGTCTTCAGATCCCCTCCCTTCATTGTGTTTGATCGCAGGGAGGTATAGATGCAATTCCCGGACCTTGCCTCAGAGTTTGGGATTTGGTTAGATTTGGCTTAGAGCTCTGTATTTTTAATATTTTCCTGGGGTTTCTCCTTCAGACATCTCAGAAGCACCCTTTGAGAAAGTCTGGATTCAAACTAAGGTCCACAACACACCATAGTTGGTCAGAGTTGGAGTAAAATGCCTGGAATCAGCTTTGAACATTGCCACGCCACCATGCACATCTGTTTGTCCTCTGCCACCTTTACTGAAATGAGAATGAATGTGCTGCCCTTTGTCTGGGGAAAATTAACTTTTCATATTATGGCTAATAATAGTTAAGGTCTACTGAGTGCTTTTAATAGTTCAGTCTCAGTGATATGCCCTGTACAGGTTTTTAACTCCAACAGGTAGGCATAGATGTTTCCCATATTGTATGTCTAAGGACACAGGAGCCCAGAAAAGTTAACTGACTAGGCCAGGGGCCCTAACTCCAGTTAGTTGTAGAGTAGAAAGTTGTATCTAGTCAATCTACTCCAGGCAGTATTCCTCTTTTGGAATACACACACTGCCATTGAGTCAGTGACATATGGGACAGGGTAGAATTGCCCTGGTGGGTTTCCAAGACTGTAACTCTTCATGGGAGTAGAAAGCCCTATCTTTCTACAGTGCCTGGAATTGGAAGTACAGTGATCCCTGGTTCAACCCTGCAGGCTGTGTTCTAACCTTACACTGCACTGCCTTTCCAAACACCAAACTCATTGACATTGACTCAATTCTGCGAACTGGGAGGTCAGCAGTTTGGAGCTATCAGTTGCTCTGCAAAAGAAAGACGAGGTTTCTACTCCTATAAAGAGTTAATTCTTGGAAATCCACAGGGGCAGTTCTGTCCTATAGTCCTACAGGGCCACTTTGAACATGTGGAGTTACCCAGGTAACTCTTATATCAAGCCTGTACCATTGTTCTCCACAATTATCTGCTTTGCTCTTAATTTTTAGTTTTTGTTTTAGATAACAATGTTACAAACCAAGCCGGGATGCACAGGCAACTTACTCAGTGTTATAAAAAGAAACATAGGTCATCCTTCAATGACCCATGGGACACAGTGTTCACCTACATTTCTCACACCAGGATTTAGTGGGAAACTTTTGTCCCACCCTTACTGTGTGTGCTGCCATTTCTTGGGGTCTGTTTGGATCTGAAGAAATGGGCCTCTGCCCCAGCCCCAGAGAATTCTCAGGACATACGTGTCTCACTTAGTGTGGTAGTCACCGAATCTGGTGTCGTTTTAAGGATTAAGAGTGTAGGGGTGGAGTCTAGGCTGTCAATCTGGAGATAGCCAGTGAGACTTATATGGGCATGGCCTTCTCCTGAGAATTCTGGGAAATCTGGTACTTCCTCCTTGGAGGACACTTCTCTCTTGCTGCCACTCCCTGGGAGACATTGTACAAGACAAGCCACATGGATGCAACCAGACCTCGGAAGCCGGAGATGCCACAGAGAGACCCCTGCCAGCACTGAGATGCTTACACCACCACTGGACTCAAAGACTTTGTACCCACTGGCTTGTGGCTTGTCCTGCATTTGGCTTCATTGCATGTTTGGGGAGTCTGAAGAGGACTTTATAGATTGGTATTGGACATATGGGCTAATATCAGACTTACGGCGTTGGACTGGACTGGGCTGGGATGTTTTCTCAATGTTCAATTGATCTTGTATATAAAACTCTTTCTTATACACATTTGTGTGTCTATGGATTTGTTTCTCCAGTCTACCCAGACTAACACACTTAGACCCACTACCATCGAGTTGATTCTGACTCGTGTTGTCAGGTGCCATCTAGTTGGCTCTGACCAATTGCAACCCTATGCACAACAGAATGAAACACTGCCCATTCCTGCATCATACTCACAATGAGCCTATTGTTGGAGCCACTGTGTCAGTCCATCTTCTCCAGAGTCGTCCTCTTTTTCACTACCCCTTCACTTTGCCAATTGCAGTGTTCTTCTCCAGAGACTCTTCTCTCCTTACAGACAGCATGTCCTAAGTTCTGAGAAGGCGTCTCACCATTCTTGTCTCTAAGGAGCACTCTGGTTTTACTTCTTCCAGGACAGATTCACTTGTCCTTTTGGCAGTTCATGGTACTTTCAATATTCTTTGCTAGCACCATAATTCAAATGCATCGATTCTTCTTTGGTCTTCTTTATTCAATGTCCAATGTTTAAATTTTACATACATATGAGGTGATTGAAAATACCATGGCTTAGGTCATGTTCACCTTAGTCCTCAAAATAAGATCCTTGCTTTTTAAAAAAATACTTTTATTGGGGGCTCTTACATCTTATCACAATCCATACATTTATCCAGTATGTCAAGCACATTTGCACATATGCCGCCATCATCATTTTCAAAGCATTCTCTTCCCATTCAAGCCCCTGATATCAGCTCCCCATTTCTTCTTCCTCCATCACCCCCGCCCTCCCCCACAAACCCTTGATAAGTTATAGATTATTATTTTCATATCTTATATCATCCCCCTGGGAGGGGGGTTCTAGATTGATCCTTGTGATTGATTTCCCCTTTTCCCCCCTCCCCTTCCCCAATCCTCCTGGTATCTCTACTCTCATTGTTGGCCCTGAGGGGTTTATCTATCTTGGCTTCCCTGTGTTGCCGGGTATTATCTTGCTTTTCATCTTTTTAAAGATGTCTTGTGTTGCAGATTTCTTGACTGCTGCCTCTATGAACATTGATTGTGGATCCAAGCAAGAAGAAATTCTTGACAACCTCAATCTTTTTACTCCCTTTAATATGAAGTTACCTATTGGTCCAGTTGTGAAGGTTTTTGTCTTATTTGCATTGAGTTGTGATCCATATTGAAGGCCACAGTCCTTGATCTGCATCAGCAAGTGCTTTAAGTCCTCACTTTCAGCAAGCCAGGTTGTGTCACCTGCATATCACAGGTTGTTAATAAGCCTTCATCCAATCTTGATACTGCGTTCTTCTTCATATAGTCCAGCTTCTCTGATTATTTGATTGGCATCTAGATCAAATAAGTATGGTGAGAGTGTACTATATAATAAAAGTACATATGGCCACAGTATACTCCCCCATTTTATTCCAGATGCCTTCTATTACTGAAAATGCATGACATCAACCACAAATTCAAAGCAGAAAATAATTTGGTTTTAAAACGGTGAAGCAGAGTTTAGCAAGCCTGTTAAAAAAAATCCCATTGTATGTTTAAAGCCCTTGAAGTCTGCCCCACTATGTAAAACAACTAGATTTATTTTTGGCAACTTGCAGATACGAAATCTGCACTGAAAGTAAAAACAAGCCCTATAGCTGGGTGGTTCCTTTACTCTTGGGAGGGAAGATTCTTTGGAAAATAGACACATTTTTTTGTCACATGAATTAATGCAAATTGCTGTATCAGGCTAAAATTCCATTATGCTTAGTAACTTTTAAATAATGAGATGATATATTTTGGGAAGTCTTGGACAAAGCTAAGCGTTATATGCTAACAGTGCTGATTGTGAAACCCAAAGCCCCACTTTTTCATTGAAGCCCTGTTTTGTCCTCCGCTATCAGTTTCGATCTTTGTCTTATGTGATTTACCTACATGTTACCAATACATAGAAAACTGAATTGCGCGATTGAACAGGTATAATGTTTCTATTTCAAGCTGCTTTTGAAGATATAATCCTTCTACTTCCCACTCTTTTTCTTTTCTTTCTGGGAAACTCCTAAATATAGAAACCTTTTTCTACAAGTGTTTTTTTTTCCAAAGCAGATAACTAGATAACAGCACAACAGAACCACAGGATACCCATAGGATTCAAAAGAGTATTTGGTAGATTATAAAGGCATTGTTGCAGTGTTGGATTGTTATCTGCTGTTATGGTGAGTTGATTAAAGGTAAGCTTGATATAGACAATTGCAAATGCTTTTACTGCTTTTTTGAAAGTTCATGTGTTCAAAACCAGTTCTAAGCTATTTAAAATGAGTTTTCTTGTATTTTAATGCTTTGGGTTGTCTTAGAATACTTAAAGGGAGCTTATAATAACTTAAAATTTAAATAGGTTTCCATTTAATCCCCAAATCATTAGATGTAGTTTCTTTTACTCCAGGTTTAGTGTTTTACTCACTCATTTACATTTGTTATGTAACCAGGATAGATAATTGGTTCAAAAGTAAGTGACGGAAAGTATAAAAAGTTTAGAGCCCTACTTCACTCATATCACTAGTCCTGGAAGTGACCACTGTTAAAAGACTTTGTGTAGGCTTTCAGATGGTTTCTCTGTTTATTTAAACACACAGACAAGCGCACACAAACACACACACACACACACACACACACCAAACACACATACCCCTCCACTTTTAATACAGAATGTAAATCATACAGTGCACAATACTCTTCAAATCCCCATTTTTACTTAATGTATTTCATACTGGTACTGCTAGAGCTAATCATATATTTTAAATGCTGTATGGTAGTCCATTTTTTGGATGTTTAACAATCTTTTCCTGATGGTCATTTTGATTATATAGTTTTATTTTTCTTTTCTAAACAACACTGTTCAAAACATTCTTGTGCATATTTTGTTTATTCAATCTTGTAGAATCACACAAAGTATTTTTAAAAGAGTAAAATTAGAGTTATGACATAATTATTGAAAGTTTATGCAATTATCCATTTGGTAGTTCATAATTTAAAAATAAAGTCAGTATAAAAGGAACTTCAGGAACAATGAAAGTAGAAATCATCGTCATTTACTTGAATATATGTCTCCAAATATGGGTAACTATATTGGATTTTAATAGATCTCAATGAGCACTGAAAGACATCTTAATCCTCACCATAACACTAGAGAACGGTTAAATCACTTTTCCAAGGTTGCCTCTGTAGTAGGCACCAGAACAAAAAACTCAAAAAGAGGGTGTACTCAGTGATAAAAAGAGGTAACCCTCCCCAAAATGGTATTTGAATATACCTTTCTCCCAAGAAGACATACAAATGGTCAAGTATACACTTGAAAACATGTTCAACAGCATTCAAAACAACAACAACAAAAAAACAGAATTGAGTCACTGCTGACTCACAGCGACCCCAGGTGGGTTTCTAAGACTGTTTACAGGAGTAGAAAGCCCAGTCTTTCTCCTACAGAGCTGTTGGTGGTTTCAAATTGCTGACCATGCAGTATGCAGCCGAGCATGTAACCACTACACCAACATCATTAGGGCGAATACAAATCTAAACCATTACACCTATTAGTATGGCTAAAATTAAAAATAGTCAATAACAAGTATTGACTAGGATGTGGAATGTGGGAGATAAAAAGACTTTTCCCCAGCTTTGCCTCCCCCAAAGTTATGCCAGACATTAGAGGTTGTTTGCCAGCACATGGTGGGAGGTCAGATGCTTAGAGGTATTCTCCCTGAAGGCATTCAGCCATCAGACTACTGTCTGGTCCACTGTAGGTGGGGCTCACACCCTATTGGAAAGGAGTCATTGGATTTACTCCTTAGGTGGTGGGGCTCACACCCTACTTATAAGGAGTAAACAATTACTGATTGGATAGTAATTGTTTCCATGGAGAGCCAGAGAACAGGTCAAATCCTGCTCAATGACATCCAAAGTTAGGCTGCCATCCTGAATCTAGGATCCACCCATCTAGTCACATGTAGCCCCAATCCCTCCCCTTCCTATTGGATGTATGCCCCTAGATTGTCCCCCTCCCATTACTGTATTACCTATAGTACAACTCCTTCCTGTGACCTATGTCTTTACCTGTAATCAGAGGGCTTGCATGCCCCCAAAGGACACATAAGCCTTGGTTAGAAATAAAGCACTCTTCCCCCGTTCTCTCTCTCTCTCCGGTCCTCTCTCTCCCCCTGTCACCTGTCCCTCTCTCCTCTCTCCCCTTGTCCTCTTCCCCCCTGCCCTCTTTCCCCACTCTCTCTCCTGCCCTCTCTGTCCATGGTGCACAGAACTGGCTGTTGAGGTCATGGCCATCCAGGAGGTGAGCATGCTATCATGAAATCTGTCTGACTTATTTATTTTACTCTCTCCTATCTGTCTTATTCTCTATGACTTTACTATAAACTTTACATACTATCGCTGTACAATTGCACCTGCCCGGCCTCAGATGATTTGTTAGGAATTGGCTCCCCTGACATTTCGTGGGGCACAAACTCACAACCCTGAGATTAAGAGTCTCATGCTCTACCGACTGAACTGGCCAGGCCCATAATCATTTGTTAGAGGCTGGCACCCCTGACAGCTGAGAAATTGGAACACACAAACTGCACATGGGAAGGTAAAATGATGCAGTTTCTTTAGTTTGGCAGTTGCTTAAAATGTTCAACATGAAGCTACCATGTGACCTGGTGATCCTAGTAGGTATGTACCCACTGAGTTGAAAACACTTGTACCATCTGTTCATAGCAGCACTATTCCCAATAGCCAAAATGTGGAAATGACTCTTATGGCCATCCTCCAATATAAGTGAATAAACTAAATGTGGCCACACATGTAGTGGAATATCATCCAACCATAAAATGGAATAGACTACTGATAACATGCTATGATAGGATGAACCTTGAAAACATTATGCTAAGTGAAATAAACCAGATGCAAAAGGGTACATATTGTATGATTCCATTTATATGCAGTGTCCACAATTGGCAAACCCATAGAGACAGAAAGCAGATTAGAGATTAGTACTTGTCTAGGGCTGTGTAGATGGTGTGGAGAAATTGGCTACTTTCTTTTTAGAAAGGATGAAAATGTTTTAGAATTACTTAATGGTGTTAGCTATACTGCTCTGTGAACCTGTTGTACACTTTAGATGGATTGTATGTTCTGCCTAGAGTTACCGTATACATACATAATACATACGAGGGGATAACCCAGAATTTTACCCTCAGTGGTATGTTTTTGTTTTTATAAAACAACCTTATTGCCTTCAAAGTACTCTCCATTACACTTAATATGTTTTGTCCAATCTGCAATTCCATTCTTGGAAACATTTTTCAAACTCATCTGTTTGGATGGCTGACGGCACATCCCTCATTTTTTTCTTCTTCACCGCTTCTGCTCGTCAAATTGGTGTCCTTTCACGACTCTCTTCATTCTTGGGAACAAAATGTTACATGGAGTAAGGTCAGGTGAGTCAGGTGTGTGGGGCAAGAGAGGCATGCTGTTTTTTGCCAAGAACTACTGCACTGAGATGGCTGCCTGAGCAGGTGCATTGTCTTGGTGGCAAAACCAATTCCCCGTCTGCCATACATCAGGCCTTTTTTGTCACACACTGCACTATCTTTTCAGAACCCCTAAATAGAAAGCTTGATTAACAGTCTGACCTGGTAGAATGAACTCCAAATGCACTGTGAGTAGCCATTATTGTCCATTTGGGAAGTTGATGGATATCCAGAACAAGGTTTGTCATCAATCAACATTTCACCATTTTGAAACAAGAAAGCCATTCGTACACTTGAATTTTTCCCATAGCACTGTAAGCTGTGTTCAACATAACAACAATTTCTGAGGCATTTTCCCCATGCAGGAAACAAACCTACACAGCCACATGCTGTTTTCTTCAATTAACCATCTCAAAAAAAAGGAGGTTCTAGTGAAAGTGCTTTCATGAAAAAATTCATTGTGACCAGAGACAACCTTCCCAATTGATGCCACTGGATGCACTAACTCAGAGAAAGTTGCCCACGGAGCATGGGGTAGAGGATGGGGCGTGGTGTGTGTGTGCATCTAGCATGTAACCAGTAACCCTGGTGATATGACGAGTTACACGGTGGGCTGCTAACTGCAAGGACAAGCAGATAAAAATCATTTAGACTCTTTTGTGGAGAAAGACAAGGCTATCTACTCCCATAAAGATTTACAGTCTCATAAACCCACAGGGATAGTTCTATCTTGTTCTATAAGGTCACTATGAATAGAACTCAAGTCAATGGCAGTGAGAGAGCATGTAAATAACATGCATCCACATAAAACACACAGCAAACATAGGAAACAAATGTGCAGGGATGATGGTGGCTGTAGTGAATGATTTGAAAACATCATTTGTGTATACACATTATCGTTGTTTGCTGCTGTTGAGTTGTCTGAAATTCACAGGTACTCCATGCACGATAGAATGAAACCCTGCCTGGCCCTGCACTATGCTATAGTTCATTGTTGTGGCCACTATGTGATTCATAAGATTTTCACTGGTGACTTCCTAGTCTGTCTTAGTCTGGAGGCTTTGCAGAAAACTGTCCACCATAGGTGACCATTGAGTATTAAAAATACCTGTGGCCTAGCCCCTCGTACATAGCAACAAGCAAGTCACCATAGTCTGACACACTGATGAAAACATAAGGGAGCCTTGAAAGTGGAATGCTCTCATCCAGGGTCATGTCCTCAGTGGTTAAACAATAAGCCGATGAAGAACAAATCTCTCTTGTCTCCAGCTCAAGACTTTAAGGAGTTGTAGGTACTGTGGGCCCCTCGGTGTGTTCCAAACAACTTAGTATCACCTTCATCCACAAATCTGGTTAATCTGCATTCCCTGTGTGGGTGATTGGCATCCTCCTTTCAAGCAGCAAGCTTCCAGTTCTTTCCTGAGACCAGGAAGAGGGTGGGGTGTTGGAGTCCCCACCCCCGCCTTGCATTTGTGTTCCACATAGTCACTCAGTCACAGTCCTGCATAGCATGCCCTTGGGACTTTGGACTTGCTGGATCTTCTGTCAAGATTTACCTCTTAGCCTGTGTAATCCTCGGTCATCTTTTAAAGACTCATTTCTGACATCATATCTTTAGAGATCTTTGACCCCTAGCTAGGTTTGGGCTAGGTACACTCCTTCCCCTTTGTTTCCTGTAGTGCCTCTAACATTCATACCCGATTCCCCTAGTAGACTGAGACCTTCGAGGCTACTCTTTATCTTTTTTTTCTACCCCCGCCACCCCCTTTGCCTGTGCACATGCATAAATAGAACCCCCCCTCCGCCTTCCCTTCTCAGAGACACCTTCCTTTCCTGCCTTATCTAAGATTGCACACTCCTCCAGTACCTCTTGTGTGATTTTTGCTCTTCTCTTAGATACTCTGATCTTGTATATTGTCTGGCTGCTCCCACCTGGAGGGGAGCATTACTGGGAAAGAGATTTTTGTTGCTTTTGTTCATTGTTGTGTCCTCAGTCTCTCACCCAGTAGTAGGCACATAGAGACTATTTATTAATCGATGGCAAGGAGGACATAGGAGGCCCGGTAGGGCTTGATCAAGGGCAATGTAGCTGAGAGGAATTACTGAAACCCGAATGAAGGCCGAACATGATAGTGAGACAAGAGGAAATAGAGAAAAGAACTAGGGGGCAAAGGGCATTTATAGATGTCTAAATACAGGCATGTACATATGTAAATATATTTATATATAATGATAGGGAAGTAAATCTATGTGCATATGTTAAGTATCAAGGTAGCAGACAGAAATTGGGACTCTACTCAAGTACTGCTCCCTCAATGCAAGAACACTTTGTTCTAATAACCTGGCATTCCTGTGATGCTCACTTTCCCTACATGATCACTGAAGACAAAATGGGTGCATAGCAAATGTGGTGAAGAAAGCTGATGGTGCCTGGCTATCAAAAGATACAGCATCTGGGGTCTTAAAGGCTTGAAGACAAACAAGTGGCCATCTAGCTGAGAAGCAACAAAGCCTACCAGCCTGTGTGATCATGAAGTGTCGATGGGGTCAGGTATCAGGCATCAAAGACCCAAAACAAAACAAAAAACAAATCATATATCAATGTGGAGACCCAAAGCCCATCTGTAGACAATTGGATGTCACCCCACAGAAGGGTCACAAGGAAGAGAAGAGCCAGTCAGGGTGCAGTATAGCACCAATGAAATGAACAACTTTCCTCTAGTTCTTTAATGCTTCCCTTCTCTTCCCCCCCACCCCCCCACTATCATGATCCCAATTCTTCCTTACAAATCTGGCTAGACCAGAGCATGTACACAGGTACAGATAAGAGCTATAAACACAGGAAATCCAAGACAGATAAACCCCTCAGGACCAACAATTAGAGTAATGATACCAGGAGGGGAAGGGGGGAGAGAAAGGGGGAATCGATCACAATGACCTACATATAACCCCTTCCTAGGGGAATGGACAACAAAAAAAATGGAAGAAGGGAGACATCAGTCAGTGTAAGACATGAAAAAATAATAATTTTAAAATTATCAAGGGTTTATGAGGGAGAGAGGTAGGGGAGGGAGTGGGGGGAGGGAAAATGAGCTGATACCAAGTGTTCAAGTAGAAAAAAATAATGTTTTGAAAATGATGGCAAAAAATGTACAAACGTGCATGACACAATGTGCCGTATATACTTGTGTATGAGCCAAGTTTTTAAGCATATTTTTAATGCAGCTTTTTGTGGTAAAATTAAGTGCCTTGGCTGATATTCGAGTCAGTTTATATTTGAGCATATGTATTGGGATAAGAGCTATTAGAGCCCTCAATAAAATGATTTTTTTAAAAAAAAAAGGAATGAAAAATGGCTGGCTCCAGCTGCCTCAAGCTAAAATATACTGTCTGGAGCAGAGCTAGACAGCCTCAGTTCAAATACTCCAAACCCAAACAAAACTCAGTGCCATTGAGGCAATGCTGACTCATCATGAACCTATAGGACAGGGTAGAATTTCCCCCTGTGAGTTTCTGAGACTGTAACTCTTTACAGAAGTAGAAAGCCTCATCTTTCTCCCTCGGGGCAAATGGTTTTAAACTGCTGACCATAACAGATTGCAGACCAATGCGTATCCGCTATGCCACCAGGGCTCCTGGTTAAATCTTAAATGCCACTTCTATACTTCTATCTGTGTGACCATAGGCAGGCCACTTAACTCTTTTATTGTTCTATTTTTGCAAAGAAAGAAATTTATATCAAGAAAGTGACTCACACAGTTATAGAAGTGGATAAGTCCAGTCTGATTCCAGTATGTGGGTCAGATGTTAAGCTTGAGGCTTTCCCTGATTCAGGTAGCTACCAGGGCCCACGAATCAGGAAGTAGGAAGATGAACTAAGAAGCATGAAGACAAAGCAGGAAGACCACAGACTGGTGGATGCCGTCAACATGGCTTTCTGGCTTCCACTATATGCTATTGATTGAAGAGTCCAAGGTTGGTAGCTCAGATGGCTGGTCAGACAGCAGGATTTGATGGCTCCCAGGATCTGCAGGCAATATAACGAGCCACTGGCATAAGTCCAAAGAACCAGAGCTTGATGAGCCAGATGCAGGATCCAGACCACCAATAAGTGAAGAAGCCCTCCACAGTGTCTACTTATATATGAACTTGGTAGCATCCCCAAGGAAACATCACGAAGACTGACTTGAATAAGGGGTTGCACTCCACATCAGTCTTCCCACAACTTGGCTGCTCACAGCAGATCCCTTCATGGGGTAGACTACATTATATTAGATCACATCATGAGGGCCACATAACTTCTCTGTACCTTGCTTTTCTATTCTGTAAGTTGAGAAGAATAGATTTACTGCAGAGTGGCTAGGATTAAATAAGTAGGCCTAGTACTGTGGATTAGGTGTTGGACTGCTAATGGGAAGGTCCATGCTTCAAAACCACTAGCTGTTTGGGGGAGAAAGACAAGACTAGAGTCTACTCATTCGTGTAAACATTTGCAGTCTTGGAAACCTTGGTATAGGGTCACTGGCTTGGAATGGATTCAGTGGCAGTGTGTTTGGTTTGGACATAGAGGACAAGGAGCCCTGGTGGTGTACTGGTTAAGCTGTCAGAAGCTAACCAAAGGTTGATGGTTCAGACTTACTAGAGGCTCCATGAGAGAAAATATGGCAGTCTGCTTCCATAAAGATTCTCACACTCATCGAGTGGATTCTGAATCATAGCAACCCTTTAGAACAGGGTAGAACTGCACCTGTGAGTTTCTGAGACTGTAACTCTTCTCAGGAGTAGAAAGCCTGTCTTTCTCCTGTGAAGTTGGCTGGTGGTTTCACACTGCTGACCTTGCAGATCTCAGCCTAACGCTTTGTCACTATACCACCTGTGGGCAGTCAACTCAATAGCACTCAACAACAGCACATGTTGCATATTACAGGGGTACCTGGGACATAGTGAACATTTGATCACTAATAGCTATGGTTCAACAGCCAAAACAATGGGCTCAATCGTACCAATGACCAGGACCAAGCAGTGCTTGTTTCTCTTGTACACTGTTCTGATGGATCAGAGCTGACTCTGACTTGATGGAAATTAAATAGCACATTTACACCCCCTCTCAGAAAATTGGCTTTAGAGAAGACTAACACAGTTAAATGTTTCCACCTGCATTTTCAGATCCTCACCCAATAGTGCATACTTGAAAATACCAAATCTTTGTGAAATGACTGTCTGAAAGGGTTTTATTTATTTATTTAAATCATTTTATTGGGGGCTCCTACAATCCATACATCCATCCATTGTGTGTCAAGCACATTTATACATTGTTGCCCTCATCATTCTCAAAACATTTGCTCTCTGCTTGAGCCCTTGGTATCAGCTTCTCATTTTCCCCTCTCCCTCCCTTCTCCCCCTTTCCTCATGAACCCTTGATAATTTATTTATTGTTATTTTATCATATCTTACACTGATGGCTTCCTTCACCCACTTTTCTGTTGTCCTTCCCCCAGGGAGGAGGTTATATGTAGATCCTTGTAATCGGTTCCTCCTTTCTACCCCACCTTCCCTCTTCCCAATATCACCACTCTCACCACTGGCCCTGAAGGGAACATCTGTCCTAGGTTCCCTGTGTTTCCAGTTCTTGTCTGTACCAGTGTACATGCTCTGGTCTAGCCGGATTTGTAAGGTAGAATTGGGATAGATTTGTAAGGTAGAATTGGGATCATAGTGGGGGGAGGATTAAAAATAAAACACCTCTTGATTGAATTAGGTGAAGATTTACAGAGCAGATCAGCAGCTTTGCATTCAACAACTCCTCAAACATCCCATCGTGTTGCTCTGGTTCCATCACTTTTTTATTATCCCCTGAAAGGAATTTAAAGAGATATTTAAAGTGATTGTTTTGCCATCTCTATATGAGATGACTTCAAAAAGTTTGTGGAAAAATCGAATTAGAAGGTAATGGAATTTTTCCGTGATCATTGAAGCCCCCATTCTGTGGTTTTGGATCTTCAGTCGTTACTATAGCAATTTATGTTCAAATTAGTGATGTGAATACCTAAAACAACAAACCATTTGGAGAAATGGGAACATTTTGTTCTTTGACCTTTTTTAAAACAGTAAGCAGTCTTAGACTGAGGTCCGAAGCTCAGGTTTTGCAGAATGCAGATGCTGTTGCAGACATCCAGCCTGTGCTTGGTACTGGTGGCTGTCTTCCATGTGACTCTTTAATGAGGTGCTCTATTTTCACCAGCTAGTGTCTTTGATTTCACCCAGCCAGCAAGAAATTTGTCCAGGCCTATAAAGACTGGCATTACCTCTGGATAGGAAATCTTCAGTCTCCAGAAAGATGATAAAGGCATAAAACTACCTCTTCGGTTGTTTGGGAAATGAAACTATGTGTTCTAAGCTCCATCTGGCAATAGTATTATTTATTACTTCTTTCTTTAGCATCTTTTTCAGAAAATGGAAGATGGCAGTGAAATGAACACTTACTAGCTGCCGACTTTATATGCCACCCCACTATATGTTCTGTTTCACTTCTGCACAATCCTTAAAGGAATATAACACGACCACTTTACAGATAAGAAAACCTAGGTAGAAAAAAGTTAACTAACTTGATATCCTTCCTAGTAAGTTTTTTTTCTTTTTAAGTGAAATTTTTTATGGTGAATTAGGTGAGGGATTTATAATTCTGGCCATCAACTCAGCATGCCACAATTTAAACCACTTAGCAACACCCCCCCCATTTTATTGCACTCCCTTCCTCCTGATTTCTCATCGTCTTTTGGATCTCTATCGTCCCTTTCACTCAAGTCAATACCTGTCAGCCTTCTAGGCTTATCTTTTATCCTTGTAGTAGTGGCCTCATATAATATTGCCCTTTTGTGATTGACTAACTTCACTTAGCATAATGTTCTGCAGGTCCATCCATGTCATGAGACTCTTCATGCTTTCATCATTCTTTAGGGGTGCCTAGTATCCATTTTGTGTATGGGTTGAAGTTTCTTTATCCATTCTTTTACTGATGGGCATTTGGGCCCTTTCCAACTTCTTGCTAGTGTGAACAGTGCTGCGATGAACATGGGAGTGCTTCTGTCCATTCGTGTTATGGCTCTTACTTCTTAGGGTATATACTCCACAGAAATATTGCTGGCTTATATGGAATTTATATTCCTGATTGTTTGAGGAAGTGCCATATCACTTTCCACAGTGGTTGTACACTTCCTTGTAAGTTTTAATTTGAGGTCTTTCTGACTTTTGCTTTATCCACTCCCTCCGAAAACATACCTTTGCTGTTAATCAAGGATGCTGATGTATTAGCATATAAATAAAAGATTCTTAAGCTCCTTAAAATGTGGCTGTTATAACGCTTATTATAATAAGTTCAATACTATGGGTTTTCTGTAAAGTATATGCAACTAGCAAATTAAAAATTAATAGCTGCTAAAGTATCCTTACTATTTATATTATGCATACAGAGTAATTAATTTTATGTAAATATAAGTACCACAATTATTTTCCATGTCTTTAAGGATCCATAATGTGATTTACATATTTCTGGCATTCCAAAATACTGTTTGGGGCAATACTTTTTACTTTAAAAATGCTTTAAGCCATCTTTTCCCCACCTTGGTTTGAACCATAGTTCTTTCCATGAATACAATTTCTCTAGTGTCTCCTTTGTATCGCCAGTTGTTTATATTTGAATAAAGCATCTTAGTTATTGCAAACAACTTGGGCTTCTGCACCCTTGTTTTATATGCTTCTCTGGTGTGATGGAAACACATGTATGTTTTTACCAGAACAACTGCCACTGAGTCCATGCTGACTCACAGTAACCTGGGGGATAGAGTAGAATGGCTCAGTGGGGTTTCCGAAGCTATAAATCTTTACAGAAGCAGAGCACCACATCTTTTGCCTGTGGAGTGGTTGGTGGGTTCAAACAGCTAATCTTTTTATTAGTCTTCCCTGATAGGACTCATCTCAGACTAGTAGAGTCATCTAAAACTTACTGCTGTGGGGTCAATTCTTACTCATTGTGACCCTATAGAGCAGAGTAGAACTGCTCCCTACAGTTTCCTGGGCTGTATGGCTATACAGAAGTGGGCTGCTGTTTGTTTCTCCCATGGAGTGGCTAGTGGGTGTGAAACACTGACCTTGAGGTAAGAAGCCTAGCATTTAACCAATTACAGCATCAGGGCTCCTTGTGTTTATCTGTCTACATGATGGAATCAATAGACGGAAACACTTTGAAATTAGAGTCCTCAAATAACATATCATTTGTCTCCCTGCACAAATCTCTAGACATAATACAGAACAATTACAGCAGATCTAACAGTATGACCGCCCAAACTGTGTTGTCAATCTCATGTCCTGTTTGTGTTCTCTGGGGGGTTTCTGTTCTTATGAAAACTAATCAAAGTGCCGTGTGATTTGCCAGTTCTCAAGAATTAATATCCTCCGGCATGAAGGAGGGAATCGACAGAGAGGTCTGAGGGGTCAGCCCCAATCCCAACTATGTGGACAGCCTCCCCTCTCCAAGAAGAATCTACTTCATAGGACAGCACTGAAGCTACAGCTCAGGGAGAGGGGCATGTCTGATCAGAGCACACAGGAGCAAATGAAGGGCGAGGAAAAGAGAGTGGAGCACATCCTGGCCCACAAACCTTGAGGACGATATCCCTGCTCAGAGCAGCCAATGTACAGAGAGGACCATATGGCTGGCCCCACTACAAGACAGACATCCCTCACTGACCCATAGCCCTACAGGGGACAACACTGGACACACAGTGCAGGAATTGCGCCCGATCTGACCCCACCATACCGAAGCAAAACACTAAGGGCATGCAACAGAACAGCAAGGAGAGCAGAGCAAGGAAGTCCCGAGTGAGTACCAAAAATAGATTTTGGGGCCAGGTCATGGCAGTCCATCAGACTCAACTGGAAAACACTCCTAAAGGTCGACAAACAGACTTTGAACTATTTACAGGCTTTTCTTTCTTTTTTGTTGTTTTGTTTTATTTTCTTTTGTTGCTTTCTTTTGCTCTGTCTTATTTTTTTGTGCAAATTATTATCTCTGCATGTCTATCTAGATAAGATAGGCGGGATAAACAATCTGGAGGAGAAAAAAACGGGACCGCTGGCTTTGGGGGGGACTTGGGAGAGGGGGAGGCAGGGGAAAGGAAGTGGGTTTTAACAAACCTAGGGACAAGGGAACAACAAGTGGTCCAAAATCATTGGTGAGGAAGGTATAGGAGGCCTGGTAGGGCTTGATCAAGGGTAGTGTAACCAAGAGGAATTACTGAAACGCAAATGAAGGCTGAGCATGATAGTGGGACAAGAGGAAAGTAAAAGGAAATAGAGGAAAGAACTAGGAGGCAAAGGGCGTTTATAGAGGTCTAAATACAGGCATGTGCATATGTAAATATATTTATATATGATGATTGGGAAATTGATCTATGCACATATATTTATAGGTTTAGTATTAAGGTAGCAAATGGACATTGGGCCTCTACTCAAGTACTCCCTCAATGCAAGAACACTTTGTTCTATTAAACTGGCATTCTATGATGCTTACCTCCCCAATATGATCACTGAAGACAAAGTGGGTACATAAGCAAATGTGCTGAAGAAAGCTGATGGTGCCTCGCAATCAAAAGATATAGCATCTGGGGTCTTAAAGACTTGAAGATAAGCAAGCGGCCATCTAGCTGAGAAGAAACAAAGGCCACATGGAAGAAGCACACCAGCCTGTGTGATCACAAGGTGTCAGAAAATCATAGTTATATGAATGCGGGGGAGTGTAGAGTGAAGACCCAAAGCCCATCTGCAGACAACTGGACAGTCCCTTACAGGAGGGTCTCGGGGAGGAGACGAGCCAGTCAGGGTGCAGTATAGCACTGATGAATCATACAACATTCCTCTAGTTCTTTAATGCTTCCTCCCCCACCCCACCCTCCACTATCATGATCCCAATTCTACCTTACAAATCTGGCTAGACCAGAGGATGTACACTGGTACAGATAAAAACCTGGAAGCACAGGGAATACAGGGCAGCTAACACCCTCAGGACCAATAATGAGAGTAGGGATACCAGAAGCGGGAGGGGAAAGTAGGGTAGAAATGGGGAACTGATCACATAGATCTATATATAGCCCCCTCCCTGGGGGACGGACAACAGAAAAGTGGATGAAGGCAGACGTTGGACAGTGTACAACATGACAAAATAATAATAGTTTATAAATTATCAAGGGCTTGTGAGGGAGGGGAAAAAGAACTGATACCAAGGGCTCAAGTGGAAAGCAAATGCTTTGAGAATGCTGATGGCAACAAATGTACAGATGTGCTTGACACAATGGATGTGTGTATGGATTGTGATAAGAGTTGTATGAGCCCCCAATAAAATGATTTAATAAAGGAAAAAAATTAGTATCCTATTTTTATGCAAATAAAGCACGTGTGTGTGTGTGTGTGTGGTAAAGCCACACAGCTATCTTGCACATTAGTTTCCTATGTGCTTTATATACATATGCTATTTGTGAAAACAAAACGACAACAACAGCAGCAGTTTCTGTGGTAACTGGTTAATGTAGACACTGATGCTGCAGCAATTATTCCTCAATGTAGCATGTGCCTAAAGCATATTTAAAACTCAAATAGGTCTTCTGTGCGATACTGTTATTCAGGCAGAACAGTACATAATTGTATCCTTTTTGAGCCATTGTGGTGAGAGCTGACCTTTCAATATATAAAGGAAGTTGATGCTAATTTGGATTTTGGGGGCTGTGCTGCTTACCTTGTAGCTGAGAAACATTTGATTTAGTTACCCCCCTCTGTGCCTCAGTTTGTGCCTCTCTAAAGTGGGAAGGACAAATTATACTTCGTAACTTTGCTGTAAGGATTATTATTCAGAAATACATATACCTTGTACATTTATTCAAGACAGCAGAGTATTATGGCCAAGGATGTGAGCTCTGGAGTCAGCAGTCAAGACACAAATCTTGGCTCTTATGCCTTAGCTTCTTCATTTAGAAGATGAGACGAATAGTACTACTTCTTAGTAGAGCTGTTCTGAGGGTTAAAGGCATTGATACAGACACGATGCTCGGAACCATCTTGCTAGATGCCACGGAGTGGGTTCTTACTCCTCGAGGTCCCATGTGACCGAGTCAAGGGTTTTTGAAGCTGGAAAGTTAAAGAGGAGTAGAGTGTCAGGTCTCTCTTCCACGAGTTGTCATCACCGTTGTCATTTTCCACTTGTCAATGTTGGTTTGCTGAAGTCAGTAAACTGCGGCCTCCTTGGGAACTCAGTTGAGAGCTTGAGCACAATTTCATTCTTTATATTTTCTGAGCTTGGTATAGTAGGTCCATAATTTTAAATGTTTGTGGAACAATGAGTTGCTGAGTAAAGGAATGCCTTCACACTTGTCAGAGTAATCTCTTTTTCTCCCATGGCATTTAAAGCTGGATTGACCATGCTTTGCAAAACAAGAATTTGGTCTAAAATTGGAATAATTTTGTTAAGTTTAGGCTATGTTTACAGTAGGCCCATTTATGATGAGGCATCAAAAAGTTTGTGGAAAAATGGAATGAAAAGGTAATGAAGTTTTCATATGAACTTTTTGAAGCCTTCTGGTACTTTCTACCTCATTAGATATATGTCCTTCTCTGTGAAAACAGGGATCATGTGTTTGTTTTTGTTCTCCAGCACCTAGTGAGCCAGAGTCCTAGTAGGTGCTTGATAAATGATTACTGGATTGAAGAAAGGGTTCACAAGAGTCAAGGAGATGAGTCTATATCCTTCCTAATGGCAGAGTGGGTTAAGCTTTGGTTTGCTAACCATAAAGTCAGTGGTTCAAACACACAGCTGCTCTGAGAGAGAAAGATGTAGCAGTCTGCACCCATGAAACAACCTTAGAAACTGCACGGAGCAGTTCTACTCCATCCAGTAGAGTTGCTGTGAGTTGGAATAGATTTGATGGCAGATGGACTCCACTTCCAGCAAGGAAGTTTGTTATCTGTGTATCGAGCCTTCCTCCTACCTTGATACCTGTTCCACTTCATATAGTCCAGGTTCTCGGATTATGTGTTCAAATACAAATAAGGTAAAATAATGCAACCCTGACACACACCTTTCCTGATGTTAAATCGTTTGGTATTCCCTTGTTTTTTTTGAGCTGCTGCCTCTTGGTCTCTATATAGGTTCTACATGAACATCGTGAAATACTCTAGAATTCCCATTCCTGCTGGGAGTGAAAAGGATTTGAAGCACTTATAAAAATCACAGCCTATCCTTCAGTATAGATTATAGCATAGAACAAAAATCCCCACAACTGGAGCAATAGGCAACATCATCATAAATGGAGGAAAGATCAAGGTTGGGATTTTTAGTTGGTTGTATCCACAGTCAACACTCAAAGAAGCAGCAGTCAAAAAATCACACTTCGCATCGGGCAAATCGCAAAAGATATTTTTGAGGTGTTGAACAGCAAAGGTGTGACTTTGAAGGACAAGGCATGCCTGACCCAAGCCCAACATATTTCCAGTTGCCTCACATGTATGTGACAGGTGGATAGTGACTAAGGAAGGTATGAGAAGAGCTTTTGCATTTGGGTCCTGGTCCTGGCCAGGACATGAAATACACTATGAACCATTAGAACAGCAGTTCTCAACCTGTGGGTTGCGACCCCTTTGGGGGTCGAACAACCCTTTCACAGGGGTCCCCAGATTCATAACAGTAGCAAAATGACAGTGATGAAATAGCAACGAAAATAATTTGATGGTTGGGGGTGTCACCACCACATGAGGATCTGTATTAAAGGGTTGAGGCATTAGGAAGGTTGAGAACCACTGCATTAGAAGAACCAACAAATCTATCTTGGAAGAAGTACAGCCAGAGAATACTCCTTAAAAGCAAGACTTTTTCTCATGTACTTTGAACAGGTATCAAGAGAGGCCAGTCCCTGGAAAAGGACATCATGCTTGGTCTAAGGGCAGCGAGAAAGAGGAAAGACCCCCTCAGCAAGATAGATTGTCCCAGTGACTGAAACAATGTGAGGAGGGCGCAGGGCCAGGCCATGCTTCATTCTGTTGTCCATAGGGTCACTCTGAGTCTAAACCAATGACAACATCAGATGGAAAGGTCCACATTCATCAGAAGCTGTGGGATCCGCATCTGGTTCATTTTGAAAGAAGACATTCTAATCTCTAAATGGTCGAGGGGATGTGATAGCCACCAACAGATAAAAGTTTGAAAGAATTATATTTTGTCAAGCTGAAAACCGTTGCCTTTTGTCAATGGTTTTTCTTCTATATTTTTAAACTTTACGCCCACCTCACCCCTTTCTATATTTCCTTGGCTAATCCAAGTCCATAAAAAGGTAAATTCGATTGGAAGTCACTCATTAGTGCTATACAGTCACTGGGCAAGAAAAACCCGCATGTACGGTGCACTTTTACTCTTGCTGCATCTCTCCACATGGAAATACTTTTTCTAATTATAGTCATTAAAAGCCTAATGAACTCTTCTGTTTTAAAGATGCCTTTTATATTTTCTTTTGTTAACGCAGGTTTTAAATTTCTGCCACGGCTGCTGTTGATAATTGCTGTTTATATACTCTGTTAGCTCTGTTCACTTGGTTTCATTTTCCATGTAACTAGACACATGTATTGCTTAAAATTGTGTACATAGTAAGCAAAGGTCATTCTTATCTCATAAAGGTGTCTTCTTTTTCACTGTTGTTCCCATGAGAGTTGAAAGTGTCTGCCTTCTGGTAACACATTAAGACTGCAATATTTGTCTAGTTGAAGGAATATTTAGCTGTTTCTTGTTTGAATTTATAGCATATGGGTAAATCTAATCCTGGTAGAAAATTCCCTTTTTAAACACATGAAAAATGGTCCTTTTGCTTTTCTTATTGTAGAACCAAGTACACTGTTTAAAAAAATGTTTTTTAAAAATTTTATTTGGCTCAACACAACTCATATGGGGTTTTTTGTTTTTTTACTTTGGTTACTTTAACACTTCAGTTATTAAGATCAGAGCTAAAATGTATTCATATTAGTGACTTTTGGGGGTTGATGAAAACATTCTAAAATTAGATTGTGTTGATGGATGCACTATTTTGTGGGTATACTAAAAACTTAAATTGTGCATGTTAAGTAGGAGAATTCTATGGCGTGGGAATTTTATTTCATTAAAATTGTTTCAACAAAGTACTCATATCACTGTATACCAAGCTCTACCACTTAACTAGATGGCTGTGTGACCTTGGGTTCTTTGCTTTCTTGTGCCCTGCCTTCCTCATCTGGACAATGGGCATAACAATAATACCTCCCTTATGGGCTTGTTAAGAGCCCTGGTGGTGTAGTGGCTATGTGTTGGACTGCGATCTAAAAGGTCAGCAGTTTCAAACCACCAGCAGCTGCTTCATGGGAGAAACATGGGGCATTCTACTCCCGTGAAAAATTAATTACAGGCTAGGGAACTCACAGGGCAGTTCTGCCCTGTCCTACAGGGTCCTTATGAATCGACATTGACTCGATGGCAGTGAGTGTTTTAAAGAGCTCTGGTGGCATACTGGATTACACATTGGGTTGCCACCTCCAAGGTCTGCAGTTCTAACCAAGCACCTGCTCTGCAGGAGAAAGATGACACGCTCTGCTATGTAAGAGTTACAGTCTCAGAAACCTACAGGGGCAGTTCTATTCTGTGAAACGCTTAACACTGTGATTCAGAACGTGAACAAGCCTTCAAATGTCACAAGTTACTTGAAGGTTTTTTACGTTATTTGTAGAGCTCAAGAGAGATACCATAAAACTGTGGGGTTGTGAACATATATATGGCAATTAAAACTACCTATGGACTAAATAACTCCCAGGGTCAATGCTGAGTGAGGAAGGACCAAGAGCTAAGGGTAGACGCTAGGGGAATATCAACAGTT
The DNA here is from genome assembly GCF_000313985.2 of Echinops telfairi. Lineage (NCBI taxonomy): Eukaryota > Metazoa > Chordata > Mammalia > Afrosoricida > Tenrecidae > Echinops > Echinops telfairi. The sequence continues at coordinate 5,239,678 of NW_022103917.1, forward strand.
TGCAGAGAGTCCAGAGCCGTGGAAGCAAAGGAGCAAAACATCTTCTAAAAGGGAGGACATCAATGGCTAATAGTGTTTGTGCTACAGACAGATGAAACCAGGACTGGGCATTGCACTTTTAAAGTGGCAAGGTAGATTGTGGGGGCAGAAACTAGTTTACAGAAAGAGTGGGCTGAAAGCATGAATTAGAGATGAGGTAGTACAAATGCTGAATTGTTTTAGCAATGTTAGTAATTTACTTAGAAGTCCCTGGGTGGTGAAGTTATGCACTGGATTACTGGCTGAAAGTTGGTGGTTTTCACCCACTTAGAGAGCCCTCTGAAGACAATCCTGGCCATCTGTTTCTGAAAGGTAACAGCTTTGAAAACCCAATGGAGCAGGAGTCAGAATTGGTTTGACAACTAACATTCCACAATTATTTATCAGTACTGCTCTAGGTGTTAGCAGTATAACAACCCACGTCTGATGAGTTGGTTCTGAGTCATAGCGATTCTATAGGAGAGAGGACAAATGCTACATAGGGTTTCCAAGGTTGGAAGTCTTTATGAGAGCAGAAAGCTGTACAGAGAAGAGACCTCCTGTTTTGCAACTCTCAGGAGAGCTCTGAGGTAGGTATACATTGGACGTTTAAAGAAATGGGCACTAGATGACCCTAATTTCCTAAGGGATGTAGGCATACAGTTATAGGGCCAGTGATATATATAATGGGCCTCTTCAAGCCAAAGTCTATTAACTCCTGCCGAAGGAACTTTTCCTGAATAGATCTGGTTAAGAAAGGGCAAGATTCACCTGTGAATAATTGCTAATGGAATCATCTAGAATTACGTCTTGCTGTGCATAAAAATGAGCCCTCTCAGAAGCAAGATCCAGGAGTGGAGCATGTCCTCTGGATCTGAGATCCCTGGACAGTGGATCTAGAAGACAGCTAGACCACCAGAGGAGCGAATGAGAAGCAAGAGCATGGAACGGAGTGATGGACTTCCCAACCCACAGAGAAGTTAGGATGGGTGCTTTTGTGCAAGAAGCTGGTTGTGGAGTGGGGGCATTTAATTGGGGAAGCTGGGCTTAACCCACAGAAGTGGAGCTGTGTCTTCAAGCTGAGACTTACTGTTGTGGGGGGGGGGGTACCTCTGGGCACTTAAATTCAGGTTGCTGAGTTTGCTGACCTGTACAGCTTGAGCTGAATGCCTTTTAGTTTAGACTTCCAGCAGAGTGGCATGCCCCTTTGGACATTAATTAGCAGACTTGACAGAACTTTGCAACATGACCTGATAAACAACTTAACCCTCAGTATTTCTCATTAGCATTACAACTTGTTGACTTCCTTAATAAACCCTTTAAGCATGAATTTTGTCTGGGGGTTCTGTGTAGCTTTTGCAGTGGATATTACAACCTAGAAATCAAGTAGAGATCACTAACAATCCAATGGTTGGTTACCTTTATAGCTGGAGTCATGAAGCTTGGAAATAGGCACTTTGGAAAGTGGAGATCAGATGGAACTTTGTGAGGTGGCACTGAAGAATTTGTAATACCATCAATCTTCACATAAATATGGTGGTTTTACCAAAAACAATTCTCAGCTTTTGTTACGTGGAATGAAAAAAGTCATTTTTGAAATTGGTCTTGTAGGACTGCAAGCAAGACAGAAAGTCAGAGTGGGGAGGGACTTGAGCAGGCTGCTAAGAGAATAGGTTCCATGAATGGATGTGGTGTTGAGAAAGTGAAGCTTAGGAGCATGAGAAGTTGTGAATGTGGGCTCAAGAGAAGTCTTACGGAGCTTTTGAGTGGAAATTGTAAGAGTGGGAAAGCTATTGTTTGAGATGTGAAGTGAAGCAGCAGGTGGTAACAGATCCTAAGATGCCAGCATAGAGGCCATTGGCTAAGGTGAAGTGCAAAGAAATGTCAGAACTTGCAGATTTTTGGTTTTGGATGGGCTGTTCATATGGATGATGGATTTTCAAAGTTCTAAGGCAAAAGTTGGCAGGGAGAATAATACTGAATGCCAAGTTGCAAAGTCTTTAGTCAATGTCAGTAACCGGGAGATCTGTGTTTGATAGAGACGATGAGAGATGGTAAAGGTCACTGAAGATAAGGAGGTTAAAGAACTAGGGAACAGGTGAGGGGTGGGTTGTTTGCCTGGAAATTGAAATGTCATCAGATAATGACAGGCAATGTGAAGAGGATTCAAATGATTTGAATGGATGAAGGGAAATAGCTAGGAGATGAGTAGGTGACCCTGAGGAGGAAGGTTACACTGTAATCTCCAGATCATATGAGCCTATAGGAAGGGGGGAAGGTTTAATGAGACTGGATGCATGAGCAGCGGGTAGGCTGGCTGCTATGTCTCTGGGATGCAGATAGAGGGTTCACAGGGGCAGAGTCCTCAGAAGACAGCCAAGTCTCTAGGAAGGCAAGGAGCTGGGTAGGGAAGGTTCCCTACAAACGACGTAGGGACTTGATTAACAAGGAGGGGTGGGTACAACTTAATGAGCATGTTGGGAGAGGGAAGAAAGGAACCAATAGGGTTATGATGTGGGATTGGAACAAAGAAATCCAGAGCAGTGTATGAGGAGGAGGCCCTGCATTTTGGGCAGGTGAATGGAATCATGGGTGAAAGTAATTGGGCATAAGGTTCCCAGTTTTGTTTTGTTTTGAAAAGGCATCTGTAGTAAATGCCACAGCAGTAGTTCAGAGTGCCAGACAACCACTCTGAGGTTACTCTGGGGCTGAGCCTGACTTGAGTTCTAGGGTATGTGGACTTGAGTTCTAGGGTATGTGCTTCCTGACCATCAAATTCTGACATTTATCTGAACTAATGCTTGTCAGCTTCATATAAAGCATACATTATGACAACTCATGTAAAGCCCACTATGTTTTATTTATTTATTGTTTTACTGTGTTCTACTTATTTGTTAGAGAAATTTTGAATGCGTATTCTTAGGGGTGAATTAGAAACATCATTTCTTCATAGTATTTCATGGTCACTTAGAGCCAAATCCTCCTTTTACCGGGTTGCTGGGAGAACATTCATCCATAAAGAAAGAGAAACATGGCAAAAGTAAAGTAAACCTTCAGATTTGCACAGTGGATTTGTATCACTGTGCCATGGATAATTGCACAACCTAACCTTAAACGTGAACATTTACAAAGCTGATTTTGACTGGATCTTTAATCCACATAATCAAATAGAGTCCATTCTAAACCAAACACAGAGATGATCACTACTGAGACTTATAGCCACTGACCTAAAAAAAATGAGTTCTTTTCTGGGAAAGTACAAAGAAATCCTGTGTTTACCAGATTGGGAACAACTGACTGTTAGTAAACTTGAAATCCCTAAGCACACCCCCCCCCAATTTGTTTTATGTATTTAAGGTTTTTGGTTTAATAATATACTGATTGATAATATAGTAATTATAAAATTTATGTCATATAATAGTGTTTATAATAAATATAATACAAAATAATGATTTATATGTATAAAATAAAATGACATGTTATATTGTTATATAATACACTAATTTTTTTTGTTTCATTTTTCCCCCAAAACCATAATAGTAGGAGCTTTTACAGATATACAATTTCATAGTGTAGTCACATCAAGTAGTATTGTACCATTGCTACTACAATCAGTTGCAAAACATTTTCTTCCATCTTGAACTCCTTGATACCAGCTCTCCCTTACCACCCCGTGTCACTGTACCCCCACAGGAACCCTTACTTTTTGTCTCTGAGTTTATCAATCCTGGGTTTCATATACTGAAAACCAGAAAAACATGTAACAATTCAAGTGGGCTGCCCACAATGACAAAATACATCAGAAATAAACCCCTATATGAGGGAAAAAATAAGTATTGAAAAACAGATCAGGACCAAAGTGTATCAGAGGAGGTATCAAATGACAAAGTTATGTATACTGATTGATAGCTAAAGACCTGTGTTCATGCAAATTCCCAAGGTTAGGCAATGCATGTCCCTTTGTTATAAATACTTATATATAAATTTTTAAAATCAATGTACATTGGGAGCATAAAAGCAAGATGATTCATAATCAAATTTGTGTGATAGAGATTCCAACACAGTAGTCTGAATAATCTCAATTTTAACCAGTTGCCATGGAGTTGATTTCAGTTGAAGGTGGCTCCATGTATATCAGTAAAATGTTCTCAGTAGCACTTGATTTTTGTTGTTGTTTTATACGCTTTATTGTTTTTAGCAATTAAAAAATAATTAGGGGCTTGTACAACTCTTACACAATCCATACATCAATTGAATCAGGCATGTTTGTACATATGTTGCCTTCTTTCTTTTCTAGACTGTTACTTTCTATGGAGCCCTTGATATCAGCTCTTTCCCCCCCCTCCCCCACCCTCATAGACTGATTGTACATTGTTATTATTTTCATCTCTCACACCGAACGCTATCTCCCTTCCCCCATGTTTTCTGTTTTTCTTTCTCCTGTAAAAGGGTGTATGGTTATGTGTCGATCATTGCGTTCGGTTCCCTCTTTCTCCCTTCCTCTCCCACACTTCCCTCTATCCTTCTGGTATAACTATTCCCACTCCTGCTCCTGGATTTTGTGTGTTGTGAGCTCCCATCCCTTTCTATACCTGTGTACATGTTCTGGTCTAGTCTGAATTGAGAAGCAGCACTGGGGTCATGGTAGGGTGGGGGGTGAGGAATCCTCAAGGAACCAGAGGAATATAGTGTGTTTCATTGATGCTTTACTGCACCCTGGTGACTCATTCCTTCCCTGTGGCCCCACTGTGGGGAAATTGTTCCACTTTCTACAGGTGGGCTTTGGATCTCTGCTCCAGCCCACCTCGTTCTCAACAATATGTTTTTGTTTGGTATGTGTCTCCTGATGCCTATTACCCGGTCCCTATGACTCCTCATGATCGCACCAGCGGTGTGCTTTTTCCAGGTGAACTTGTTGCTTCACTGCTGAATGGCGGCTCGTATAACTTCAAGCCTTTAAGACCCCAGATACTACATCTTTTAGTAACCAGGCACCATCTGCCTTCTTCACCACATTTGCTTATGCACCTGTTTTTGAGGAGGTACCCAGAGGCGGAGATAAGGGGAAAGTGACAGTGGGGCAGGAGGAAGGTAAAAGGAAACAGAGAGAAGGACCGAGGAAGCAAAGCAATGGATAGAGGCATAAACATAGCGGTGTACATGTGTAAATACCTTAATCCACAAAATAGAGGTATCGGCCCATGTACATATATTTATATGGCAATACACTGCGATAAGGGATGGACTTTGTGGGCCTGTGCTCATACTCTCCCTCAATACAAGAACACTTTGTTATATCCAGTCAGCAGTCTGAGATGTTCACCCTCCCGACACAATCGCTGAAGACAAAATGGGTGCATAAGCAAATGTGGTTTTAGCAATTCATGGTGGTTTGGTTGCATTAGTTTCCCATTCCACAATTTGTACACATTTGGTTGCTTGACTTGAGTGACAGTCCCCTCAGTGTCATAGCACTTTCCCCACTTTCTCCTTGAGTGCCCTGTTGCCATTGGTCCTTCTTCCCTGCCCCATCCTGCTACCTGAACAATTTTTGGGGGTAGATGTTGCCCTCTTGGTCTTACATGGTTGATTGATCTCACAGGTGTTAGAATTCACTTTATAGGCCCAGCTGTTGTTTGGCTTGGAGGTGATTCCCCATGTGTGGCTTCAGATCCAGACCTGAAGGGTGTCAAAAGGCCACCTTCTCGGGAGTTCTACCAGTCTCTCTCTGACTAGAAAGCCTGGCCTCTTTTTTTTAAATGATTTTGAATTTCATTCGACAGTTTTTCTTCTACTCAGTCCAGGTCACTTATTGGGTTCCCAATCCAAGTAGTCGGGAGTGGTTCATTAGCTCTCTGGCTAGTGGAGTCTGTGATTTGCACCATCAGTTAGTCCTCTGGACTGGTGTTTTTCTTGAGTCTTTGATTGCCTTCCGTGAAGCAAGCAAAAAATAAAGAAGAGCAATAGTGGCAATATTTGTCAGAGAAAGTAGACTTCAAGGCAAGATCCACCACAAATGAGAAAGCAAGACTGTATAATGATTTAAAGGTCACTGGGTGGGTTTGCACACAGGTGCTTGGGGAAGGGTTCATGGGGTCACGCCTCCTCCCACATTCCGTTCTAACAGACTGAACTGATGTTTTTGGCTGGGCAGGGCTGCTTTGGAAGGTTCAGGTGGGTACAGACTTCCAGCTGCATAAGAATCATTGCGGGACTTGAGCCAGGAGGCATGTCACACCCCAGTGCATGTTAAATTTATGACGGGGGTGGGGGGTGCCACCTGTCTTTGGATCCTCAGTGCAAGTACATGGAAGGTGTCACTAGTTTGTGGGCTCCCAATGCATGTGTAGCTGAGTGCAGGAGTGAGCTGAGTAAAAGAGTTGGGCTCCAGGCTCTGGGGCAGGGCAGTTGTGGGTACTACTAAAGGTAGCATGGAGGGTGAGGTGAAGGCGCTGTCCCTTTCAAAAGATCTTGGTGCTTCATGAGATTTTGCAGCCTTGCCTTTGAAGATAACAGTTGCAAAGTTGACATCTGGTTCTGGTTCATTTGTTGTAAGAGGGGCATTGTAATGTGATGGACTATGCCACCATCTTGGACCTCTTCCCTTCATACAGTTTTCAAAGACTGATATTTTTTTGAAAGTAGATTGTCAGGCTTTCTTCTGAGGCACCTTTGGGTAAATTTAAACCTCCAATTTTTCTGTTAGCAGTTGTGTGTTGATTGCTTGCACAGCCTAGGAGGAGCATTCTTTCCAGTGGTCTACAGCTCACTTCCTGAGGTGGAGACTTCTTTCTAAACTTAACTATTTCCAAAGGGAAGCTATTCAATGGGACATGCCAAGTACAGTAATTTGAAATGTCTGCCTTGGGCCTTAGGAGCTCTGGTGGCACAGTGGTTATGTGTTGGCTGCTTACCACAAGGCCAGCAGTTCGAAACCACCAGCTGCTCCAAGGGAGAAAGATGGGCTTTATATGCCCTATCTCAGAAACTCACAGGGGGCAGTTCTATCCTGTCCTGTAGGGTTGCTATGAGTTGCATTGACTTGATGGTGATGAGTTAATTTTTTTGTTTTTGTTGTTTTGTTTTTGAGACTTTGGGCCTTAAATAGAGGAATTTAAAAGATAAAAATTACTTCCTATCACGTTGATGCTGAGTGACCCCATAGAATAGAATAGAACTGCCCCATAGGGTTTCCAAGGCTTTAAATCTTTACAAAAGCAGAGTTGCCACATCTTTTTGGTGCTGAGCAGCCGGTAGTTTTAAACTACGTACGTTTTCTTTGCAGCTAGTGCTGTAACCACAGTGACACTAGAGCACTTGTAAGTAAAGATAGTAGTTCCTAAAAGTGACTATAATACGATTCAAATGTCTTTTAGTGCATCTTAACACAACTGTAACTGGCTTCAATGTGTCAGAGCTCTGAAGAATGAATGCACTGTACACTGTCTTGGAAGCACAGTCAATATGGGAACTATAATCAGACTTTCCCAGGGCCCCATTCTCCCTGTGCACCACACCCAGACACTCAAAGAAATCCCTTAACTTTTCCTAATTATAAAAAATAAATGGCTTTATACATTTACTGTTAGATGTGTTAAAGAAAAGTAGAGTGGTCATGAAGTATCGATGGGATCAGGTATCAAGCATCAAAGACCCAGAACAAAATATATCGATGTGAATGAGGGGGTGGGCAGAGTGGAGACCCAAAGCCCATCTGTAGATAATTGGACATCCCCTTACAGAAGGGTCACAAGGATGAGATGAGCCAGTCAGGGTGCACTGACAAAACACAACTTTCCTCTAGTTCTTTAAGCTTCCCCGCTCCACCACCCCCACCCTCAACCCCACCCCCATCATGACTCCAATTTAAACTTACAAATCTGGCCAGATCAGAGCATGTACACTGGCAAAGATAAGAGCTCGCAGCACAGGGAATCTAGGGCAGATAAACCCCTCAAGACCACTAATAAGAGTAGCGCTACCAGAGGGGAAGGAAAAGGTGGGAGGAACAAGGGGGAACCAATCACAATGATCTGCATATAACTCCCTCCCAGGGGGATGGACAGCAGAAAAGTGGGTGAAGGGAGACAGTGGTCAGTGTAAGACATGGAAAAAATTTATAAATTATCAAGGGTTCATGAGGGAGGGGAGGGGGGAAATGAGCTGATACAAGTGCTCAAATAGAAAGAAAATGTTTTGAAAATGATGATGGCAACATATATACAAATGTACTTGACACAATGGATTTATGTATTGATTATGATAAGAGCTGTAAGAGCCCCCAATAAAATGATTAAAAAAACATGTTTATGGCGGCTTATCTAAATCTCTAATCCACAAGTTTTGCAGGGGTTCTTGATATCATTGGGCTTTACAATATCTGCTGGTCACTAAAGCCAAACACAGACCACGTCTACTTAAAGCTGTAGCATTCTCTTAAAGGCACCCCAGTGGCATAGTGATTACACATTGGGCTGCAACTCCTGTGGTTGCCAGTTCAGAAACTACCGGCAGCTCCTCTGGAGAAAGACTGGGTTTTCTACTCCTGTAAACAGTTGCTGTTTTGGAAACCCACAGGGGGTCATTATGAGTTAGCAGTGATTTGATGGCAGCACGTTTGGCTTTTTTATTTTCTTTAAACATCTGGCACTAGGACATGAACTGGGAGTCAGTTTTGAGCTGGCAGGAGCCTATGGGCCCCAAAAGCTGAGAGAGGGGGGTCCCTTGGGCCTGGAGCTTGTCAGTAATGGAGTGGATGGGAGGGATGAGACCACAGCAGGGAGAACACTGGAGAGGCAGCCAAGTGTGTTCGTGGGGACAGCAGTTGAATCACTAGCCCTTCATAATATAACCATTCCGGCACTCTTAGTAAATGCCTGCTTATGTGGATTTTCTCACTTTGAACATACCTTCACGAGGCTTCTAACTTGGAAAAAAATTTTGTATATCTGTAGAACTTTGGATTCACATAGGAAATCAACTCCCAAATATTACCAGTGGGAAAGCAGACACTCCGGGGAAACGTGGTTTTCTGGTGACGTCCACATGGGAATGCTGCTGAGCACCGCGCAAGCACTTCAAAAATTTCCTTTAATAAAAAGGGCCAAGCTTTTTTGAGTTAGAGTACCTCACACTTGTAAACTTGATTGGGAAGGAAGAGTAGAAGGTGAGTGCTTGAGACTCTTATCTGTGACTCTGTTTGTCCAGGCCTGCTCCCTGCTCTGCCTTTCCTTGCCCCTTAGAGCACCAGGCCAGGATGGGCAGTTCCCTGACACTGCCTGCCTGTACATGCACCCGTCACTCCAGCACCCAGACTTTCGTCACTCCAGTACCCAGACTTCCCTGCATTGCAGGTGTTACAGAGCTCCCATGTTAGCCATAGTTATGTACATGCAGTTTGCTCTTGCTTCAACCCATTTACGCAGCCCTATTCTCTGCAACTTTCTACACTCTACCCTAAAGGGAATTGTGCATCAGTAACACTTGAGAAGCCTTTTGAAGTTGGTTTTAGTTCCTCTGATGCCATCATTTTTTGTGAACCTCTGGTCTTCTAGTTCCATTGAAGGCTTTAGTGAATGTTAGTGAAGGAGTTTGTCTGTTATACATACGCTAATTCAGAAGGGTGATCTGTTTAGTTAGCCCTTTAAAGATTCATGTAAAGAAATACTCAAGGTCATTTTGGATTTGTTAGCTTTGCTTCTTTTGTGTCTTCATTCCACGGAGATCATATCTCTGGTTTTACTTTATGTTAGTGGCCACATCATTGCATTTGTGCTCATGGAGTTTCCAGTGTAATAACTATACAGACATATTTCAGTGATGTGTATTAGGCTTTATTTTGTTTTGTTTACCCAGACATTAATTTTTTTACCTATTAGAAACAGTAGCACCAAAGGGAACACAGTACAAATAACATTCTTTGAGTACTTACATGAACGATGCTTGTTACACATTGCAACATCAATCATCATCAACATCATAATATCCACTTAAACAAAGGGAGAAATGAAGGCATTATATGGTTACGGGATTTTTCCCAGGTCCTATAGCTAGTAGGACACAGCCAGGATTTGAAGTCACATATCTGGCTCCAGAGCCTAGACACTTAACACTATGCTCAGCCTCCTCCCATATATGTATATTGTGCAACTATGTTCAACAAAACATAAGCCATCTGTGGTAGTCATATAATCTGTTGTCAATTTGAGAGGATTAAGAGTGAAGGGGTAGAGTTTAGCCTGTCAGGGTGCAGCTTGATGACCTCATTTGGGGATGCTAAGGGGAGATAAATAGCTTGCTGGAGGCAGGAGACAGGCTCACTCCCTGCAAGACATTTCTGTTGACAAGATACATGGAGCTACGCTTGTGCCCTGAGCTGGAGGAGCCACGTGGACACCCCTGCCAGCACTGAGATGCTTACATTGCCACTGGATCCACAAGACCTTCCATCTACTGGCCTGTGATCGTCCTGCATTCGGCATCATTGCATGTGTTTTGTGAGTCTGAAGCGACTTTATAGGTTGGTATCAGACATAGGGGCTAATATTGGACGTATGGATCTGATCTGGACCATGCTGGGATGTTTTCTTAAGATTCATTTGCTCTTGTGTATAAACCTCTTTCTTATACATATGAGTGTCTATGAATTTGTTTCTCTAGTCAACCCAGACTAACACACCATCCTTACCATTTCGGTGGAACTTGAGTGGCGTAGTGGGTTATGTGTTGTGCTGCAAACCAGAAGGTCAGTGGTTCAAAACTACTAACTTGCTCTATGGGAGAAAGATGAGGCTTTCTACATTCAGTGTCTTTGATTATCGTATACACTCGAGTATAAGCCAACCCAAATATCAGCCAAGGCATCTAATTTTGCCACAAAAACTACATTAAAAATATGCTGAAAAACTAGGCTTCTACACAAGCATATACTGTATATTCTTTAAGTTATGGATTCAATCACTTCTTGGCCCTTTGGCTAAGATAAAGTGAAGCTATGAATCCAGTTTCGCTGCCTTTTTCTAACTATTAGAATAAACTTAGTGCCCTCTAGGCAAAAACACCTCCTTTGCACACCCTTGGGTGTAGCCAGTTACATAGTGTGGTGTGTAGGAGAGTTTGACCACAATGTCAGCAGTTTGAAACCACCAGCCATACTGTGGGAGAATGATGAGTTTTTGTTTTAATAGTCTCAGAAACCTACAGGGGCATTTCTGCTCTGCCCTGTAGGATCTCTATGATTTGAAATCAACTCAGTGATAGCGAGTGAGTGAAACTCCTGATAATCACTTAATAAGCTTTGGATTCCATATTTGCTTATTTCATATAAATGAGATCACAAATTTGTCTTTTTGTAAATGACTGATTTTGCGCAGCCTGGTGTTTTCATGGTTTGTATGTGTAGTGGTATGAATCAGGACTTCCATTTCTCTTTATGGCTTAGTAGTATTTGCCTGTTATGTGTATATAGCACATTTTGTTTATTCATCTGTGGTTGCATGTATCCGTTGTTTACATGGCTATTGTGAGTAGTCCTACAATGAACAGTGATATACAACTACTTGATTCTCTGCTTTCAAGTAAGTGTCTTGGGTATATTATTAGGGTTGGAATTGCTGCGTCATAACAAGTCCAACTCGTTGGCAAAGAGTTTGGGTTGGATTTGGTTAAAGTAGTTCTTTTAAAAAAAATTTTTTTTTGGTTAAAGTAGTTCTATGCTCAACATTTTGAAGAACTGTCAAAATGTTTTTCATAGTGGATGAAGGTTCTAGTTTCTCCATAACTTCTCCAATGACTGTTCTTTTTCTTTTGTTGGATCATTGCTATTCTAATAGCAGTGAGGAGGTATCATTATAGTTTCGATGTCTCTCTTATGACTAATGTCATTGAGCATCTTTTCATGTGCTTGGTGACCACTTGAATATTCTTTTGATGAAATAAATGTCTGTTAAAAATCCTTTGGCCAGTGCTCGCTTTGGCAGAATATATACTAAAATTGGAATGATACAGAGAAGATTAGCATGGCCCCTGCACAAGATGACAGGCAAAATCATGAAGCATTGCGTATTTTTCCATCTCCCCCCGAGCAGGCCTTCTATAGTGGAACCCTATTGAGGAGGCTGTGGCAAAAGCTGCTAAGCTGGCTGAGGAGCATTCTTGAAGGGGGGTCCTTTGAGCCAACTGACCCCTGTGCACTCTCCTCCCCCCAATCCAAAAGCTTGTTTTCTGTGTAGGCCACACAAGAGCCTTGTTTGAAAATGTGTTCTGTCTAAAAAATATTTAAGGTTTCCAATAAAATATACTTCCCTCCAAAAAAAAATCCTTTGGCCATTTTTGATTGTGCCCTTTGGCTGTTAAGTTGTTGAAGTTTTAGAAATAGAATTTTGAGATGAGACCCTTTTTGGGTATCTGATAACTGAAAAATTTCTCCAATATGTATTTTCTCTTCGTCATCAGCCTTTGTATTTGATAAAACACCTTTACTCTGAGAGAAATTTATTAGAATGGCAAATATATTGGATACTTTTGATTTTTGAGCATCTTAAGATACACCCATATTCATGAGACAGTCAAACCTTGACATTTCAGCCCTGATTAAATTACATTCTTGTCTCAAGTCACAGCGTGATGATCCCTGGTGATTCTGAGTAGCTTTAAATGATGCTTGGATTATTAGGTCGGGCTCTTAAGTCAAACGAGTGAGTCCATATCCTTCCATCATGCCCATCCATTTATCCATCGGCAGATTTCTTCATCTGCTCATAACCCATTTAGGGATTGATTATCCTTTCTGTGGAACCAAATTCCAAGTTATATTCTGAGCAAACCAGCCACAGGAGTCTAGCAGCCCGTGGATGATCACCTTCAGGAAAGGAAGCAAGCCACTCTGTAAAAGCTTGCCAATTTTATGTATCCACAGCCCCTCCATATTTTACAGGGTCTCCTAATTTGACTGCTGAATTTGGCATTACTTGAATGTTCAGTTTCTATTCAAGGAGTTTCTCTCTCTCTCTCTTTCACACACACACACACACACACACACACACACACACACACACAGTTTTATTGGCACGTAATCCACATCATACAATTCAGTCCTTCAGTCACGTCAAAAAGGATTGTACAATCATTATCACAATCAATTTCAGAACATTTTCTCATTTTTCCCCTCAATGACTAAATCACCTTTAAAATGAGCTGTGTAATCACATTCAGTTCTAGTGCTCCTTCCCCCTCCCTCCTTCACTGTTTATTCGTGAAATCTCCTCCCCCTCCCCATTTCACCCTCCTACCCACCCTACATTCCCTACAAATCCTTAGATCAGTTATTATCTGTATGCATCTACTCCCTCTGTGCTTCATGAACTGTTAAACCCAACAGAAACAATAAAGAACAAAAATGAAATGAAGTGATAAGGATAAAATAATAGTAACATAAAGATTAAAATACCACAATGAGCAGGAAAACAGAAACCTCCATCAGTAAGGTAAAAGGAAACAGGAAAGATCTAGGAAGCAAAGCTATGGATATAGGTATAAACATAGGTGTGCACTTATGTAAATATATTCGTATAAAAGAGGTATTGGTATATGTACATATATTTATATGGCAATACATGAGATACAGCATCTGGGGTCTTAAAGGCTTGAAGTTAAACAAGCAACCATCTAGCCGAGAATCAACAAAGCCCACATGGAAGAGCACACCAGCCTATGCCATCATGAGGTGTCCACGGGATCAGGTTAACTGGCACCACAAGACCCAAAACAACACATAAAAAACATATGGTTGAGAACGAGGGGCGTCGGAGCAGATACCCCAAATCCATCTGCAGACAATGTGGCATCCCCTCACATAAGGGTCACAAGTCAACCAGGGCGAACTATCACACTGATGAAACACACAGTGTCCCTCCAGTTCCTTGAGGCTCCCCCCCCCCCCACTGTCATGACCCCAATCCAGCCTTTTACTGTGGGCTTGGCTGGAGCATGTACACAGGTACAAATAAGAGCTCAGGACACACGAAATCCAGGTTAGATAAACCCCTCAGGAACAGCAATGGGATTATCGATACCAGGAGGGTAGAGGGAAGGTGGGGAGAGGAGGCAGGGAGAAACTGCAGGGGAAAGGAGATAAAATAATAATAATTTATAATTTGTCAGTGGGTCACAAAGGTGGGAGGGGGGAGGGAGGGAAAAGGTGAGTGGATACCAAGGACTCAAGTAGAAAGTAAATGTTTAGAAAATAATGATGGCCACATATGTACAAATATGCTTGATGCAGTTGATTGTTATAAGAGCCCCCAATAAAGTGATCTTAAAATAAATATATATGAATAAATATGAAAAAATAAAACAAAACCCAAAACCTCCATCACTATTTAAAAAGCCAGGATCAAGTGAGAGCCTTGCACTTAGAACAAATTCAGGTTGGGTGGTTCTCAACCTTCTTAATGCCGCCACCCTTTAATACAGTTGTTCCTCATGTTGTGGTGACCCCCAACCTTAAAGCTATTTTTGTTGCTACTTCATAACTGTCATTTCGCTACTGTTAGGAATTAGGCAACCCCTGTGAAAGGGTTGTTGAACCCCCATAGGGGTTTCAACCCACAGGCTGAGAATCGCTGGCCAAGTATCAAGGTTTATTTGGCCTAGTCAGGATTACAGTGGTCTATATTTGATAGTAAGGCTGTTCCAGACCTTTGCCTGTGGCTAGAGGGGATCTGCCAGTGGCTTAATCTGACTAGATAGTGTGCAGATGGGTTTTGGGCTCCCAGTGTCCTCCACAGCCTTCCACAAATTGGGTGTTCACAATTTAAGCTGTGATACTTTTCCCTTCATCATATTTGGATTTTATAATTGTCATCTTTGAAGCACATAAGCTGGTGTGCTTCTTCCAAGTGGACTTAGTTGACTCCTTGGCTTAGATGGCTTCTTTTTTGAATACAAGCATTTTTTCCCAAATCATTTTATTGGGGCCCCTTACAACTCTTGCCACAATTCATACATCCATCCATTATGTCAAGCACATTTGTACATATGTTGTCATCATCATTTTCAAGACATTTTCTTTCTACTTCAGCCTTTGGTATCAGCTCATCCCCACCCACCACTCACCCCTGAATACAAGCATTTAAGACCCCAAACACTATTTGGATTGATAGCCCAGCACCTTCTGCTTTCTTCAGCACACTTTGCTGTAGCACCTCAAGGAGTTGCTTGCAGTTATTTCAGGTTTTGAGAGCAGCTGTTGGAAATAAAGTAAAGTATTTGAAGAGTAAAGGAGAAAGGAGAGCAATTGGGGTCTCACTGACTGCTAGCAAACCTATTCTTTCTCACAGTGACTCTAAATGACAGAACAGAGTAGAACTGTCCCCTGGGTTTCCAAGACTGTAAATCTTTACAGGAATAGTAGGTCTTATCTTTCTTTCATGGAGCTGCTGGTGTTTTTGAATTGCTGACCTTGTAACTACTGCCTAATGCATAACCCACTACACTACCAGATCTTCTTGTTGGGGACTTGGCGGAGAAATTTAGTTAGAATATCAGAGGAAAGTCAGCTGGAAACTAAAAAGTAAATCTTCTTGTTCTTGCACCCAAATTCTAGTTTGGGGGGCATGCTACATGGGAATAAACATTTAAAAATGAATTTGATCATACTCTGGATTGTTGTCTGTTGTGACTGTGTTAGTCTAGGTAGATTAGAGAAACAAATTCAGGGAGACTCATGTGTATAAGAAAGAGGTTTATATACAAGAGCAATTGAATCTTGAGGAGAATATCCCAGCCCAGTCCAGATCAAGTCCATAAGTCCAACATAGCCCATATGTCTGATGCCAGTCTATAAAGTCCTCTTCAGACTCACAAAATACATGCAATGATGCAGAATGCAGGAGAGTCACAGGCCAGTGGGTGGGAAGTCTTGTGGATCCACTGGCATTGTAAGCATCTGAGTGCTGGCAGGGGTCTCCAAATGGCTCCTCCAGCTCCAGAGGTCTGGTTGCATCAGAGTAGGTCCATGTGGTTTCTCCAGCTCCCAGGGCGTAGCACCATGGCCATGTGTCTTGTCAGTAGAGCATCTCTCAGGGAGAGAGCCTTATCAGTAGAGAGTCTCCCAGGGAGTGAGCCGAGAGAGAGTAGGTCTCCCGTCTCCAAGTAGAAAAATATAGGAGTTCCCAGAGTTTTTAGGAGAAGGCCATGTGCACACAGAGGCCTCATGGCGTATATCCTGATTGACAAGCAGACTCCACCCTTTCACTGATAATCTTCTCAAATTGATACCAGATTATGTAACTACCACAGTGACCTTTGTGTCAGATCATGGCAAACTCATACAATGGGATCAGATCGTTGTGATCCCTTGAGTTTTTGCTGTCTAGTTTTTCAGAAGTAGTTCACTAGGTTTTTCTTCATTGTCCACTTTAGTAGCCTGGAAGCTCTGCTGAACCAGTTCAGTGTCATAACATACAAGCCTCCGTTGACAGGTGATGGCTGGCTGTACCCGAGGTGCATTGGCTAGGAATCCATCTAAGGGCTTCTTCTGGGAAGGTGAGAATTGGACTAGTGAACTGCCACCCACCCCTTCTTTTGGATTAGAAGATTGTAACACTACCCAAGTTTTCAGTCACATTAATCTAGAAGTCTCCCTAGACTGACTCCTCCTGGACCCAGTTCAGTCCCTAGGAGCCCCTATTCTCATTCCACCTATCCCCACCCCCTTACTTATCTCTCCAGCTCCTGCAGGAGGTTCTTTCATAGAAAGTCAAATAGAAACCTTTCTTTGATGCAAGGTCGTCCACACTGGCATTTTATATTTCTGCACTTCTGGCGTTTAGAAAAACCAACAAACTAGTATTGTTTCCACTTGCAGTCGGGGATCTAGGTTGTATTGAATGTCTAATAGTATTTTCTAAGATTGGAGACTATGACAGTAATAGTGTGGATTACATGGTACTGCCTACTCACTAATAACCCTGTATGTAAGCTTCAGTATTGATTGTTCTGTCGAATATATGGTACAAACAAATAATATCTGTCAATCATTGGAATTGTTTTTTTCAAAGGAAAATGTTTATGCTCCAGAAAAACATAGGGATAATGCTAGGAGCGTCCTTTCACATTTTCCCAGAGTCTTGTTTGTGGAGAACTTTCTATAGATCAGTGAGTGATATTTCTCTGCTCTGTTAGCAGAGAAAGCAATGCTTTAAAAAGTTCCCTGCCCATTTATTGGTGACTGAAATGAGGCTGACTTGTGAAGAAAACAGCACATGGCTGGCTGATTGGAATTATTTGCCTCTGATCCATGGTGCCTCCTCTCTGGGTACTGGTTCCCCCTGAAAGCCTCTTACAACTTACTTGGTACTTTCTGCCAGGAACATTTCCTATAAGTCAAACTAATATAAGTCTAATCAGATTTTCTCAACAGAAGCAATATTACAGGGGGAATGATATTCCTGACCTGACTTACTTTTTTAAAAGTAGAAACGATCATAACCACTAGTTAAATGCTTACTCAACTAGAATTGACGGATCTAGAAGCTGCCCAGGATCAGATATACAAATCAATTAATGAAGCCTCATAACAACAGTTTGTACTGAAACAAATATGTTTATAAAGGACATTCTGCAAAGTCAAGAAATTAGCAATCAGGTTTGTTTGGGTAAATATTGACAGGTGACTTCAGGGGCGGCATGGAGTTGCTCTATGATTTGAGAATTTTTCTCTCTGCATTTTCATTTGCTCATTGGCAGTTCCCTATAAGCAGGCAGATTCTAGAGTAAGCTTCCAGTCTTGGTGTCTTTGAGTTGTCGCCAGGGAAGGCTTACTGAGAACATTTAGAAGTTCTGAAGCATGATTACAAATTCCCAAACCAAGCAACCAGACTCACTGCTATCAAGTCAATACTGACTCACAGAGACCCTTATAGGGTAGGGTGGAACTGCCACTATGGGGTTTTGAGACTGTAACTCCCCCCCACCAAACTATTTTATTGAAAGTTAATTACAGATATCACCATTCCATAGTTCAATTACCATATCTACTCGAGTATAAGCCAATTTCTTCAGCACATTTTTAATGCAGTTTTTGTGGTAAAATTAGGTGCCTCAGTGGATATTCAGGTTGCCTTATACTTTATGGGAGTAGAAAACTTCATCATTCTCTAGTGGAGTGGCTGGTGGCTTTGAATCACCTACCTTACAGTTGGCAGTCCAACAGGTAACCACTGCACCACCAGGGCTCCTGACCCACCAGGGTTTACGTAGGTGCAAACAGAAGAAGAAGAGCATCCCTTGCTGAGTTGAAGCCCTGGGAGCATGGAGGGGCTTGGAATAGAAAGAAGGCCTTTGTGGCTAAAACCTGAGGTGGCAAGATGCAGTTGGAGAGTTAAGAAGAAGCCACAGGATTTTTTTATTGTAGGTAAAAAAGATCATAAATTCAAATGCATATTTTTAGAGACGCCATGGTAAAGTGAAATTACTCGGTAAGGCTCTTTTATAGATAGTCTATGTGTGGGAGCATGCAAATTAGGAATAAACCAAACCTAAACCCAAATTCAATACCATCAAGTCCATTGGGACTCACAGCCACCCTATAGGACAGAGTAGAACTGCCCCTGTGGGTTTCTCATACTGTAACTCTTCCTGGAGTAGAAAGCCTTATCTCTGTTCCACAGTGTGGCTGGTGGTTTCAAACTACTGACCTTGAGGACAACAGCCTAATGCATAACCCATTATGCCACTCTGACTCAGGAATTGGTCAGTTTCACCATCCCGCTGTGTATAAAGAGCCCAGTTCAGAAGCAGGACAGGGAATCCCATGACCACCAAGAAAGAAGAGCCACCAGTTGAATGTTTGGAAGATCCCTCCCTGAAATGGCAGGCGGCCGGAGAGGCATGCACCTGAGGCCCAGCACTGTAACCGTGAGACAGAATAGAGAAACCATGCTAAGACTGTGAGACAAAGCGGTGGGTTTCTTGACCCACAAAAGAGTAAAATGGAGTGCTTTCAGACAGGAGGCTGGCATGCAGAGTGGGGTGCCCTTTGTAACACTGGCACAAGCAGGCTAGAGGCCAAGGAACTGCGTGACTGAGAGTTTGAGGACCAGAGAGAGATGTTCCTGCTGACTTGGCTGAGAAAGAGTGCCATAGACAAAAGAACTGGATCCTCATAACGTTTTCTGATTCTGAATTGTAATCTGTTAACTTCCCAAGTATTATCTGTAAGTTCTGTGTGGCCACTGCAGCACATTTTCGTTCCCAGTAGAGTGAGGTAGAGAGCCTGGGGAGAAAAGTTTGGTATCAGACTAGGATGAAGGATGGAGGGTGGAGGCATATTAATTCATCACTGTTGCTGGTGGGATTACATATACATTCAAGAAAGAGACCATAATTGGGATATGTACACTACTATGGACTAGAAAAGTTTACAGAATTGGGTCTGGCTCCCTCTGACCATCCTGGTCAGTGCTTGACTAATGACTATGCTGCCCTGGTACCCCAGTTCCATTAAGGTCATTACCAGGCAAGCCCATGAGGGGAAGAGTGTACCCTTTCCTGGGCTGGCTACGGGAAACATAGAAATCCTCTTTTAAATACACTGCCTGAGGGCAAAGCTTTACAAATTGCTGGTTAATGGTCAGAAAGAACTCAGTGGAGGCTGAATTTATGTCCAGCTTCAAAATGGGTTTCTACAAGAAGCCTTAGCCTTCTGTAAACTCTAAGCTCTACTACAGTTTTCAATGTTTAAGATCAGTGAGATACCTTTAGGGCAGGGGCTAGGGCAGGGGGCATTGGGGGCATCCGATTGCGTTGTTTGTCCTTTTGGATCCTGGCTGAATCAGTTCTGAACCAAGTGCCACGATCATTCTTGGTACTCGGCTCATTTGTATGAATATTTACTGTCTGATCATCCTTGAGGGCAGGAACTGTGCCTATTTTTTATTTACTCGTGTATTTCCAGTACGTTGCTGGAAGCCAGAAACCCCAAACAATGGAAGCTCCATATTTCTTTGTAATTGTTTTGAGATTTGTTGTGCAAGATCTACACCTTGTGTTTGGTTGATAACTTTTTTAAAACATTTTTTTGGTGGTCTGAGTGAGCGTCTGCCTAGTACATTTATTTTCGGTTCCAACAAATTTTTTTACATTTTGTTCTGTGACATTGGTTGCAATCCCCTCATTGCAACAGCACCCTTCCCCACTTCCTCCTTAGGAAGTTTCAATCCGTTCCTTTCTTCCCTGCTTTCGGAACTTAGGTTGCCCTTTAGGCTTTAAAGGGTTGGTTGTCCCAAGGAGCATATTCCCTACAAGTGTTATTGTTCACTATGCAGGCCTGGTTGTAGGCTGGTTTCTTGTTTGGCTGTAAGGTAATCTCAGGGAGGAGATTCAGTTCTAAATTTGAAGGACCACAGTCTCAGGGGACCCGCCACTGTGTGTATGTTTTCCTCCTCCTCTGCCCAGGACATTTTATTATGTTCCTGATTGGAGCAGTTGACAGTGGGAGTGGGTGACCATTGAGTTCTTCTGGTCTCAAACTAGTGGAGGCTGTAGTTCGTGGGGTCCATAGTCCTTTGGCTTATGCTTAATGAATATTGGTTGAATGAATTCATCAACCCTACTAACAACTTCCCTTCTGTTTTATGTAGGGTTGCTATGCATTGAAGCAGACTAGAAGCCACCTAACAACCTTACCTTGTGACCTGTTATTACACAAGGGTGTTACTTTTCACCACATTATTGTTTCACAGTGTTAAACTTTTTCTCTTAAATTGGAGTGCAATTCCAAGGTATACTGTCCAAAGTGGACTCTAACTCCATAGAATCAGTGTACACGTTGCCTTCTAAGAAAGATGAGCAACTATCAGACTAACTCTGCCTTTCCTCTTCGCAGTCATTTTTAGGATTAGCAACAATGTCTAAAGGACGAATCTCAAAGCTATACACACAGTGTTTCTTCATTCTGAATTTATGCATTGCTTTAAAGCATTCTAAGTTTTTATTGGGGGTGCTCAATGAACATTGCATGATGATGAAGCCCAACTCTGTCTTATAGCAGAGTTCTCAGTATAGATAACTGACTTTGGGGTGGACCTCCTACCTTATCTTTTCCCTCTTTCCTCCACCCCCTTTTTTCAGCTCAGCTGAATCTAACCAGGAAGGAAGAGGTGAGCCTGCGTGTCTTTGAGAGTCTAGCACTTGGATGACCGCCAAGCTGGCGTGTCCTCGGGACACATTAGCTACACCAATGTCTGACTCTGCGGTGTGTTACTGACTGTTTATGCACAGAGCTGTCTTCCAACCCACCTACCATTTACTGACCCCTACTCATTCTGCTAGAGGAGCACGTACACTTCAGGTTCCAGCCTTAGAGGACTGCCTGCATTCCCTTGGGTTCTGTCTCCTTTTTCTTTTATTTTTAGACTTCAGTTATTTATTATATTTAAATGCATATCTTTGAGAATATCTTCATACAGAGTGGAAGCTGTTGAATTAATTGTGTATGGCAAGTTCTTGATTTTGAGTAATTTTCAAACTTTTAAATAAATTTTGTAGTATCTCCATATAATATATTTCCTTTTGTCTAACTGGACTTATATGACAAATGAATAAGGCTCTGTCTGCTTTTTGATGGTATATTTCTGTTTAGCAACATATAGAAAGTTTTGCCTCATATCTTAGTTTACAAAGTTGAGTAAGAATGGTTATAGGCGTGTTTTAACACATATGCACACGTGCATGCCTTTTCCAATAGTGTGTGAGGTGCAGTCAGTTGTATTGCCATCAGGAGACTGGAGTCTTCATGAACCTTTCGTTGTTGACTAATTGGGTCTTACCAGCCACTGAGTCACAGGTGCTTAATACCAAGACCTGCAACCTCTGTGCTGTTTCATGATTTGGCCGAAAGCTCTACCCCCAGTTCAAATTTTGCCAGGTATTTTTAATGTAGGCTGTAAAATCTTTTTTTTAAATCATTTTATTGGGGGCTCATACAACTCTTATCACAATCCATACATTCATCAATTGTGTAAAGCACACTGTACTTTCGTTACCCTCACCATTCTCAAAACATTTGCTTTCTGCTTGGGCTCTTGGAATCAGCTCCTCATTTTTTCATTTTTCCCCTCCTCCCCGCTACCCTCTTTCATGAACCCTTGATAATTTATAAATTATTATTATTTTGTCATCTCTTACGCCGCCGGACGTCTCCCTTCACCCATTTTTCTGTTGCCCATACCCCAGGGAGGAGGTTATATGTAGATCCTTTTAATCTGTTCCCCCTTTCTACCCAACCTTCCCTCCACCCTCCCGGTATCACCACTCTCACCACTGGTCCTGAAGGGCTCATCTCTGCTGGATTCCCTGTGTTTCCAGTTCCTATCTGCACCACTGTACATCCTCTGGTCTAACCAGGTTAGTGAGGTAGAATTGGGATCATGATAGTGGGGGGAGGGGTGGAAGCATTAAAGAACTAGAGGAAAGTTGTGTGTTTCATCGATGCTACACTGCACTGTAAGTGACTCATCTCCTCCCCACTACCCCTCTGCAAGGGATGTCCAGTTGTCTACAGATGGGCATTGGGTCCCCACCCCGCACTCCCCCTCATTCACAATGATATGATTTTTTTATATTGGTTCTAAATATCCCCAGTATATGCTTTAGGATGATCCCATTGTTATTCTCAATCGTGTATTTGACTAGGATTTCATTGCTCTATTTGGTTAAAAATGCAAACAATAGCAAATCATTTGAGGAATGTGTTTGGTGGAAAACTGGTTGGGGGTGGGATGGGGTGGGGCAGTATGGCCTTTAGCATGAATGGTGTTTGTTTTTCCAGAAGTAATTTTGCTTGTATTCACTCTAGTAAGAAATATTTTGTAGTGGTTTCATGTGTGTGTGTTTCAACTTACTGCAAAAACCTTGGGTAAAAGGCAATCCTAAGTGACTAATTTTTTTTTAAAAAAAGGTCTTCTGGCAGTTAATCCAAACCTGTTTTATCTTGAAGTCACTTATCCCCTGAAGTTGGGACATAGATTCTGTTCTAGTCCATAAGAGGCCATAAAATGTTTCCCTAGGATTCCCTAGACATATTTAAGAAGGCAGTCTTCTTCCCCTCCCTCCCTTTTCTGGAGGTAACCATTAAATAAATTGCCCTGGTGGTCCTCTAAATGGACATCCTTAAAGTCAGAGTGTCAGTGTACCTTCTCATGTATGAAGATTAGCACCCTGAAAGGAGTTTAATCTCGTCTATTTGTACTTGAATAGAAAAGACCCTGTCTGCATTTACCTGATAAACCCTGATAGAGCTGCAGTTTTGGTTGATAGACATGTTTGATGTGATGGAGGAATATATTACGGTAGCATTGTCTAAATCATGCTATACGGAGCGTGATATCACGGGATCTGCTGATGGGCACATACTTTTGGTAAATGTTGACGTTCCAAAGTTAAAGAGGTTTCTTTACTGGAGCCTTCCCTATGAGGGTGCGGCATGTGAGTCGCCTAGAGAAGACTTTCTCTTTCTTGAGGAACATCATGAGTGACTTATTCCATGGAATGTAACTTGGGAGACATTTAGAGATGCATGCATTCGGATGTACTTGCCAGTTCTCAGTGAGCTATTCCTAGTTGGCAGCACTCAAAGGCATAGTGAAATTTCAAAACCCGAGCAATTTTTATTTCCACTCAAGGATTCGTTTAATATTCATTTGATGTGCCCTTCATACTTTGTTTTTGGTGTTTGAAAAATTGCCCTACAGTCAGCTTACTAATTTTTATAGTCTTTTTAAGAGCATGTTTTGGGAATAATTACAATCCAATCACTTGTTAGGCTTATAGCATTGCCCGATATTTATAGTGTACAGTATCTTAACATCTAAAACTTTGTTATGGGGAAGGAGTGGGAGAAGGGAGAATTAGAGACTCAATTCAAGTACGGTTCCAAAGTAACCAGGTTCTCTGGAGAAAATTGATTCATATGCCCACAGTGTCATCAATAATTCCCAAGGACTAATCAATGTATGTAAGGAGCCTTAGTGGCACCGCGTGTTAAGCATTGTGCTGCTCATTGCAAGGCAGGAGTTTCAAACCCACCAGCTGCTCTGTGAGCGAAAGATGAAGATCGCATCTTTGGAAACACAGTGGGTTTGGTTTGGCTTTCTTGGCTTATTTGCTCCATAGAGGCCTTTGTGGTTACCCCTGCCTCTCTTCCACCTCCCTGACTAACCCCAGTCCTTTGCATGCACACCAGGGAAGGATGCTATCCACACCAAGGACATGGCCCTAACTCGTGTGATGGTCCAGTTCCTGGAGTTTTAATATTCACATAGTTGCTTGCAGGCATCATCTTGTTCACTTGAATTTAGCCTTCAGAATCCTTGACAGACAGTCATCTCTGGTTGTAGTATTCTTTGAAGTTCTGCGACCTTGTTTCACTTATAAGGAAATGGAGGCTCAACTAACTAAGCCATTTCTCCCAGGTCTCTCAGGAAAGGAAATGGTAATAAATAATCTTTCCCAGTGCCCTATCTTTGTTGCTTCACCTGCCTCACTTGCCTAAAGGGAAGGTGCTTATTTCAAGAGCAGACTTTTTCCTTTAAGTTATAAATTGAGCACAGATGTGGGCTATGTTATCGTGGTTGATTTGAAGGCTAGAAACCCTTCACTGATGAGTCACAACTCAGACCTCCCAGCCACCTGGTGCCATTGCAGAATCTTGCAGTTGACCTTCCTATTTTTGTTGGAGTTGTTCAAAGAGAAATAGGTAGAACCTGAATATACTGCTTAAATGTATCATATGTGCATTTTACCCCAATGACTTTGTTTTTTCTATGACACTTTTCTTGGAAACATGCATTCAGTGGCTTTACTGGGCACTCCCCAGCAAATATATTTCAACTGCCAGACCTTTCTAGGAACTGTAGTATCACTTTTATAATAATGATGCTATCACTGAGATGGAAAAGAAAAACTGGTTGAGGCCATCAGGCACCTCTTTTGCAATATATGTTTTTGGCTCTAGCTAAGGTTTCTTATCTTCTTATACTGTAATAAAATTCTTCTCTGGTGACCTAGAAAGTAATTTTTGGATGAGAATTTTTCTCTTCCAAACAGTGATATTGATAAAGACATCCCCCCCACACCCATTCACCAAATACCCAGTTGTTCTTTTGCCTGCCATTGTTATATATTGCAACTTGCTTCAGAGATAGACCTTTCTAACTTATGAAGACTCTAGGAAGGAAAATCTTCCAGCCCTGAGGCACCTCGCCATGAGACCATCTACTTAGGCCTTCTGTGTAGCTTGTTGCACATTTTGGACTCCAAAATATACAGTACTGCAGTTGTGATCTGCGTGCGGCAATTCATCATATCCTAGTGAATAGCTCTGTTATTGTTTTCCTCTTAAATGATTTGCCTGTGTGCATCCAAAATTTCATTTGCAGTTTTGGCGACAGCTCTAGCCCTAACTTGGCTATAGCCCGTTTCTGATGTTGTTAAGTGCCATCAAGTCGATTCTAAACCATAGCAGCCTTCTGCACAACAAAATGAAACACTGTCCGGTTCTGTGCCATCCTGAGCCCATTGTGGGCTATAGCCACTGTGTCATTCCATCTTGTTTCTTAGGGGAAGGGTTAGAAAAGAACTTGCAAGATGGGAACATACTGTGCTACAAGATAGTGAAATGCAGGTGCTTTCCAATACAAATGTACAAAGACCAACACAACTGCGGGGAAGAGTAACAAAGGTCATGGAGAGCAGCTCTGAGGCCTTAAGGAATAGAACCGGCCTTTGAATGTTTCTTTGCTGCCTCCTTGGAAGTACACAAATGGGAAACTACAGCTGATTCTGTTCCCGACTTCTGGGAAACTTTACAAGGACCCCAAGGCTTGGTACAAGTTGCCTGGAATTTGGCAGAGGGCTCTCCCCATTGTAGCAAGTCTACCCAGGTCTGTATGGAGACTGCCTGCCCCACCTTTACCTTCTGCCTCTGAGGTTTCTGATTTGTATTTTATTCTGATCCCTTCTCAGCATGGCCTTTTGAGGCCCTGGGGCCTTCTTTATACTGGCTTTTTATTTGCGGGTGTATTTTTATCCACTTGAGGGCTGGCCTATATGCTTAGCTAGATTGTCAGTCAGCCTCACATTTGTGCCTCTCTTTAGAAGTTATTTAAGTACATCTTCATTTCAGATTTTGAATTATGCCAAATGTTTGGGATGAAAGGCAGTGTGTAGGTATGGGTAGGGAAAGGGAACAGTCACTTCTGGGCCACTTAGCTGCCTGTGCTGAGTTCATTTGTAATGAAGGCTGTGCCTTTCTGGTCCTCAGACTCAGATGCTGTGTTAAGAGAGAGCCTGTGAACCCGGAAAACTGAGTTGCTGAGCTGCAGCAGGAACTTTGACAGTCTCTAGCTACTCTGTATATGGAAGACCCTCTGGAACATTACGGAAATATTCTGCTTAAGCTCCTTAGTCACTAATGCCGACAGTATTTTTTTTCCATAAGCACTCTGTTAGCTGATCCTGTAAGAAGACTGCAGTTGATCTTTAAAGCCACATTTCTGGAGCCCTGAGGTCCTTGGAAGAGCCTGGTGAGACAGTGGTTACAGCATTGTGAACCCAAAGTTCCACCAGTTCAAACTCACCAGCCACTTTGGAAGAAGGATGAGGCATTTTGCTCCCGTGTAGTGCCAATATGAGCAGTGGATTTGGCTTGGGAGGCCCTTTGGGGTGAGAGCCTGGTGGGGAGGGGGAGCAGATTGGAAACACGTAGAATATACCCCTGATGAAAGTAAACGACTCAGCAGATCGCATTTCGGCAGTAAGAGTAACCCCGGCTTCCCAAACACAGCCCCAGTCTTATCCAGATCCTCACAGTCACTGTTTTTTAATAGTCACTGCTTTTTCCTAAGATTTTATGCTGCTGATTTTTAGGTGTTTGTGTAGGGCTTGATATCCATTATCCATAACAGTTCATTCTTCTTTCAATGAACTAAACATGCTGCTACTGGGGTAGGCCTAACTATGGACATTCTCTATGTCTAAGGTGGTTAATGCATTTTTTTTCAATAGGCATTGGGTCAGGTGTTTGAGAATTTCAGTTAATATGATTGTAATGAAGCTTTAAAAACACACAATGCCCTGCCTCAGTCTTGCTTTACTTGCTCTGACAAAGAAGAACAAGAGAGCTTAGTCACTTAAGAATATGAAGAAAAATCTGATTTCGGAGGATTGTTTAAGATTTCTGGCTGTAAACCACATAGCAAGATGATTCTTGGCTTGTTATAAAGAAGTAGGCTGGGAGCCTTGGCAGTTTGACAAGGGAATAAATGCATTGTAGTGATTTTAACCAATACGATTAAGACACTGCAAAGGGTCTCTTGCCACTGCAGTGGTGTCTTTCACCGCCCCCAGCCGTTGTATAGAAATGCTTGGCATTGGGGAGCATTTAAAGAGATGTCTGAAATGTGAAGAAATGCTCTTGCTTTCCATTTTTACTTATGTTGCCCCCTTCAAAACACTGGGTCTGATGCTGGCATGAAGCAGCAAACCAATAGAGAGGTCTTGTGGGGTTGGCCCCAATCCCAGCTACGAGGACATCACGCCCCACCCCCCTTTCCAAAAAAGGGCACTATAGAGATACTACAGAGGTCAGCACTGAAGCTACAGCTCAGGGAGACTGGTGCTTCTGATCAGAGCACATGGGAACAAATGAAGAGGGAAGGAGAGAGAGAGGGAAACACATCCTAGCCCATCAAGCCTAGTACAATCTTCTGGCTCAGAGCAGCCAATGCACAGAGAGGACCATAAGGCCAGCCCCACCATGAGACAAGCGGTCCCTTACTGAACCATAGCACTATGAGGACAACACTGGAGACACAGTGTGGGAATTGTGCCCGATCTGACCTCACCACACCTGGGGCAGCATACTAAGGGTGTTCATTAAGAGCAGCAAGGGGAGCAAAGCAGTGGACTCCCAGAGGAATACCAAAAATAGACTTTGGGGCCAGAGTGTGGCACCCCATCAGACTTGACCGGAAAACACTCATAAAGCCAACGAACAGAGCTGGAACTATTTATAGGCTTTTCTTTTCTGTTGTTGGTTTTTTGTTGCTTTGCTTTGTGCTGTTTTTGCTTATTATTGTCTCTGCATGTTTATCTAGATAAGATAGGCAGGATAAACAATCCGGAGGAGAAAACAACAGGACCGATAGTTCCCGGGGGACACGGGAAACGGGAAGGCGGGGAAAAGAAGGGGGGTGGGCAATAAACTCAGGGACAAGGGAACAACAAGTGATCTAAAACCGATGGTGAGGAGGGCGTAGGATGCCTGATGGGGTTCGATCAAGTGCAATATAACAGAAGCATTAAGTGAAACCTGAATGAAGGTTGTTGAACATGATAGTGGGACCAAAAAAAAGTACAAGAAAATAGAGGAAAGAACTAGGAGGCAAAGGACATTTATAGAGGTCTAAATACAGGCATGTACATATGTAAATATATTTATATATAGCGATAGGGAAATAGATCTATGTACATATATTTTTATGTTAAGTATTAAGGTAGCAGAAGGACATTGGGCCTCTACTCAAGTACTCCCTCAATGCAAGAACACTTTGTTCTAATTACCTGGCATTCTGTGATGCTCACCTTCCCGACGTGATGGCGGAAGACAAAGTGGGTGCATAAGCAAATGTGGTGAAGAAAGCTGATGGTGCCCAGCTGTCCAAAGATATAGCGTCTGGGGTCTTAAAGGCTTGAAGACAAACAAGTGGCCATCTAGCTGAGAAGCAGCAAAACCCACATGGAAGAAGCACACCAGCCTGTGTGATCAAGAGTTGTCGATGGGATCAGGTATGAGTCATCAAAGACCCAGAACAAAAAATCATATCAATGTGAATGAGGGGGAGTGCAGAGTGAAGGCCCAAAGCCTATCTGTAGACACTTGGACATCCCCTTACAGAAGGGTCTCGGGGAGGAGACGAGCTAGTCAGGGTGCAGTCTAGCACCATTGAAATATATAACTTTCTTCTAGTTCTTTACTGCTTCCTCCCTCACACTATCATGACCCCAAGTCTACCTTACAAATCTGGCTAGAATAGAGCATGTACACTGGTACAGATAAAAGCTCACAGCACAGGGAATTCATGAGAGATAAATTCCTCAGGACCGATAATGAGAGTAATGATGCCAGGCAGTAAGGGCAGGAGGAGAAAGAGGGAAGCAATCACAGTTATCGACATATAGCCCCCTCCCAGGGCACAAACAACAGAAAACTGGATGAAGGGAGACCGGTCAGTGTAAGACATGAAATTTTTTTTTTACAAATTATCAAGGGTTCATGGGGAGGGGGCGGGGGATATGAGCTGTTACCATGCCCTCAAGTAGAAAGAAAATGTTTTGAAAATAATGATGGCAGCATATGTACAAATGTATCTATGGATTGTGATAAGAGCTTTAAGAGCTCCCAATAAAATAATTTAAACAGAAAACTGGGTTTGCTAGTCAGAAATACTAATGCTTCAGAGGAGAATTAACTCTGGGGCTGGAGGCTGGGAAGCAGATTTTCCCCAAAACAGTTTTATTTACAAGTAATTTACATATCATATCACGGGGAATTGTACAATCACCCCCACATCAATTTTAGAGCAATTCTCGACCTCCATGGTTAAATCACTTTAAAGATGATTCGTGCAGTCACAATCCGTTCTAGTGCTGCCTCTCCCTTCCCGTCTTCTTAGTTACTACCACGATCAACCCCCTGGTAGTGGGTTTGGTGGGGGTCCTACTGAGGTATCTCTAGTCTCAGTTTTTATCTAATCACTCTGGAGACTGTCAAGGAACATCGTAATTTTGACAGCTTTCCTTTTTAGATAATCAGCAAAGGCAGAGGGTTTGGGATGGTACTAAGGGACCCTGGTGCTATAGTGGGTTATGTGTTGGACTGCTAGGCACTCTGTGGGAGAAAGATGAGATTTTTCTGCACCAATAAAAACTTACAGTCTTAGAAACCCACAGGGGTAAGTGTACTGTGTCCTAAAGGGTGCTATGAGTTGGAATTGACAAGATGGCAATGAGTGAGTGAGTTAAGAAAGAGACCTGTTGGGGTTGTGGGGTAGGCATTGGGCTGCTAACTGCAAGATTGGGGATTCAAATCCCTGAGCTACTCCTTGGGTGAGAGTTGAGGTTGTTCACTCCATTAAAAGGACAGATGTACAGTCTCAGAAACCCCTATCTTGTTTTACTATGAGTTGGAATAGACTCCACAACAGTGGGTGGGTCAGAGTCCTATCTTGGATTTTTATTGAGATGATTGTCTTTTGGTATAAAGCACTTTCTTTTTAATAATAACTCAATTTATACAGTGGAGGTGTTAATTAGTGAGTGCAGAAGGGCAATTTTTTGTTTCAAAGGAGAATTTGAAATTACTTTCTTTCTGTGTTAATTCATATATTGTCACTAGTCTTAAAAATATTTCCCCATCCTTTCTATGGTAGTGTGTGACGTGTCATTCAAAGTCAGTGCCAGCATGTTTCTATTAAGAAACTGCTGTAAGGACACTTGGATGGGTTGCAGTTCAGCACAGGATGGGCTCTGAAATGACTTAATATTCATGATGAGGTGGTAAGAATCATGCACTCCTACTCCAGACTACATTGTGCGATGTCCAAATGGGATTTTCAAAAAATGCTTCTTACTTGAAGTTTCTCTGCCATAGCATAGGCGCCTACTCTATTCAGCATCAAAGGGACTGAATAGCACTCCATTGGCAGAAAGTGGAAAATTACAGTGAATTTACACATGCATTCATTGTTGCCTTTTCTTATGCGAACCAAACAGTGTTATACAGTTGTAGCAAGTTCCACCAGAGATTGCAGGCTCATCAGATTTTAAGGTGAATCAGGCATGGAAAAGTCATCTATTTCACCCCAGCCCTTAGGTAGCTCAACTGAATGCACCTGAACTGAGAAGATTGCCCTATTTTGGAAAATGCTCAGCAGTGAGCATTCTACCGCTTTTCTTAGGCCCCTATTTTATCGTTCAGCAATGATCACTGCTAGGACCAGCACCCCTGTCTTCTTCCCACCTACACAGCAACTTCCATCCATTTTATTCATCGTAATGGAGAGAGAGGCCACTTACGCCTTCTGTGCAAGTGATCAGAGGAAATATATGGAGAAAGCGATTGGCAAAACTGTGACTACTATTCAAATGTAGGGGCTTCATGAAGAATCTCAGGTGCAGAGAAAAAGCATTCTACTTTTGCTTACCCTTTGTTGTCTGGATGCAGAGAAGGGAGTTAAAAACAGTTGAGATGACATTAATCAATGGCCATGATTGACACAAAAGAGGGGCAATCAGAGTAAATAATACATTTTTTTACCCCATGTGGTTTAAGCTTTGCAAAATATATATCATGGAAACTTTACATGCTCTCAGACCCCCTGTAATGCTAGTGAAAATACAGAAATAAGCTCCTGAATCTGAATGTATATAGCTTCTAATAGTATATAAGAAAAGGTGGTCATTACTGGTTTTCAAAGGAGTTGTGTTAGGCTGGGTTGACGAGAAAAACAAATTCAGTGACACTCATCTATGTGTAAGAAAGAACTTTATATCACAAAAGTAATTATATATCAATAAGGCATCCCAACTCAGTCCAATTGAAGTCCCTAAGTCCAATAATAGTCCATAAGTCTCACCCCGTCACAGGCAATGATGCAAAATACAGGACGATCACAGACTGGTGGGTGCAAAGTCATGTGGATCCAAGGTCAGTCAAAATATGACAGGCAGCTCTGAGGTTGGCCTGCAAGCACCAAGGTGAAGGCAAAGAGAATCATGGTTCCCTGGGCCCTCCTTATGAGAAGACCACGCCTACAAGAAAACATCATTAGGCTATCTGATTGACAGGTTCGATGCTATCCTTACACTTTTATAATCGCGAGTTGACCATAAAATTATGTATCTACCACAGGAGTCTCTGAAGATTTCCCTGGTCACCACTGATTCTTGCCCTTTAAAGGACCTTGGACAATCCGTTTTAGAATGCCTGCATTCGAGCAAGCAGGTAAATAGGTTAGCCAGCACAGAAACTCACTGACTTTTTCATATGGCTCTCGGTAGTACCCCATAAGCTCCCTTAGTCAGTGTCAGGGCAGATTCCTAGAAGTTACCCTTTATATTAATTTTCCAGTGACTCCCTACTAAATTATCCTTCTATGTGCTTGCATGACAATAGGCAAAAGATGTTGTCTATAATTTTCAGTGATTTCCATTTTTTTAAACTAAAATGTTTTTTAAAAGATGCTATCTACATAAGGTACAAAAGTTTAGATGGGACCACATCCAAAAATAGCAAATGTTTAGAGAACTTTGCAAGCCATAAGTAGTCTTGCTTGAAATGATGATTTGGTGGGGGGGGGGGGCAAGAAATGAAGTATCTGGATTTAAAATAGATTATTGAAAGAAAGGAAAATCTATGTGGCCTCATCGGGACATTTTAGTTAGGGGAATAATCCTTTCCAAAATAATAATGGAAATATATAAATGGCTCCCTTCCCAGAAAATGTATTACAGAGGACATCACTGAAGACATAATCCAGGGAGAGTGGCTGGTCTGTCCACATCACACGGGTGCAAACTAAGAGGGAGAGAGAGAGAGAACTGCATGATGGCCGACCAAGCCAACCCCCGCCAACCCCCACCTATACTCCCCCCCACCCCACCCCTACCCCCGGGACAACATTCCTGCTCGAAGCAGCCAATGCACAGAGAGGACCATAGGGCTGGCCCCACCTTGAGACAGGACATTCCTTCACTGAGCCATACCACTAAGGGAGACAGCACTAGAGACACTGCACAAAGTGTGCCCAGTGTGTCCCATGCACAGCAGGGTGAAATGCCAGGGGAGTGCAATGGCAGCAAAGGGAGCAAAGTAACCAAGTCCCCAAGGAATCCTGAAAATAGTCTTCGGACTCTGGGGACAGGGCTTGGCACCTCATCAGACCCGATTGGAAAACACTCATAAACGATCAGCAGACAGATCTGGAACTATCATTTATTTTATCTTGCCTTTTTATTTCACCCTGTGTCTATATAAGACAAACAATCCTGAGGAGAAAACAACAGGACCGACGGTCCTGGGGGAACATGGGAGGGGAGGGGGCGGGGGGACTGGGAGGCAACAAATTCAGGCATAAGGGGAACAACAAGAGATCTAAAATTGGTGGCGAGGAGGGAGTATAATGCCTGGTGGTGTTTGATCAAGTGCAATGTTTCCAAGAGGAATTACTGAGAGTCGAATGGAGGGTAAGCATGATAGTGAGACAGGAGGAAGGTGAAAGGAAATAGAGGAAAGAACTAGGAGGCAAAAGCTATTTATAGAGGTATAACTATAGGCATGTATATATGTAAATATACTGATTTGTAATGAAAGGGATAGAGGCCAGTGTACATTTATTTATATGCTAAGTATTAAGACATCAGATGGACTTTGGGGCTCTACTCAAGGACTCCCTAAACACAAGAACCTGGCACTTCTTTGATACTCGCCTTCCTGAAATGATCGCTGAAGACAAAATGGGTGCAAAAGCAAATGTGGTGAAAAAAGTGGGTGTTGCCCAGCTATCAAAAGATATAGCATCTGGGGTCTTAAGGCTTGAAGTTAAACAAGTAGCCATCTAGCAGGGAAGCAAATGAGCCCATATGGAAGAAGCACACCAGCCTGTGTGATCATAAGATATCTACTAGATCAGGTATCAAAAGATCCAAAATAAATAATTATAACTATGTAAAAGAGGGGTGTTGGAGTGGAGACCCAAAGCCCATCTGAAGACAATCGGACATCCCACCCCCCCCACCCCTGCACACACACAGAAGGGTTACAAGGAAGGGACAATTCAACCAGGGTGCAGTATAGCACCAACAAAACACATCATTCCTCTAGTTCCTGAATGCTTCCTCCCGTCTAGTACAATGACCAGTTCTACCTTACAAATCTGGCTAGACTGGAGTACACCATTGGTACAGATAAGAGCTTTTGACACATGGACTTTAGGTCAGATAAAACCCTCAGGAACAGTAGTGAGAGTAGCGATATCATGAGGGTATGGGGAAGAGAGAGCCAGTGGGGGGAGGGGAGGGGGAGAAAAGGGGAACTCATGACAAGGTGTTGCATATATAGCAGCCCCACCGCCCAGGGGGACGAATAACAGAAATGTGGGTGAAAGGAGACAACAGACAATGTAAGATACAAAATAGCAGTAATATATAATTGATCAAGGATTCATGAGGGTGAGAGGCTGGGGAAAGAAAGAGGAGCTCATACCAAGGGCTCAAATAGAAAGAAACTGTTTTGGAAATGTTGATGGCAACATATATACTTAATGTCTTAACATAATTGAATGATGGATTTTAATAAGATTTGTAAGAGGCCCCCCCAATAAAATGATTAAAAATATAGTAAAATGCTAGTGACTTAGTTTCCAACATCCTACAAGCCAACAAACCACAACTGTGACAAACTGACAGACAAGTAGTGGAAAGGATTGGGTAGGACTATCCAAATATGGTATGGGTAACACTAATAGAAGGGATTGGTCAATTTTTACTACCACATGATGTCTGTAAGGATGAGCCATCTTGGAAGCAGCTGTATGGAAGAGATTAACCCCGAGGACCTTGGAAAAGCACATCCAAGATCTCTGTGTGAGGTTGTAGAGGCTGCCAAGTCCAGATGCATTACAGACTGTGGCATGGAAGCTCAGAAGAGCAGCACTGAGACTATGGGGTGCCTTCTCCTCATCTGGCCTGAGACCATGGAGCCATAGGACAGAGGGACAGATGGGCTTGCTTCCTGGTCTATGGAGGCAAATGCCAAGCGATTACATCACTGAGAAACTAAGAAGCAGTGACATACTTGGCTGCCATGAGGCCAAGAAGCTAAGAAGCTTGAGACTTGGCTCCTGGCTGAGGAGACCAATGACTGTACCCTACTGTTTGCTGATCCTGACTTTTGGTAACCTGTTATCTTCCCTAATAACCCCCTTTAAATATGAAAAAATAAATATATAAATGGATTTTGGTTTCTAGCCTGCTTAATGTGATTTACATATTTTGTAGTCTCCAATATGAGCTGATAGTCTCATCAGAGGAGACTATCTCAAATGTATACATTATCTTCTTCCCAAGAAATGTTAGGTACATTACACACCATCCCAATTTGGGCTCATCTCTAGGGTAGGAGGTAGTTAAGACAGTGTATTATCCTTATTCATGATAAGAAACCAGAGTGAAGCCTCACTGATAGGAGATGGTGAGCCCAATCTTTGGACTTTCTAGATCCAGTTGATTTCATTCACTCTCACTGCCATTGAGTCGCTGCTGACTCATGGCGACCCCATAGGACAGGGTAGAACTCTTTATGGGAGTAGAAAGCCTTGTCTTTTTCCTGTGAAGCAGCTGGTAGTTTCGAACTGCTGGCTTTGTGGTTAGCAGTTCAATGAAAGGCGTAGTGGTTATGCACGTTGGGTTGCCCCATCAGGATAGCAGTTTGAAACCACCAGTCATTCTATAGGAGAAAGGTCCCAGGGAACCCAAAGGGGCAGTTTCCACATACTGTAGGGTCACCATAAGTCAGAATTGACTTGTTGACAGTGGGTTTGGTTGGTTTGGGGTGTGAAATGACAATATGACAAAAGACTTAGAGATGACAAAGAAATCTCTTCTATAAAGTCAAAGAATTACAAAGTTTCTTTGTAGCTATATTAATTATATAATAAAGACAGCTGTTCTATTTCCAACCATAAAATAAGTAATTATTTTATGTTTAGAAGAAAATTTCATCCAACCTTTCTGCTTTCTTGAGTGGTAGGTGACAGCTTGTCCCCAGGAGTTGTGTGATCAGTGCGATATTTCTGGCCTTTTTCTGAGTTGATGTGTTGCTGTGATGATGGTGACCACCATTCTTTTGGTGGCAGTAACAGCAACAATAACAACAGTTTCTCGTGGATATTTAATTTAAACATTTTCAAATTGTGGTGTGGACTTCTACGCAACTGGTTCAAGCTACACTTTTACTACCCTTCACTATAATCCAGCAACCAAGACTTAGGTGAACTTTGAATTCCCTACCAAGGTTTTCTCCTGACTGCCAAACAGATTTAGACAGTAATTCTGAGCTCTGAAGATGCCTGGAGAGATGTGATGAAAACCTGACTTTTCCCCTCTTTATCTTCGGCAGTGTGCTGGGGAAGAGCAGCGAGTTGGTACACGCACAGTATTCGTCAGCAATCATCCAGTTTCAGGAACAGAATCCTACATTCCACAAAGATTTTGTGATAACAGAATAGTCTCATCTAAGGTAAGGTGTTTTGTTTTGTTTTCTTTTTAGGTTCTGCGTGTGCTTGTTTTTTAACTCAACAGTGTTCATGTAGTGAGTCAGTTAATGCATTTATGTTTGTTGACGCTTCTGAGGAAGTGGGTACATTTATATATGCATTCATTGACATGCACTTAGATAAATCAAGTACGAATTGTTATCATTTTCTACTGAAAAGTCCTTTAAAAAACATCATCATTTTGTCACTTTAGAGCTGAAAGATCACGCACTTGCTTACCATTAAGACTCAACAGTGCCTGTTGATTATGCATATTACCGTGTGCAAAACGTAGAGATTATTTATTGCACAAAGCTTCCTCAGTTTTCTTTTACATGACTGTTTTAAGATAGAAAAAGGATTACATCCTTTTTGAGGGGGTGCCTTCCTCGAATGGAATTCACTTCTTTGTACTTCTTTCTATTTCCCTGTTCCTTGTCCTTGTTGTCACTCACTCACTCACTCACTCACTCACTCACTCACTCACTCACTCACTCACTCACTCACTCACCTGTTCCCAAGTCCATCCCTGGGTCCTGAAGGTTGCATATAATTCAGTAGCTTGACCTGCTAAGAGAATTCAGCCACTGTGATTTAGTTCCCTGTGAGTTCCGCAAACACTTAGAAACACAGAACACAAAGTGTATGCTCTCCTTTAACAGTTTTAACCTTTTGGGTTGCGAACATGCTTCTGATCTCTCCTTTGGGTAGTGAAGTAATAGAGATTATGTTTAGCCAGGAGAGTAACACATCAACTAAGGGCAGCCAGAGGAAACATTGGGTTCCCTAATAAACAACTCTGTAGGACATTTGAGTATATTTGTTAATTTTATTCCCTTAATGTCCTAATTTTATCTTCAGCCAAAGGTTCCCATATATCAGTCCTTTGCCCAACAAAATGATGGGTTATTACAGTGAAATTTTTTACTTGCCCTGTGGTATTCCAAGAAAATAATCACGTTATTCTCTGAGCCCAAATCATGGCCATGTAGAGCTGAAAGGTCCTAAGAAGCTATCTTGTTCAACTCACTAAATTTATAGATGCAGAAACTAAGCCCAGAAAAATGAAGTTGGTAACATGGGAACCAAGGAGAGTTAGTGAGCAGAACTACTTTCTATAGCAGGGCTGGGGAACATCTGACCCCTCTGGGTCATATACAGCCTGTGAAATCATCGATACCACCTAACATTGCATACCTGACCAAAGACAAATACTTCCAGCACTTAACATTCCAAATCAAACTCACTGCTATCGAGTCGATACCAACTCATAGTGACCTGATGTGCCAGGGTAGAACTGCCCTGCGTTTCCAAGACTAAAACTGTTTATAGGAGTAGAAAGCCTCATCTTTCTCCTGCAAAGCAGCAGTTGGTTTTGAATTGTTGACCCAGCTAGTAACCACTATGCCACCAGGGCTCTCTCAGGAGTGAGTTAAATGCTTGAGTTGTATGGCCCAGGAATGATTTCATAAAGACACAAATGGCCCTTGGCAGAAAAAAATGTTCCCCACCCCTGTCCTAGGGAGCCCTTTGAGGCATGGTGATTATGTGTTAGACAGTGAGGAAGATGGGGCAAATCATGTATTATTAAATTAAAAAATGACGCTGGGGGGTTGGGGTGCCAGCCCCACCCGCTGCTACTACTATTATTACTACTCTGATTCAGTAATGCACAATTGTACGGTTGAGATATATAAGTATTATATTAGAGTCATCGAGAGCATGAGAGATATTACAATAATACAGTCAGACACATTACAGGGTAGCATTGCTCACCTCAGCCCAGCTTGGTGGTCCACGTGGAGAGAGGGGGAAGGGAAGGCGGGGAAGGGAACAAGGGAGAGGGGAGTGACCAGGGAGTGAGCAGCAAGGAGCTCAGAGTCAGAGCAATCTATATTGCTGACTCACACCTATATACCTTTTGGGGGCAAGCCAGCCCACTAATTACAGGTAGAGACACGTCACAGGAAGGGGCTGCACTATAGGTTACACAGTAATGAGGGGGTGGTCTAGGGGTATACATGCAATAGGAAGAGGGACAGCTGGTTTGGCCTGCCCCTGGCCCAACTGAGAGAGACCATTATCAGTAGGATGCGAACTCCGCCTACAGGAGCCTGTCCATTGTCCCCAGAGGCAGGGAGCAGGCCCACCCCTGTGGAGGGATGAGACAGCAGTCTGGCAACTGATTGCCCTCAGTGGGGGAATGCCTGCGCATCTGACCTCCCCCCACAAAATCACATGCAGTTTTTTGGTTTTCCAGCATATATAAAAATTGTATGTACATGTAGCTTATTAAGTGTGTAGTGGCATAATGTAAAGGTTTGAAAAATTGTTAGAATTACCAAGATGTGACACACACACAAAGGGAGCACATGTGATGGTGGTAGGCTTGCTTGACACAGGATGACCGTAGACCTTCATTTTCTGTTATGTGCAAAAAGTGAAGCAGTATCGAACTAGCTATGCCTTACAGGGGGCAAATTTATGAAAACTTAGTCATAACCCAAATACCTTGAGGGAATGAGTTGCTGGACTTAAGGGCTCAGGGCTGTACTCTTGGGAAGGGATATCATGGTCAATTGGCTTAACATCGGTACAAAGGAAATGTTCCACATCCTGCTTTGGTGAGTAGCATCTGGGGTCTTAAAAGCTTGCACGTGGCCATCTAAGGTGCTCTATCCATGGCTGGAGCAAAGAAGAATGAAGAAAATCAAGGACACAGGGAAACAATTAGTCCAAAGGACTAATAGACCACGAGAACCTTAGCCTCCATGACCCTAAAACCAGAGGAACTGGATGTCTCCTGCCTACCATTACTGACCACTTAGAAAGGGATCACAATGGAAGACCTTCTAGAGGAAGAGACAAATGTGGAACAAAACTCAAAATCATGCAAAAGACCAGGTTCACTGGTGAAACCCCTAAGACCTGGCCCTTAGTCATCCTTCAACTCTGGAACTGAACTCCCCTTTGTGGATCAACTTTCAGCCAAAGAGTATACTGGTCTACGAGATGAACAGTAATGCCAGGGAGGTGTACACCCCTTAGAATAACCAACCATTTGAGATAAAAAAGAGTAGCATTTGACCAGAGATGAAGTTCAGAAGGCTGGGGGATGTTGGGGTGAGGCAGGCTAGGAAAGGAGGCTAACTAGAAACAGGAAGTGAGATGAATGCTTGTGGGCATTGCAAGCAATAACATGAAACAAAATGTGTATGAATTATTGATTGGAAATGTGATTTGTTCTCTAAGGTTTCACCCAAATCACAATTAAAGTTATAAAGTAAACAAAGAAATGCATGAGGGTGCCGAACATCTAGTGTCTCTGACTAAAGGACCTTTGTCACATCACTGTGCTGCCCTTTCTAATGAATGGTTTCCCATAGGGATGTAACTGGAAGAGGGTACAGTGAGATGGTGTTCACTGAACTGGTAGTAATAATTTCATTGTGATATATTGTATATGTTCATATTGAAAAATACTTGACCATTTAATTGCTATTCTTTATCTAGTTGGATATTTTTTCATATTCTATCTAGCATCAGTTTTACCAGCAGGCAAAACAATGCAATAGAATATTAAATTTTTTTCCAGGAGCTGATTTCTTTTTCTAAAGAGATTAGCTTATTAGACCTGTATTAGAAGATGGGATAAAGGTTTGTAAATATAAAGTCTACATTGATAGGTCAACATCTCTTTTTTCATCTATTATGTGTTCATAGTTTTCGAGTAAATTACTAACCTCCTTTTTCATAAAAGCCCTAGAGCAGAAAAAAGAGGAATTGGCAGTATAGTAACTTTGGAAAAAGAAAGCCTGTTTACAGAGGTGTGGATAAGGTTAAGACAAAGCGGGTGCATAAGCAAATGTGATGAAGAAAGCTGATGGTGCCTGGATATCAAAAGATAGAGCGTCTAGGGTCTTAAAGGATTGAGGGTGAACAAGCAGCCATCTAGCTCAGAAGCAACAAAGCCCACATGGAAGAAGCACACAAGTCTGTGTGATCACGAGGTGTCGAAGTGATCAGTTATCAGCAGCATCAAAGAACAAAAAACATCATTATGAATGAGGGGGAGTGCAGAGTGGGGACCCAAAGCCCATCTGTAGGCAACTGGACACCCCCTTACAGAAGGGTTGCGGGAAGGAGACGAGCCAGTCAGGGTGCAGTGTAGCAACGATGAAACACAACTTTCCTGTAGTTCCTAAATGCTTACCCACCCTTTCCCCCACTATCGTGATCCCAGTTCTACCTTACAAATCTGGCTAGACCAGAGGATGTACACTGGTACAGATAGGAACTGGAAACACAGGGAATCCAGGGCAGATGATCCCTTCAGGACCAGTGGTGTGAGTGGCGATACTGGGAAGGTGGAGGGAGGGTGGGGTGGAAAGGGGGAACTGATTACTGGGATCTACATATAACCTCCTCCCTGCGGGACAGACAACAGAAAAGTAGGTGAAGGGAGATGTCGGACAGTGTAAGATATAAATTATCAAGGGTTCATGAGGGAGGATGAGCGGGGAGGGAGGGGGGAAAATGAGCTGATACCAGGGCCTTAAGTGGAGAGCAGATGTTTTGAGAATGATGAAGGCAATGAATGTACAAATGAGCTTTACACAATTGATGTATGTATGGATTGTGATAAAGAGTTGTATGAGCCCCCAATAAAATGATTTTTAAGAAAAAGTTATCAAGAGATGTGCAGTGCTCTAGAGTGAACAACATTTGGGAATGGTGGTTAGCCTTAGGACTGAAGAGTAAGGGGAGGGAGCAGTTACAGGAACCCCAGGAGAATAGAATGTAGAAGAAACATGCCAGATAGGACTTTGGGTTTTGGTATAGGGATATAGCCAACCCACTGCAAGCTAGCAGTAAGGGAGTTATTACCCTCATTATCCTTCCTCCACTAGATCTGTCAAGACATACTGGCTAAGCTCAACTGGAAGCTAGACAGCAAGGGAGCCCGTGGCTGCATTCCATCAATGAGACCAGTCTCCTGGGCAATCAAGCAGAGAGGAGAATGGTGGTGAATGGATCTTGAAAGGCAAATGGAAAATAACCAGCACAGCCCACTGCCTTTGTTCATCAGCATCAATTTTATTCCTTTGGCCAAATTAAAGATCAGTGTCTTCAACCCAGAGGACACACAATTGGCCCATAGTTTTTATGTGAAAATGGAGTGATACCAATTCAGCCATGCCCACATATGAAACCTAATATGTTAGCTGTCAAAGTGGTCTTCATCTAAACTCCAAAAAAATCAAACCCATTGCCATCAAGTCTATTATGACATACTGACCCTTTAGGTTTCATAAGGTTTCTGAGTCGGTCCATCTTTATGGAAGCAGACGGCGTTCTTTGTCCCACAGAGTGACAGATGGGTTCAGACTGCTGATCTTTCCATTGGCAGCCCAATATTTAACCCACTGTGCCACCAGCGCACCAGTTCATATAAGGTAGCCGGTGAAAGGGGAAACAACAAAAAACATAGCTGCTGCAGGTGTTGTTTCTATACCGAGCCCTGTGGGCTTAGTTGCTTATCACAGCTTGTTCTACTTTCAATTCTTTGTTTCCTCTTAACTTTTGCCCACATCTCAGTTGGATAGGGTTTTAACACTGGCACTGTGACCTGATTCGTCCTTACTACTGCGCCCAAGCTATTATCTTTACTGTGTTGTTGCACATCTTCATTGACCAGGACTGTTCACCAACTTTTCAAGCCATAGGTCCTCCTTGTCTCCACTATGTATTAGCAGTGATATTTCCTGAGAGACCAGGATAAAGCACTCTGGGTGGACAGTTGATTCATTAATGCAAGGAG
This sequence comes from Echinops telfairi, assembly GCF_000313985.2. Taxonomy (NCBI): domain Eukaryota; kingdom Metazoa; phylum Chordata; class Mammalia; order Afrosoricida; family Tenrecidae; genus Echinops; species Echinops telfairi. Next base: position 5,281,891 of record NW_022103917.1, read on the forward strand.
CCTCGGATGGCCAGGGCATAGCTTCAGCTTCTAAATTAGTAGAATCAGAACTAGATTCCTGAGAGAAGCATTCCTTCAGACTTGCTGGCACACCAGGACCTCTTAAAATGCATGGACCCAAGGTTGTGGACATACAAAGTAAAAATTCCTCTAGTGAATTATTAGGTGTGATGGTCATAGGAACCATTTCAGTTCTATCCTCTTTGATTCCCAAATGTGTGTATAAATATTATTGGCAGAAGTGTCATACCACTATTTTATGTCTGGTAGGACAGCAACTTTCACCTGAAAAGGACAAAAACAGCCATTAACAGCTTATTCCACCCTTTTAATCAAACCCAAAAGCATATGGTAAGATGATGGCTTTCACAAACCGTGAGCTTAGTTGGAGGTCATGAGTGGAACACCATGTGCTAGATGAGGTATTTCGTGAGTCAGTGAATGGTAGTGTGGCCAGAAGCATTATGAGCAGGGAGGGCAAATCTGTAGCAAGAATACAAATCAATCATTAAGGCAACCAGTCATTACCTCATTACTTCCTTCAATATAGGAAAAGGTCCATTGTAATCCAGCCTACTACTAGGTAGCTGGCTGAATAGTGGACACCTAGGGACCTGTGGGTCATCAAGAGTTTAAAATTGATCATTTAAGTTGGCAGGGTAGACATTCAGGAGTGGCAAAAGACAGGTCAGGTTGATGAAGAGAAGAATGCCATATGATTGAGCTTATGCACATCCTAATTTCCTGGTGTTTTTAGTTACTTTGTGCATGGGCCAACTAAGTAAGCAGTGAGGTCATTTGGGAGCATTGCTGAGTGACATCCCCAAGACCAATCGCCGTCCCTTCCTGATAGTTGAGAGCGTCCTTCACAGCAGATGCTCTCTGGTGTCCATTCATGCACTTTCCCCCAAGAGCTCTTTGTTGCTTCAGTCTTGGTCCATCCAAGTTCTGCTCATGAATCCAGGTCGATTTGTACTATAGGCACAATCTCTTCTTCCTCACAAAGTGAACAGACAGATGAATCACCTGTAATTAGCCTCTAAGAGAATTTCTTTTTGTTACTAACGTTCAAGCCACCTCTGCTTGGGGCTATATGACAGTAGCTTTCTACTTCCATCTAGTGCCACCACCATATCATGCAAACTCACTTGTAAATCACAATTTCCCCCTCTTTTTTCTGTTAACTGGTCAAAGGTTATTTCATATGAGGCTGTAGATGTGGAATGAGGAACAGTAAGAACAGATAGTATGGAAGTCTGAGATGAAGGCTCATGCAGTTTCCTTCTACTTAACGTGATGTGACACTTCGTCTTAAATATACCAGTTTTAGTTATCTAATGCTGCTATAGCAAATATCACAAGTGGATGACTTAACCAGCAAATGTATTCTTTTTAGGAGTCTAGAGATCTGAATTCCATACACTAACTCTAGGGGAAGGCTTTTTCTCTCTATTGGCTCACAGCTTAGGAGGAAAATCCTTGTATCATTTTAACACTTATGGGCCTTGGAGCTTTCCATGTATTAGGGCATCAATTTTCCCTTGGGTCTAAGAGGTTCCCAGCCTAGAAATGTAGGGCTCTTGGGACTACAGGACTTACTCTGCCTCTGGCTTTTCTTTCTTGGTACTGAGGTCCTCCCCAAAAGAATAGCTCAATACCATGAGCTGAATACATTGAATAATTATACAAATATAATATAGTGGTGAAGAGCTTGATCCCTGGAGACAGAAAATTGAGTTTAAAGTTCAAAGAAGTCATTTAATCTCCCTGTGTTTCAGTGTTGTTCATATCTGTAAAGTACAGATATAAACAATAGTCTTCACCTCATGGAATCTTGGTGAGATGAACTACAATACTTCATATGAAGCATCTGGCACTGTATATTAGATTTAGTAGCAGGTCTGTAAATGGTAGTTGCTATTGTTATTTATGTTTCTGTGGTGGATCTTACTGCATCACTGATCTGTTTTGTCTTGTGGTTTTTGAAAGGGGGTGGGACTCTTTATTTAAGGAATTCTTCTCGTCTCCTCGGGAGAGACCAATCGTTTCAGACTCTTAACTTCTTCCTTGCATTGTCTTTTGGCTGTTTGTGTTCAGACCAGAGCTACTTAATTGTGGAAATGTACACTTTATAGAATACATTCACTGCCTTCCAAGTTTGTGGCAAGTGTTGATTTCCTTTCTCCACCCTTTATAAAATAACTGTACTTTAATTAGGTGTTTATTTTTGTAGTGTGCAGATGCCATCAGTAATGCTACTGTAATACTGAGAATACGTTTTGTTAATTCAGGGAACACTAAAGGATAAAACTTTGACCTAATTTGAATGTTATTTATATAGAATTAGTGTTCTTTTCACCCTCTTCTGGGAACACAAATAATTTCTTTTTAAAAAAACATGTGCTCGACAGCTGTATTAGTTTAATGTACTCTGAAAGGGAATCACCAGAATTTTGTAGCTGGTTAAAAAAAACTAGCACAATAGAAATTCCTCTGTTTAGAAAAAAGAGCCTTGCTCAAGACTGCATGTACTCTGTTATGATCTTTCATTACCACCGTGTTCATCTGTTCTGCCTTTTTTTTTTAAGGGAGGGGATGCGAAGCTTCATCTTGAAAGTCTTTCAGTGGGATAAGAATGAGTTGGCTTCACTTAACTCTTTTTGAAAAGATACCAAAAGTTAGGCTTGGAACTCATAGGAAAAAAAAGCCTTGGATTAAAGTTTCAAGCATAAAATTACACTAGCATTTCTCTTCATTTTGCAAATCAGAGTCAGTGGAGTTTATCAACTCCTCCCAGGGTCCTCTTTTAGGTACAGCTACTAAGTCCTGATCCGTTTCTGTCCTGGTTATTCCTTACAGTCTTTCCTCTGAATTTAAAAGAAAGTTCGGCTCAACCCCTTAGTATTGAACTGACAGAGTAGGCTGCTATGAGGTTCCAAATTGTTTATTGCTTGTATCAAGAAGAGTTGCTAATACAAAGGATACAGTCAATTAGTAAAGTGAACCGTTTGAGCTGCTTATTTACAACCCGGTGCTTATTTACAACTTGTGTTAAAATGTGGCCGTTTTGTTCCATTGTGCCTGTGACACACTCGATGGTCTGTGGTAGTTATATAATCATTTGTCAATTTGAGAGGATTAAGAGTGAAGGGGTGGAGTCTAGCCTGTCAAGCAGATGGTAGCCAATGAGGCCTCTTATGGGCATGGCATTCTCCTGAGGATTCTGGGAACTCTGTTATTCCTCCTTGGAGGCTAGAGATACTCTCTCGGCTCACTCCCTTGGAGACTGTACTGACAAAGCTTACTCCCTGGGAGACATTGCTGTTGATAAGCCACATGGAGAAAGGCTGATGGCAGCCAAAGCCTTAGACAAGGAGAAGCCACATGGAGACACCTACCAGCACTGAGATGCTTACACCGCCACTGGATTCACAAGGCTTTCTACCCACTGGCCTGTGATTGTCCTGCATTCAGGATCATTGCATGTGTTTCATGAGTCTGAAGAGGAATTTAAGAGATTGGTATCGGACATATGGGCTAATACCGGGCTTATGAACTGGATCTAGACTGGGCTGGGCTGTTTTCTCAATATTCATTGGCTCTTGTATATAAACCTCTTTCTTATACACATATGAGTATCTATGAATTTGTTTCTCTAGGCTACCCAAATTAACACAAGGTCTGTCCCAGATTCCTAAACAACCAGGCAGCCTTTAGATAAAGGGCACCTATCACTAAAATCACTGTGAGGCAGAATCAACTTGATGGCTGTGAGTTTGAAGTTTATCATTAATACTGTTAAGCAAGCACTCCAGATCAAGAGTTTGAATACACTAAAATGCTTGTTAGCACATGGAATGTAGCTTTTATTTAAAAGCAAAACAAAACAGAGAGCCTATAGCAGAAGAACCGTAACTAGTGGGCTGAAAAACCCCCACCCCCAAAAAAAGCTGTATGGGTCACAATGGAAAATTCTCTGTGCCTTGCAAGGGACATGCCTATGGCATGTTCTAGCTTGTGACTCACTGAAGGAGAGGAAACAGTGGAGAGCAACTTCCATCCCTGTAAAGGAAATAACCAGTGTTCCTCAAGGAAGCCATTGATTTAGCATATTAAACAGTGGTAATGAGTAGAGGGACTTAGAAACCACCACCAATAAATGTTCCTTTTTGATGTGTTGGCACCCCCCTCACACACCCTGGAGGATTCTAACAATCCCCAATGTTTATTTGTGTAATTAAGGGCCCTGTGGCTTGGGACCAGAAGGCCAAGTTGCCAGAAGCTCAGTTGGTAGCCTGTTGTTGGAGTTCGCTGAGATACAAACTTGTTGTTTTAGAAAATTGATCTGAAACTGGAACAGTTAGGGTCTGGCCTAGGCTCTGGCAGCTTCAAAGTCACTGGATGAGTGGTTTGAGCTTTCTTATTTCTAGCCATAAGCTGCCTCTGAGGCTCTGATGAACAGTGTGAACTCTCATATCCCATGTGATGTACACCCACAAGCAATTCTGCACTTAATGTTGAATGGTCTTCCCGGAGGCACTTCCTTGACCCCCTGGGGAAGAAGAACCTTCTGGGTTGGCTGTTGGTTAGATTGCAGTTTCCCCATTGACTTTGTTTTCCCCATTGACTTTGTTTGCCTTCATTTATCTTCATCACCCTCCCTGGGATCCTCCTCTGACCCTTCAGCCCATAAACCTGTTGAGGTGAGGTTAGTAGCAAATCCCCATGTACTAAGCCATGCTTTGTGATGTTAATTTAATGAAGACATTCTCATATTATGCAGCTACTTGGGATGGAGGCCATTCATATGTAATTATAGGTCTTTTTTAGGTTAAACTTTTTTCTCTTTCAGATTTTTCTTCTTCTTTAAGATGTGTAGCAAACCCAACTTCTCACAACAAACCTCTAAGACCCACAAACACACTGCCATCAAATTTATTCCAACTCCTAGGGTCGCTCAGTTCTTGAACCTAAAGATTATTTGACACTTGAGAGTTCGCTGTTTTTACCCACATGTAGTTTGCCATCTAAACTTGGGCAGTTGTCTCCTCTATTCCAAAGGCTCATGTGGTATGTGGTATTGTCTTGACTTAAGGGAGAGGCTGCTATAGCCCATAGTAGTGTGCACACCCTCTCAGCTGTGAAGACATTGTGAGGGACTCATAGAAACAGTTATATCTAGGACAAAGAACAAGACTCCAGAAGATATTTGGGCCAAAGGGATTCATGTATTTTGTGCCAAGCACTATTTGGAGTCGGGGAGAGACTAAAGAGATTAAGACCCTACCCTTATAGAACTTCACTGCCTGTTGAGGGAGAAACTTTCACATGCATATAGTTATTTGCTATAATAAATCTATTGAAGCAAGCAAAAGCAAACCAAACTCACTGCCATCAAGTTGTTTCTCACTCATAGCAACCTTGTAGGACAGAATAGAACTCCTCACTTTGGGTTTTAGAGACGTTAAATCTTTATAGGAGCTATTAAGGATCCCTGGTGGGTGTGGTTGCAATCTTCAAGTTCAGCAGTTCAAAACCACCATCAGCTCCTTGGGAGAAAGCAGGGCTCTCTACTTCCATGAAAAAGTAGAGTCCTGGAAACTCCCAGGGGCAGTTCTGGCCAATAGAGTCCCTGTGAGTTGAAATCAACTCAATGGTAGTGAGGTTTTGAGTTATTAGTCCAGGCAAGCTTAGTAAATACTTGTTTGATTTGATGGCAGTCTGTGGGTGTAGGGTGAGATGAGAGGATGTAATGACAAACCTAATTCAGGTTGAGGTCAGGAAATTCTCAGAGATATAGTAGTATCAAAAATTGAAAATTTCATTTCAAAAGACAGGTTTTGCATACTATACCTCTGCTTAGTTGTGTGTGCAATCTGAGTTTTAATGTTTTTCCCCTGAAGTGTTAAATACATTAAGTTGTCACTTCATGTAAGAATCTGGGTTCAGAATCAGTCACTATCAGTAAGATTTTTGAAGTTTCTGATAATATTCTGTTCTTCTTTCCCCTTGCAGTATACACTTTGGAATTTCCTCCCAAAGAATCTGTTTGAACAGTTTAGAAGAATTGCAAATTTTTATTTCCTCATCATTTTCCTCGTACAGGTAAGAGCTTCATAAATAGCCACTCATCTTTTAGAATCTTGGCTACTTCAAACAGATTTTCAATCCATTTCTAACTCTAAAAGTGCTATTTGATAAAACAGGGTTTATTATTAATGTGACTTTTTATAAAGCACTAATCACTTTTTAAAGTATACATGGTTATTATATTTTTTAACAGTACTACTGACTAGGAAACCTTTTTGTCCCCATTATTGCCTTCTTGAAGGCTTTTTATGGATTTCATAGCCCCGTTCATAGGAAGGGGGCATCTCTTTTGTACCGTCACATGCAGTGGCACATACTCTAACTGAAAATAGTGTAAAACTCATAGCTTAACTCTGTTAAACCCCAGTGACAGCCTAATTGAAAAGTTATCTCCGATCTTCCTGGATTATAACTATTGTTCTTCCTCATTCACGTAAGCACATTAAGGTTGTAAGACTGGATAGTAGATCAGTCTGTTTTCCCCTGGTCCTTCTGCTGTTTTATCTGTCCTTGAATACTTTGAGTTGTATCTCCTATCTTGAAGGCTATAAGCCTTTAAAATTGCTCACCAAAACTACCCCCTGAAAATTCTACTACATGACAGGATATATCCCCCCTCATTTTTTTTTCAAACAAAGCAGAAAGATCTCCATCAACTTGCTCAATCAAATGTTCTGTTCATGTTAAGTCCTTCTGTTTATCCACTTTAAGACTTTGAGTAAATCATACTGTAATTGAATTTTGCTTATGACTTGGAAGCAGTTGGGGCTGACATACCTGGAAAAGCCAATTTCAGTTTTGAATGGTGGAACATTTGAAAGGGAGCCCCTCTCAATCCATGCTCAGATATTTTAAAGAGCAGCCTACCATCAGCTAGGAAGAGGGTGCTGCTCTCAGAAATCACCACACTTGGCCTGTGGTGCATCTCTCTTCATTCAGAAATGTATAAGAAGCGCCTTCTGTGTGCCATGCAGTAAGAGAATAAAGATGAAAGCAGGGGCAGTAACCATCAGGAAGGACATGGCTTTCCTACCCTTCAGGGGTTCGTGCTCCAGCTGAGACAGAAGTCTGTGTCCGCACAATGTATTGTGTAGTAAATATAAATATCATATGAGTGGCAGGAACAAAATCCTATGGGAGGAGAATGGCAGTTAGAATTCCAAGAGGAGTCTGAGAAGGATTAGAAATGTTTAACTTGGTGACCAGTGCCTGAGTGGCAACCTGTGGATAGGGAAGAGATTGCAGAATGGCAGAGAGCAATCTGTGTGTGGCAGGGGCAGGCCAGGGTGGGGCTTGAGAATGAGAGTTGATAAAATTTTTGGCATATTGAACTCATGACCTTCCTTCTTTCCAGTCTCGTTCTCTTGAGCTATTTCCTTTTTCAGCGAGTGATGATAGCATCCACTCAGGCACATTCACCAGACTATTAGAAGACTTGGATCACCCTCACCAGTCCTACCTGGATACGTTCTCACTCTGCTGCTAACACCCTCAGCCAAGCCATCATCTTTCACTTGGATGAACTCTGCCTTCATTCTTTTGGCCCCTTTTAATCTATCTTCCACTAGGTAGTGAGAAGGATCGTTCCAAAATGTGGTTCTGTTCATGTAGCCTCTTCCCACCTGAAGTCTTCAATGACTTCCCCCTGGTCATGGGATAAAGAACAAACAACTTACTCTAACCTCTAGAAGGTCATGTGTGGTCTGACCCCAGCCTCCCCCTCTGACCCCTCAGGTACCCTCATGCCACTGGCTTCCTTCATTTGCCTTCTTGTGTTGGACTCCCTCTGCCATGGAGACTTTGCATTCACCATTGACCAGGCCTCTAACAACCCTCCCTTTGCCTAGTTAACTCATATTTAGCCCGCAGACCCAAGGAACCTTGGTGGTGTAGTGATTCCTTGTTGCACTTTGATCCACATGGCCAGCAGTTCGAAACCACCAGTTCTTCGGGAGAAAGACTGGGCTCTCAACTCCTGCCAACAGTTTACGGTCTCAGAAACCCACGGGGGTTTGCTGTGAGTCAGCATGGACTCCATGGCAGTGAGTTTTTACTTCTCAGACCTCAGCATCTAGACACTTCTGATGATGACTTGTTTTAATATCCTATTTTCCCTTCTACTTGCCAGCTACCTGAGTGCAGGAACTTGTCTCCACATTGTCAAAGCTCCATCTCTAGAGCCTGGCTGATGATAGCACCAGGCCTGACCAAGAGGTACACAGCAAACAGGAGTAATCCAGCTGGGTGGAAAAGTTAGCCAGAATTTAGGATGATCTCTTCAACTAATGGAAGTGTGGGTTTCTTTTGTTTCGATGAAAATTAACACCGTGTTAATTTTGTGTTGTGCCTGCTTTCCCGTCTGACATATTTGCAGCATATAAGTACTTTGTATGTATTACTGACTTATTTTAATTTTATTCTCGATTTGATTTCTTCACTAGGTTACAGTAGACACACCAACCAGCCCAGTCACCAGTGGACTGCCACTATTCTTTGTCATAACTGTGACGGCCATCAAGCAGGTACATTTCTTATTTACTGTGAAGCCTGCGTTCCATTCCACTTTGGTCTGAATTTCATTGTCGAAGGTTCTTGTGCATATTTATAGAGAGTGGGCAGTGTCCTTGACGGGTTTCATTTATATTTGGTTCCTTCCCATTGAAAACTGTGAAATTGATTTTAGCATATTTTCTTAATTTACTTGGCTCCTTTCCTCCCTTAGTATCTATGCACAGGGCAAAGATATACCAGTAAAGAGTAGGTCGAAGGTGCAGTTTAGTTGAATTTCCATATCTATTCATTGTCTCAGTCTGGTACGTTGGTTGGAAAAGTTCCGTTCTAGTGTGTTCTTATTGTTGGTATCTCTAGCAGAGAACTCAGGAGCACAACTATTGTCCTTTTGTCCTCTTAAGCTGCTGAAGGACCTGAAGGGGTAGGAAGGGGAGATATTGTGTGTGTGCTTTTCAGAGCTGCCACAGGTTTTGGCGTTGATGTCTTTGAAGCACTTTAAACATTTTTATGGTGGTTCCTTTGTGGGGGGGGGAGGATGAAATTGATACTGAGAACAGTGCACTGGGGGTAAAGGGATGGATGAACAATCTTTATCATGTATTGGGATTGGGGTTGTCCACAGGGCCTGAGTAAGTACAAACATGTTTTTTGACAATAATTATCAAAGTGTTTTTTCAAAGTTGCCCAAAGAAACTTACAGACTTTAAATTCTGCATACTAGTTTGGGGAACAAGGTTACCCTTTCCTCCTGTGGTTATCCGGTCTTCTATCTTGCCAACTAGGAACTGCTAGAATATTTTATCAAATGTTTGGCTGCTAAATAAAGACTTTGGGAATGTTTTTTCCCGTAGGCTCTTTGGATTGTTTCCTTTAGCATCTTTGAGTTGCTGGCTCCAAGAACAGCATGTTTAGTTTTCAAAAGCTTTTTACTGATTGATTTTACTCCCATTACCAGTTGGTGTTGGTGCCTTTCTTTCCTCACTGGCACCTGGGAAACCACCCTATGGAGTGATCCCCAGCATTGTCATTCAGAGGCACGAATACAGCCCTTAAGGTGGGAAAGTGGGGGGTGGCGAGTGATCAAGAATTTTTTTTTTCCCAAAGAATCACGGTTGAAAAGACTCTGTGTGATCATGAGGTGTCGATGGGATCAGGTATCAGGCATCTCAGACCCAGAATAAAATCATACCCAATGTGAATGGGGGTGGCAGCGGCATGGAATGGAGACCCAAAGCCCATCTGCAGACAATTGGACATCCCTTCACAGAGGGGTCACAGGGAAGAGATGAACCAGTCAGGGTGCAGTATAGCACTGATGAAACACACAACTTTCCTCTCGCTCTTTGGTGCTTCCTTCCCCCCACTATCATGACCTCAATTCTACCTTACAAAGTGAAGAAAACCAGAGCATGCACACTGCTACAGATAGAGCCTGAAACACAGGGAATCCAAGATAGATAAACTCTTCCAGGCCAACAAGGAGAGTAGAGATACCAGGAGGATTAGGGGAGGGTGGGAAGAGAAAGGGAAAATCAATCACAAGGATCAACCTAGAACCCCCTCTCAGGGGGACAAATAATGGAAAAGTGGATGAGGGGCGACAAAGGACAATGTAAGATATGTAAATAATCATCTATAATTTATCATGGGATTGTGGACGGGGAAGGGAGGGGGAAGAAATGGGGAGCAGATTAAAGTGGCTCAAATGGGAAGAAAATGCTTTGAAAATGATGATGGCGGCATATGTGCAAATGTGCTTGACACACTGGATGAGTGTATGGCTTGTGATCAGAGCTGTAAGAGCCTCCAATAAAAGTACGAGGGGGGGGGGCAGAGAATTGTGGATTGTGATAAGAGAGATAAGAGCCCTCAATAAAAGTATTTCATAAAAAAACCCAGAATTAACATTAAGGGGATTGAGAGGAGCATTAGAAAACAAAATCCAAATTCTTATTCGTAGAAGAGATGAGTAAGGCTCTCTGCTAGGGTTTTCATGATCACTTATCTGAAGAAGGAAGGAACCTTTTAATGCAATAAAGTGATTTGCCTAAGGGAAAGTTTGAAAGTGAGCCTCAGCTTTTGGTATTACAGTGTGCAGCTTTGTCTCTTTAGCTGTCGGAGTTTGTCATGAATGCTCTGGAGTGTGATAATCTGCTAGTGATAACTCATGGGGGTGGTAGATCTTTATGAACACTTTTCCTTCATGGTCTGAGCTTGGTTATGCTGTTACTTTTGTCCCTTTAGGGCTACGAAGATTGGCTGAGACACAGAGCCGACAACGAAGTCAACAAGAGCACTGTTTACATCATTGAAAATGCAAAGCGAGTGAGAAAAGAAAGTGAAAAAATCAAGGTATTATTTTTTCCCCTCATTCCTTTTTTTTCGGATGCACAAAGCGTAGTCATCATTTGACAAGCCATTTTAAAAATGTCCAATATCGTGAGTCTTCAAAAAGGCAAACCCAGTTGTTCCTGCCAGCTTGTTCCAAAGCCTTTTCTCCTCCTACCCACGGGAAGCCTTGTGCTCATTGAGCAGCTACTCTCCGACCTCATCGGCTTTTTGTCTCTACGAATTGACACATTCTAGGAAGTCTCTGTAAGGGGAAATAGATATATAGCCTTTCATGTCTCACTTCTTTCACTTACTGAGCGCTGGTGGCACTGTGGGGTAAGCAGTGAACTGCTTACTTCAAGGTTGCCATTTCAAACCCACCAGCTTCTCTGAGGGATAAAGATGAGGCTGCCTGCTCCCTTACAGATTTATCACTCCTCAGAAACCCTATGTAGGGTCACTCTGAGTCAGAATCACTGTGATGATAGTGGTAGGTTTTCATTTTGCATAATATTTTCAAGATTCACATCTACGTTGTACCATGTGTCAGTAGTACTTCATTATTTTTCATGGCTGAAGAGTTTTAGATTGTGTGGGTATACCTGATTTTATCGACCCATTCAACAGCTGGACATTTGGGTTGTTTCCAGCTTTGGGGTGTAATGAATAGTGCTGCTATAAACATTTCTATACCGGTTTTTCTTGAATAACTTTTCACATCTTGGGGGTATATAGCTAGGGGTGGAATTGCTGAGTCATGTCGTAATTCAGTGGTTAACGTTTGGAGCCACTACCAACCTGTTTTCCACAGTGTCTCTGCTAGTGTACACTCCTACCAGTAATGCAGAAGGTTGATTATCTGAATTGTATCTAGCTGAGGAGGTGTGAAGTAGTGTCATCTTGGGGTTTTGATTTTCATTTCCTTGGTGATTAACGATAAGAGCCTGGTGGGACAGTGAGTAAGTGTTGGCCTTCTAACCACAAGCACACCAGCCACTTCAAGGGAGAAAAATTAGTCTGTCTATTCCTGTAATGATGTACAGTCTCAAAAACCCTACAGAGCAGTTTTCCTCTGTCTTATAGGATCACTATGGGTTGGAATTGACTCGATGGCATTGGGGGTGGGGCGAGATTGGGTAGCTAATGTTGTTGAAAGCATGTTTCCATGTGCTTCCTTGGCAATTTCGATATCTTTGAAGTCTATTCAAATCTGTTGCCCAGTTTTCACTTGGGTTGTGTGTATGGCTTTGAGTGTACCACAGACTCTTAAATACCTTCAGTGGTAGATGCCTTTGGCTTGTGCTTTGTGTGAGATCTGTAGTCTGGGAATGGTTTTCGTTGTTCTACCTTCCTGAGCCAAAGAGCGGGTCTATTTCTCACTTTTTTCTCTCTCTGCCTTCCTCTAACTCCCCTCCTTCACCATACACACCCCACATATGGGGTTTCTCAGTTCTTCTTCTCCAATATTTTTGTCCAATGGCATAGGGGGTTGTTGGGCTGCTAACCATTGCAAGGTCAGCAGTTCAAAACCATCAGCCATTCCACAGGAGAAAGATGAGGCTTTATACTCCCAGAAACAGGTCCAGTGTCAGAAACCCACAGGGTCATTTCTATAGGACCCTGTTCTATAGGGCTGCTATGAGTCGCCATCGACTTGATGGCAGTCAATTTAAGTTTTCAGTGTTTTTATTAGGTTATCACAAGTCAGGATCAGCAAGCAGTAAGGATACAGACTTTGCTCTTCTCAGCCAGCAGCCAAGACTCTCTCTGGATCTTAGTCTCTCAGCTACATGATCCCAAGGCCTTGGCCACCATGGGCCAAGAAGCCAGCCCACCTGGTACCCAGTTGAGTAGTCCCATAGTCTCGTGCAAGATAAAAAGGTAACCCATAGTCTCGGCGCTGCCTCACTGGGTGTCCATGTCCTAGCCTGTGCTGCATCTGGTCTTAGCAGCCTCCATCACTTCAGACAGGCTGCTCTGTCTGGTCTGACTCTCAAGAGTAGGACTTTCTCAGTCTTCTGGCCCTCCCCAACCCCATCACCACCACCACCACCACCACCACCTTGGCTAAACTTGTATTGCTTTGCTTCCACCTGTCTCCCGACAATAGTCAGCCTTTCCTCTGGACCCCTCCTGGGAGGGTTCCTGACTCTCCCCCTAGATCTAGATGGTTTTTGTCACACGTGAGGGAAGGCATTGTGCCTGTGCGCCCAAAACACTCAGTCACCACCTGCCAAAAGGTCATGTAGGTCTCCTGCTCTTGCTCTTTCCCATGAGAACCCAGGAGAGGCCTGTGGAGAAGAGCAGGTGGGTTCTGACCTCCCCTTGTTTCTCAGGCTCCCACAGATCCTGAACTGTCTGTTGCCCACACTAGCTCTCACCCAGCCTTTAGAGTTTGGTACCAACTCCACTTGTTTTCTTCTTCCCCATGTTGACGGCAGCCATCTCTTCATCCTGTGCTTTGCCAGCTGTGAAAGCATTCGTTTGCCCTGTCTCCTCAGAGACGTATCACACTTTGAATTGTAAACCACCCTATTGCTTGGGAACCTCTGCTCTCTAATAGGTTAAAAACACCATGAAGAGTTCTGTCTGTGACCTAGCCATTCTTTTTTCGGTGGTGAGGGTGGTGAGTATTCGCTTGTATCTCTTTCTAGCCGATGTGAAATGAAAGAACTCTCGCTAACCTTTTAACCAGGACTTCCAAGGGGTTCGTTCCAGTTTGACCTTCTGCTGAGCATTTGCCCTTCACCCCCAGATGGGCTGAGTCAGTCTACCGTTGACCAAGATCCCCGGGTGATTCTTGTGTAGACATAAGGTCCACATGGAGGCAGGGGGAGCTGTCAGAATCACCTGGGGAACTTACTCAACTCTCGATTCAGAGTTCATGTCAATAGGGTGGACAAACATATTTAGCAGGAGGCTTGACATGGAATAGCTAGTTTCCCTGCTTTTTAAAAAAAATCATTTTATTGGGGGCTCGTACAACTCTTATCACAATCCAAACATCCTTCCATTGTGTCAAGCACATTTGTACATATGTTGCCATCATCATTCACAAAACATTTGCTTTCTACTTGAGCCCTTGTTATCAGCTCATTTTTGCCTCGCTCTCCCCACTCCTCCCTCCCCCATGAACCCTTGATAATTTATAAATTATTATTATTTTGTCATATCTTACACCGTCCGACGTCTCCTTTCACCCACTTCTCCGCTGTCCATGCCCCAGGGAGGAGGTTATATGTAGATCCTTGTAATCTGTTCCCCCTTTCTCCCTCACCTTCCCTCCACTCTCCCAATATCACCACTCTCACCACTGGTCCTGATTTCCTGTATTTCCAGTTCCTATCTGTGCCAGTGTACATCCTCCAGTCCAGCCGGATTTGTAAGGTAGAATTGGGATCATCATAGTGGGGGGGAGGAAGCATTCAAGAACTAGAGGAAAATTGTATATATCATCATTGCTACTTGCACCTTGACTGGCTCGTCTCTTCCCCGCAGCCCTTCTGCAAGGGGATGTCCAATTTCCCACGGATGGGCCCTGGGTCCCCACTCTGCACTCCCCCTCATTCACAGTGCTATGCTTAAAAAAAAGTTTCCCTGCTTTTATCTGCAGTGTGTCATTTCCTTATTTGAACAGTCTTTTGCTAGTTCCCCATTGTCTTCCACGTCTGGCCCCTGCCCATCTCCCCATGCTTGTGCCCCATAAGCAGTGGGCTTTTGTATTTCACCTCTCAAGGTGAATCGAAGGTAAAAAGAAATGCCCTTTTCGTGATTTTTGTTTACCCATGACCGAGAGTGGTTGCCAAGTATCTAGTGACTGTTTCCCTATGAAAAGGTTTAGGACATTGTTACTTTTCCTAGTATTTAAGCCTAGGTCCTGTGGTTTTATGTCAGCATCATATGTTTTTTGTGGAGGAGGAAGAAAATAGCCAACAACACAAAATATTATTTACCAGTTAAATTAGTGATACTGTTGTTCTTGGCCACTGTTGAAGATTGACAAAGAAAGGAAAAATATTCCTGAATAGATCTTGAAGAAATTTTCATCTTTATCTTTGAAGGCAGCTATTTCATTTATGATTCGATTTGTTTATCAGCATGTGGCTTACTAATTCCCTTCTAAAGTGGCCTGTGTTGCCATCAGCTTCCTCCTTTGACTCTAGGGTGCTGTACAAAAGGATTATATATTGTTTGCTATGATTGCCATGGTGTTGAATAATGTTAGAAATTATTGGACTGGATGATTTCTTACATCCTTTCAAATGGCAAACAAACATCCCTATTCATATGTTGGCAGTCAGGTAGTGGCAGGGTAAATGGTTAATGTATGGCAGACACATTGCTGGATGCTTTACCTCCATCATCATTTCGTCCTTCTACCAACCCTATGAGGTAGTTGGGATTCATTGGAGGCACTTACCAAAGCCAGATATTTAAGTGAGAGTTGAGACAGGAAGCCTGGTTCATGAACCCAAGCTTTTAGCCATGATGAGATATTCTCTGTAATAGATAAAGGTCCATGATCTCTTCTCTCATATTTTCCCTGTTCCTTATTTGAAGGTTGGGTACTTGCTGATAGGAAATGGTTTCTCACAGCTTTATTAAATCTCCTATCAGATGAATTGTAGGGAAACATTGTTTTATTCTTTTCCCACTCTTATGGATCATATTTTCATTAAAAGAGGGCCTGAGCACTGAAGAAGCAGAACTTGCACCCAACATTCAGAGCTGCCATCACAGTGACGGCAAAGCATGCTGAATTATGCATGCATGGAGCAGAGGGGCAATCTTGCTTTTCACTTTCCTTGAATTGCCTTGCTTGCAACACGTAGACTTTCTTACTCATTCATGAAGCAATACTTGTCATTGACTTATCAAACATTGGTGCCAGAAATGTCAGAGCAACCAGGTTCCTGGGTGCCTGACTCACCTGGTAGAGGTTAAAGTTCAGTTCTAAGGTAATATGAAAGCATCATAAGGTCAAGCACTCTAAAGAAAGATTCTGGGGTAATATTCCCTTTGTTACCCATCATGCAGCATGGGACATTGAGATACACTCTCCGCCCCAGAACAAGAGTAATGTGAGGTATACAGTTATAATGTGTTATAATGTTATACAGTTATAATGTGAGGTATACAGTTGTTTGGAATTAAGACTGTTTTTTCCTCTCCATTATAGGTTGGTGATGTAGTAGAAGTACATGCCGATGAAACCTTTCCTTGTGATCTCATTCTCTTATCATCAGGCACCAGTGATGGAACCTGTTATGTCACTACAGCCAGTCTTGATGGGGAATCCAATTGCAAGGTAAAAGATCATTTTGAATTGGAGAGAGGTAGTTAATTGTACAATACTGCTCTGTACTGTCCCTAACCTTTTTACCTTCTTCTTCATGAAGGTTTTAGGTTTGAAGGCAGCTCTTATGTAATTGCCCTTGAACTCCTAAGCAAATTCTTAGCTTTGGAGGCTCAGAATGGTGGTTGATTGCGGGGAACCATGCCCCCAATAAAAGATACCATGAATTTTACAGCACTGCTTGCCTTTAATATTGACATAATCCTTTTTAATATATTAGATAGACTTTTAGAAATGGGAATAATTTTTACGGAACCTGTAACTACAAAAATAACTTTATGTACCCTGACCTTACAATTTGATCTGTTTTGATTCTAAAATTGATGGATATTTGCTTAAAGAAAGGGTTTATTCCTGGGATATTATAAATCTAATCAGGAGTGATTTGATTGCTGTTGTAATACCTTAGGGTGTAGTTTAGTAAATGTTTGCCCAATTGCAGCTAGAAAAAAATGAACTTGTTAAAGTAAATTTGCTCAAACTGGAGGATAACTTTGTTGTCTGGTACTCTCTGGTACAGGCAGTCAGTTCTTGGCCCTCCTCCAGAGCTCCATGGAGCATGAAGCTCTACCCCTCATATGCTTCACCCCTCTTGGTGTATCCTTGGAGGGCTTTCCTCAGCTTCCTGGTTTCATCCAGAGTCGAGGACTGAAACTAATTAAGGATGTGAAAAGGAAATTAACCTGTTAGAGAGTTACTTCAAATCATGATGATGGACTAGTTCCTGTTCCTGAACAGTGTTCGATTTTAGGGGATGTTGAGGTAAAAATGGGAGAGATCTACCTAAAGATTTTCTAATAAAGGAACTCTTTGTTTAGAGGAAGAAAACTTTTAAGTGGTTTATTTTATCAAATAAATGGATCAGGTCAGCTAAAAATACAGAGGTTTTCAAAATCTGGAGATAGTTTTAAATATAGCTAAGGCAGTGCTATATTATTCCCCAAAGACCATAGCAACAGCTTTCCCATTGGGCTAGTGATGCACTCTGTATTTCCCCTTATTTGACGGTGTGTAATTGGTTTCATGGGCACCTGCCTGGATGAAGTGCATAATATACAGCAATACCATTTTCTGACTATAACATCATCTCTCTGGGTCCTTCTTGGAAATATGCCACTTTGAACATTTTCAAGATCATTAATTATGCTGTTTGTCTAATGGAACTGTTAATGCTTTTTTTCCTTGCTGTTGGCACAATTTTAGCATTCTTTTGGTTGAAGGGGTTATGTTCAATTCCTGTGTGTATCTCTACATCACTGAATAGTATGGTGAGCAAAATAATAGGCCCAGTTCTATAAATAGGGAGAAGAAGTGTATTGAATTTTTCATGGGGTTTTCAGCCAACGGTATACATGCTGCAAATAGAATTGTCTCAGCTGTCAGTATGAAGAAAAACTTACTTTTTAAAAGTTACCTTTTAACTCCCCTTATAGAAGGATTCTGTTTCTAATTATCTGTAATATACTTTTTAGGATAATACTATAGAACTTCACTGGTGGGGAAAATGCTTCAATATTTGTATTATTTTGCCAACACAATGTGTTCCTTGAATCAGGTGGGTGGGTGTACAGTAGTGAAAAGAAACAATTTTGTTTGTTTTATTGCTTTTACTTTCATGTAGACGCATTATGCAGTCCGAGATACCATTGCACTGTGTACAGCCGAATCCATTGCCACTCTCCGAGCAACAATTGAATGTGAACAGCCTCAGCCTGACCTCTACAAGTAAGAGTCACCTGGTTTCATGTTGCTGCTATCTGTTGGCTCTGCTTCTCTTTGTCAGCAGTGTTGCAAAGAAACACCCACCACTTCCCAGCCGACTCTCATTTGTGTTTTTATGAGCTGTTCCTGCTGGCAGTGAACTGAATCAAATCAGCTTTGTTCACTACCAGCCTAAGAGAAATCATTGTGGGCCAGAGCATCGTACTTAAGATTTATGAAAATATTTGTAATTTGCAAACATGGCTATCCCTCAAATTTGTAAGCCTCTGTTTTCCCATAAGGCTGTACTATCAGACGGATGCAGTTACCAGAGGTAATTAAAACAAAAATGTCATCCAACATGAAAGCAAGGAGAGGATGTGGGGGCATGCGGTTAGGGGGCATGTGGGGGCACTCTCTCCTTTTCTATGATGATCTTGAAGAACTGAGGATTGCAAATAAATAGCCCGTTTCTTGTCCACAAACAACATTAGCATGGGACAGTTTCCTCTAGTCACCCATATTTAGGCTCCCTAGAGTAGGTTCACTCGGTAATGGTCAGAGTGGGTTTGTCAAACATTTGGCATTTGATTTTAGGGCCGTTTGATTTGATCATGGTGTTAATGAGAGTAGGCTGACAAGTTTTTATCCCCAAGTCTTGCCTACCATTACCCAGACCATCCATCTTGTGAATGTGTGCTGTTGGTCATAATGAGGAGCCTTGGTGGCCAAGTGGGTTCCATGTTGGTCTGCTAACCACAAGGTCAGCAGTTCTAACCCACCAGCCTCTCTTTGGGAGAAAGGTAAGGCTTTTTGCTTCTGTAAAGATGACAGTCTTGGAAGCCCACAGGGACAGTTCAGCGCTGCCCTATGGGATAGCTATGAGTTAGGATTGATTTACTGGCAGTGAGGGTTTTTTTTTGTTTTACCTGGTCGGTTGGTCTTAATCGAAGACTAAGGGGTTGGATGTGGCTCACACTAATACCCAGTCATGGTAAAACAAAGCATCTTTTCCCTTTGCCTTCTTTCTTGGTATCCGCCTTGGCACTAGGATCTATAGCCACCAAAGAAAAGAGATGTTCCCTGTTTCTAAGGAGCTCACAGAGAACAAAGAGCCAGCTAGGCCCCTGGGAATACAGAAAAGAACAGAACAGATTCTCCCTAAGTTAGGGAGAAATAAGCACCTTTTACATTTCTGGGGAAACACCCCAAATTGGCATTACCCTTGTAGTAGATGAAGGCAGATTTTAGAGCCAACATGATTATTCGACTGGACTAAGTTGAGGGCCTTGTACTTTTAATTCTTACATGCTACTCACTTACATTGCAGTAGGTCTGTTTATTTGTCTGACTTCCTCCACTAGACTGTCAGCCCTTACAGGGCTGGGAACATGTCTTATCTTTGTAGCTCCAGCACAATTAATTTATGATGAAAGAATAAGCAGACCCTCATGCTTTCTATATAAGAATACATCACAGTTCTGTTTTTCTGATAAAAAACATGCTCTGCTTATAATCCATATTGTAAGGCACTTGTAACCCTCTTGTTAAAGGAGGGGTTAGGCCTTTTAAGACCCCTGTTACAAAAGAGGAAGCGAGGCACAGTGGATTCACAAATGTTTATGATGTGGTTACCACACACCTAACTGCATTAAGTGCATAGGTTAAGCTCAATATTGAGATCAGCTGCAAAGCAGAGACAAGAAATGTCTACAATTTGCAATCAAATGCTCCCTCTCAGACTAATGCTATGGCTTTCAATGGGTTATCCCAGGCGTTCTCAAACTATGGCCCGCAGACCACATGTGGCCCACAGAGGACATTTATCCAGCCTGCCGAGTATTTTTGCCCCGTTTGTTTTTTTACTTCAAAATAAGATAGGTGCACTGTGCATAGGAATTTGTTCTTAGTTTGTTGTTGTTGTTTTTTTAACCTAGAGTCCCGCCCTCCAACGGGTCTGAGGGATAGTGAACTGGCCCCTTGTTTTAAAAGTTTGAGGACCCCTGGGTTATCCTATTGACCACTAGTAGTAGCAGTAGGACCCTTGCCAGGGAACTTATTGAAAATAAATGTGCATTCTCTGAATCAGAACCAACAGTGGGCTCAGCAATTCAGCGCATGCTCGGGTGGATGAACTACTGAACTGATGATTTTGAGAGTTGTACTTCCAACCACTCTTCTTCATGTGAATTTAATCACGTGAATTTAAAACAGAAGCCATAGTCTCTATATCCAAGTATATGAGAAGACTGTTTGCTCAGTGCCAAGTAAAATTTGAAAAGCAACCTAGAATGCTCTTGTTAAAAATGGTATTTTGCATTCTCATAAACCATCATAATAACTATTTTAATATATGTGCTGCCCAAGTGAGCACCATAATAACTATTTTAAAAAGCAGTCTAAAATATCACATACCTTACTGGTTCGACATGACTTTGCTTCAGAAATGCAGCTGGCTCTTGTACTTCATTCAGAGTCTCTTTTTTTCTGATTTGTATGTTGGTTCTTTCCCATGTCTGTGCTACATAGATTTTACCTGCAATTAAAAAACCCATTTGCCTATTATGTTCTTTTTACAGATTTGTTGGGCGAATCAATATCTATGGTAATAGTCGTGAAGCTGTTGCCAGGTTAGTTATTCCTTTATTATATCCTTCCGTGGGGGTTATTTTCTTTTATTTTCATTATAATAAACACTTTAATTTTTAGAGAGGGCTATAAAGGTAGATAAGCCTGGAGACACTAGACCAGGGTCGAACTAATGGGTCCTAAGTCACTAATCTTGTGATTGGGAAGGTGCGGCGGGGTGGGAGTTGTATAGAGGATGCTGGTAATGATGCTTACAGTTGTCAAACTAGCAGAGCTGCAGTCACTTTGATCCCTGGTTATAAGCCTGTTCATAGACCTGTTCTGTCCACTCTGTATACTGTCTTGGGTTGTGCAGGAAGCTGCTAATGTTAAAAGCATACCTGGAGACCACTGGGTTCAGGGGCAGTAACTGAGGTCCTGGGCTGTGGGCACAATGCAAGGCAGTGGACTAAAAGATTGATCATTTATAATTGGGCAGTGCACACAAAAAAGTTGTTGCATTCTTTCCCTTTCAGTAATCCAATTACCATATATACTCCTGTATAAGCCCAGTTTTTCAGCACATTTTTAAATGCAGTTTGTGTGGTAAAATTGGGTGATATTCGGGTCAGCTTGTACTCGAGTATATATGGTAACTCCCTCAACTCTCCAACTTGCCTTTTGTAAGCCACAAAGAAAAGAAAGTTAACTAGTTATAAGGTGCCTAGTGATCTCCCCAAAGCCAAATTATTCTGTAGAAGTGTGTCCCTGTGGCTTCCCAGCTGACGATGACTTTCCCAGTCACTTTGTCTGTCACCTCAGCACCTGTCTCTGTGTCTCACATTCTGCTTGTCTGCCCTGCTCTTGTGTTGCTGTCTATGACTTAGAATCCCTTTCTTTCTGTGCATAGCTTTTCCCTGGGTGGTGGTGATAACTCTGGCACCATGCTTCCATCTACTGGACCCTAAAGTAACGTGAGAGAGGGACATCTCAGCTTCCTCTGAGAAGTATTTCTTGTTCTGTAAGCAGACAGATACATTCCCATCCCCTTGGAGGCAGATTTATACCAGGAGAAAATATGTCACCAGAGTTGATTACATGGATTGGGCTGTTTGATACAATGCGTTGTGTTTTCTAATGTAGGTCTTTGGGACCTGAAAACCTCTTGCTGAAAGGAGCTACACTCAAAAATACCAAGAAGATATATGGTGAGTAATTTGGGTGATACACTTACCAGCAATACGCTCTGTAGGCCAGTGAGGAAATAGTGCATGTTAAAAATTAAACCTGGCCGATATTGCTGTTAAATCAAAACCTATTGTAGGTGTTGGGAATTTACAAGCTGGCGAATTGCCATGAAGTATGACAAGTAGATGAGATAGAATTAAGTTATTCTAAAAGTGTTATACCAGCTGGTGAGTGGAAGAGGGCTTAGAATCCCCACTTTTATGGACGTGAAAATTAACAGAAGTGACCGGGTGAGGGGTTGGTTGGCAAGTTCAGTTGTAACCTCGTTTTTATGGTTATTCCTTAGGAGTTGCTGTTTACACTGGGATGGAAACCAAAATGGCTTTGAACTACCAAGGGAAATCTCAGAAACGTTCTGCTGTCGAAAAGTTAGTGTGTGCCATAATTTCTTTCCTCGGTGTTGATTCCAAATGGTTAATGCCTCAGTGATTCCAGATAATAACTGCAGTACAAGACAACATCAATAATCCCAACAAGAGCTGCCCTTTCGAGGCTGTTTTGCATTGCATAAACTGCTCCAGGATCAGCATCTCTGATTCATTCTGTTTGTGCTACTGGAACTAATGGTTTTGGGTCGTCTACTTTCAACTTGCAAGGAGAATCTAGAACATAGATAAAATAGTCTCCTGACAACTAGTGAAGAGTTGGTAGATCTTCAAACCAAGTGCCTCTGGCGTGGTCTTGTCCATGGTTGTTGGCATGGGATATCCAACATCCTCTTCCAGACTGATCTGGAGGACTCCACAGAAAGCTAAAGGAGTTCACATTTGCTAGCCCCTCTCAGAAGAGCCCTGGCAGCCCAGAAGTTAAGTGCTCAACTGCTAACCAAAAAATGCAGTGGTGCAAACCCACTGGAAGGAAGCTATGGCGGCCTGCTTCTCGTAAAGAACACAGCCTTGGGAACCCCATGGGCTGGTCTGTCCTGGCCTTTTGGGTCAACAGCCATGAGAATCGACTTAATAGCATCTGTCTTCATTTTGGTTTATTCCCCCTCTAGCCTCGATCTTAGGACTCAGGGCAATTGCAACGTTTCTCCTCCTCAGAAGTTTGGGACACCCGGTTAAAATTCATCGAGTTAGATGTAGGGACTTTTGCTTATGGCAGTGCAAAGAGGTCAGTGAATCCTCTCGTCATATAAAAACCTGAACTGGACAAAATTGTCACCATAGCCACCGCAGGACTCTGGAGCCAGAGCAGAGGCAGGCAAAATTTGAGTATACATATATTCCTTTGGAACTGCTAAAATGTAGGGAAAATACGGTAGAAAATTGTTTCTCTGTTGTCTGACCCTGCCTACATTTCCTACTCCACTGTATGGGAGAGAACAGTATTTTTACTGAAAGCCAGAAGTTTTGCTGTTAGGGGCAGATTTATTGGCGGGCAAGGAGTATATACTTGAGGCTTTGTTGGCTAAAACCAGCAAACCCAGTAGGATGCGACTGGGGAAATCCCACACATTTGCTAGCGAAGAGGTTGTGGTCTAAAGTTGAGGCAAGCCAAGGAGCTAGGTAGCTGGAAATCCTGGGAATAAGAGAGCTCTACAGGGGCTGAGCTAAGCTCTGCACACAGCTTTGGCTAGCAGGAACAATTTTCATGTCTGGGCTAGATCCAAGCGGGTGCAGCCCATGGCAACTAATGACTGAAGGGAGAACTGGCTGCAGCGGTGGATACGTTCTCCAAGCCACACACTCATCAAATGGCAGCCTTTGCCAGAATCACTGGCCGACCACTAAGTTACGCAGATACAAGGAGACCCCTGGCAAGCAAGCCTGACAACAAAACAGACAGGATGCCCAGACCAAGAGAGAGAGCACAAATCACCCAGTGAATGTGTGGCTACCACTAAAGATCCTAGCAAATGGAATTGATTTTAAAGGAACACACTGCAGGGCCCAAATTTGTTTCTCGGTAATGTGACATTGGCATGGAAAGCGATTTTGACGGTCGCATCAGTTTGCAAATGTGGCTCTGAGAAGCCCTAAGAAAAGTGATCTAAATGAATCATTGTCTTCCTGTCGCCCTTTGATGGACATGCCCTTTACCACCTCCTCCCCCACATTACCGGAATGGTGGACTTGATCGTGCTTTTAAAAACGATTGTCGCTTTGGGGATTGATTAACATTTAATTCCAGCACTGTAATTTTATGCCTTCTCTAGTAGGTACATAGTTAATTTTAGAACATTTTTGACTAAAGCAATGTTAAGTTGCTGTCCCCAGAGGTCCACTATGAGTGTCCCAGCTGCTCCCTTGGGTGCAGTGGTTAACTCCACCACATTCCTCCATCCCTTCCCTTGTAAGATTCTGTGCCAGTGCTTGGATTTAATGCCAAAGAAAGGGGGAGGCGTCTTCACTGTGGCCCATTTCTTCACTCCTCAGCTGTATGGGGTATAATCCTAAAGATGGGTCCGCAGGTGTGTACATTTGTGGGAACTAGTCCTTCAATCACTTCTCAATCCTTGTCCTCAGAGTTTCTCCATCCTTTCCCCTTGCAACACATACTGCTACTTACAAAATCTCTTTAACTGTGTGGAGTAGTTAATGGCGGGGGTGGGGTGGTGGTGGTAGTGGTAATAACTTGGAGCAGTTAATGGCGGGTGGTGGTGGTGGTGTGTGTGTGTGTCTAAGATAGTCAGCTGTTGTACTTAGAGAGCATTGGTGGGTGGCCAACAAACAATTTCGGATTTCCTTTGCCACTGTGATAAAACTGAAATTCATTCGTTTATTCTAGGCTTGTGCTCCTGGCATACCTAACTTTAAATAATTGACCAGTTTCATTGATAATCTGGTGGAACGCTTAAGTAATCACCTGGTTTATAAATCCATAATCTCTTACTTTTCAGATCCATCAATGCCTTCCTGATTGTGTATTTATTTATATTACTAACCAAAGCTGCAGTGTGCACGACCCTAAAGTATGTGTGGCAAAGTAATCCCTATAATGATGAACCTTGGTACAACCAAAAGACCCAGAAAGAACGGGATACTTTGAAGGTAAATTGGCCTTGCGCTGAAAAAAAATTTTTTTAATCATTTTATTAGGGGCTCATACAAGTCTTATCACAATCCATACATACATCAATTGTGTAAAGCACATTTGTACATTCATTGCCCTCATCATTCTCAAAATATTTCCTCTCCACTTAAGCCCCCAGGATTAGGTCCTCATTTTTCCCTTCCCTCCCTGCTTCCCCCTCCCTCATGAACCCTTGATAATTTATAAATTGTTATTTTGTCATATCTTGCCCTGTCCAACGTCTCCCTTCACCTCTTTTCGGGTGTCTGTCCCCCAGGGAGGAGGTCACATAGAGTTCCTTGTAATCGGTTCCCTCTTTCCAACCCACTCTCCCTCTACCCTCCCAGTATCCCCACTCGCTCCACTGGTCCTGTAGGGCTCATCCGCCCTGAATTCCCTGTGTTTTCAGTTCCTTTCTGTACCAGTGTACATCCTCTGGTCTAGCCAGACTTGCAAGGTAGAATTTGTGTCATGATAGTGGGAGCGGGGAGGAAACATTTAGGGACTAGAGGAAAGTTGTATTTTGCGCTGAAAATTTTTAAGTCTAGTACTGGATGACCCAGCTACCTTTATTGAAAGTCCTTTTTAGTTTACAGGTTTCATTAAATGTAGGGTAACACTAAACCATAAATTATTTAAGAAGCTTCAGAGCTGTTGTGTCCCCTCCTCTCCCTTTTACTTTTGGCATCTATGTTTACTTTTAGCTCTGTAGTTAAGAGTTCTAGACAATTTGACAAGAAGCTGTGACACTATAATGTAGTGTGAACCTGTGATGTCAGCTAAGAACACAAAGGATACCTACATGGAATGTGACCTCACATTCATATTCAGAGGGAGCAGAGAACTGAGTGAAAAAGGGTTGAGACGAAAGGTCCATGTGCTAAAGAATAATGATAAAATTTGTGGGGGGGTCATTCTAAATTGTTCTCACATATCGTGATATGTTTTATTGCAATAATAGGGTTTTTTCCTTACAGCAAGGGCACTATTTCTAGAATTTAAATTTTTAAAAACAAGTTTGTGTAAAAGAATTTAAAGATAATATCATTTTTCCACAATATTTTTAAAGTTCCCTCACACATTATACTTGTCGAATGGAACTGTGCCTTTAATTAGCATGAACTTTCTTTTCTTTTAGGTTTTGAAAATGTTCACTGACTTCCTCTCGTTTATGGTTCTATTCAACTTTATCATTCCCGTCTCCATGTATGTCACAGTAGAGATGCAGAAATTCCTTGGCTCTTTCTTCATTTCATGGGATAAGGACTTTTATGATGAAGAAATTCATGAAGGAGCCCTTGTTAACACATCAGACCTTAATGAAGAACTTGGTCAGGTTAGAACACCTTTTTACTTAAAATAAGTTAACATGCTGAAATATGGGGGTTTCTCATCTGAAGTACCCAATGTGTGTGATCACTGTATGCTTGAAAGTATGATTTAAAGGAAATCCCCTTGTGTAGACATGTAAAGGAAGCAAGCCATGTTTTCTTAGTGAGGCTTCAGTTCTTTTGCTGGCATATTTTGAGAAATGTTCCAATTTATTTTATATGCATTTGAATGCAGCAAAAATCCCCTTAAAGCTCTTTAAATTTTCCCTTAAAATGTTAGCTTATGGGTTATTTCTTTGATACAGGAATATGCAGTATCCACCACCATCTCTTACCACTTGAGGATAGAATATAAATGCATTCTTCAAAAATAGAATTGACCGGAGTGGTCCAATTGACATTTTCTTGGTACATTTCTTTCTGATCAGACGGAATATAGACCTAGAGCGCCAAGTTGTTTATTCCAGTAAGAGAATTTCAATGAAGGGAAAATGTGAGGGCATGCCCGCCTCCGAATGCTTTTTGCCTCTTATTTCCAATGCAACCCCGGCTGTGACCTCCTTTCTAACCCAGGCACAGCCCACACTCCCCCGCCCCGCCCCCCCGCCCCCAGGGGCAATACAGTCCAGCTGTGAGTCTTCCAGTGGCAACTTCCTAGGTGTTTTTCTGATTAGAATTGAGAAGTGTGTTCCCTTTGTTTGAATTTAGTGCATCATGTAACGATCTCCACAAGCTGAAGGGGTTTGGGACTTGTATATCATTTTCACAAGATTTAGAATGTCGCGGCTGTAAAAATGTCATTTCTGTGGCAGGGAGATGTAAATTCTGCTCATGGAGCTGTGTACAGAGAATAGGCCTTCATGTTTGTTTTAAATGGAACTGGTTTGCACTTACACCTCAAAGCTCTTCTCCATAATTTAGCCGCTCCCCTCCAATTTTTGCTCTTGGCATAACTTACACCTAAACCTAAATAACTTCTTTATGTATGTATGTATCCACCAAAGGTGGAAGGACCCTATAGATAACTTGGGGTGTATAGTACAGAGTTATGATACTGGGGTACAAATGATGAGACCAGAAATGAATGAATGGTTGCCTTTTGACTTAGGTATCATTCCTACAAGATTGTTTCATTGGTAATCTGAGCTGCCACCGCAGACCCAAGCCTTTTTAAACCATTCTCCTTTCGGGACAGAGCTGACTGAGTAGAAATGCTCATAATCCCTCAGAAAAGGCATCAATCTGCAGAGCTTATGCATGGCATTTTTTTCCCCATTGAGCACACCAACCACCTCTGGTGACAGCCAGTTTTACTGGATGTCGATTGAACCACTTTTGTTCTGTTTGAGGGGAATTAACCCACCCCAGGATGAGTATGGCTAGTGTGGAGCTGGTGTCTACTACTCCTGCAAGTAGAACAGTCATCATTCCAAATCTAACATAATGCTCACCAGAGACAGGTAGGATACTCAGGCCGGTTCCATTGTCTCCTTCTTAGAGATATCTCCACCTCAGTAGATTCCGCATCACCCATGGGAATGCAGTCTCGTTCTTAGATTCTACACTGTGTTGTTAACACTACAGAAAGTAAAGTAGAGCTTTGGGTAATGAGCTGGTAAATTTCATCTGTGAAGTGAGGCCTCCATTTTCATTTCAGCCACCACCATCCCCATCCTCCACCAAACCAGGCACTTCTAGGTGTGATCGTCAGTTAGTCAAATCACTAAGTTAATAGCCAGACCACCACTTCAATTAATAAAGTGTAAAAACAACCTACTACCATTATCAGCTTGTATTTGGAGAAACTACCTGAACGAAAATGCAAAGAAGTTGTGAAGTAGTTTCTCAGGCCATTTAACATTCAGTGGCCTGGTGTACACAAAATTAGTGTAACCAGTTTCCCCTTTAATGAGTCATAATTGAAATTCTTTGGGACTTGATGTTACTAAAATTAATGTCAATTACTTTCCATCAATACCATTGTAAACACTTGGTTCATCTCTTTAAAATGACCCATATTCATTTTAACCCCCATCACCACCCACAAAGGTATTTTGGGATCAGTGTTTATTAACAAACAAAAAGAAGTAGGAACATAATGGGATACTTTGTGATAGATCTCAATCCAATACACAACTAAACGGTACCAGCTGATCTTGAAAAATTTGTGGAGGTAGCCTCCTGCCCAGTTCCAGGACTGTGCCTAATTATAATCTAATGCTCTAATCCTAATAATTCAATCCAGTGATCATTTCTTGAGCTATTGTGTATGTGCCTGAGATGTGGTCTAGGTACAGGGGTTACTATGGTGAAGTAAACCCTCAAATAGTTCACCATCGAGTTGGGGAAGCAATTACTCCCACCCTAACTTCAGAAGTTCACTAGTCCCTGGAGAAAGATCTCATGCTTGGTAACGTAGAAGGGCAGCAAAAAATAGGACTATTCTCTGTGCGATGGATTAGCATAGTGGCTACAACAATTGGCTCAAACCTAAGAGTTGTGAGCCTGGTGCAGGATGGAGCAATGTTTCTTTCTGTTGTGTATAGGGTTACTATTGAGTCAGAGCCCACCCAATGGCATCTAACAACAACAACAAAAGCAGCAATAATAGTCAACATCTACACCATTTCTATAAGGTTTACAGAATGTGTTTATTATTGAAATTTATTTTCAAATGATAATGATCTTTTGTGCCAAAAGTATTATTATTTAAGGTTACAATTATAAATTCAGAGAGATGAAGAGATGTTCCTAGGTTAAAATTAGTGAAGCCAAGGCTCAAGTCTAAGTGTTCCATTAGGCTGAACCAGATGAACATGCCAACATTTCACCAATTTTACCGACAAATTAGCAATTTCATGTGTTTAGGGCTCTTTCAGTCCTACAGCAGATATTTCACCTATAGCTTTCCATCCATATGTTTTTTGGGTTTGAGTTTGCTTTATCAAGGGGCCTTCCCAGCAAGCTCAGCCCCATCATTAAAGGTGGAAAAGCTGCTTTTTAAAAGTCAGAGTCAAGCAGCAGCCTCTCCCTCTTCTCCCCCCTCACCCCCCACTTTCATTAAGACTTTTTCTAGAGTCTCAACCGACCTCAACTCCCCCTTTCTTGCGCATATGGCCTATATTGGAGCTGTGGTTCTCAAAGTGTGAGTCTCAAGACAAACAGCATCAGCATCACCTGAACACTTGCTAGAAATGCAAATGATCTGATCCCTACTGAATCAGAAACTTCTGAGATGGAGCCTGGCCATCTGAATTGTCACAAGCCCTCCCTCTGGCTGATTTTGATGCACATTAGAGTTCAGTAGTCACTACCTTTGACATAAACTCTTCCATAGAGGCAAGCACATGTCACTTTATATTTTGAAAGCAACCACCCTTGAGCACTCCAAAAACAAGAATTCTGAATTGGTTCACGCCTACCTGAGGGTTGAAGGTGTGGCAGCCTTGGATAAGCATCGGGGGAAGATGAAGGCTAACAAAGTTGATTTTTTTTACGTCGGGGAGCATCCGGGAAAATGGTGCAGAAAATAGAACACAGGCTGAGACACAAGTCAGTCTTGAGCAGATTCATATATCGAGAGGTCACTCGGACTTCTTTCTCTGACCACTGTGCCATAAAGCTGGAATTCAACAAAAGAAAGATCCCAGAGAGAGCTGCATGGCCGGCCTCAGTTGGAGACAGAATGTCTTCTCCCTAGATGACAGCACACAGAGGAGGGCCCTAAAGGTACAGTTTCATGGGGAGCAACCTGTCTGACCCGCCTACATGGAGCCAAACCATGAGGGGCGTGCAACATACCAGCCTTGGGAGAGAAGCCACGAAGCACGAAGTCCCCAAGGAATCCTGATTGTAGACTTCTGACTGGGGAGCAGCACTTGGCAACCCATCTGAACTGGTTAGCAGTTACTCACAAGGACGCCACATTGAAAGTCTAAAGGTGGAACTGGGGGGGGCGGGGGGAGGCACTAGAACGCGCCACCTTTGACTGCAGGAATAGCAATGGGGACTTTTCAGATGCACGCCTTTCAGACACAAATGCTGTAGACTAAACGGGTGTATGTGCTGTTAGGTAAGCGGGTCCCGGGATACAGAACCCTGAAAGTAAAGGGGACTGGACTGATGGACTATAATATGTCTTTCTCACAATGTAGCAGAGAGAGATTCATCTGTGTGTGTGTGTCTTGGGACTATTTGCATGGTCTTTCCTGTGTGTGTGTGTGTGTGTGTGTGTGTGTGTGTGTGTGTGTGTCTGTGTCTGTCTCTTGGTACTATTTGCATGGTCTTTCCAGTGTGTGTGTGTGTGTGTACCATGTTAGATTTGGGACAATTTGCATGGTCTTTCCAGTGTGTGTGTGTGTGTGTGTACGTACAAGATAGGCAGGATAGGTGATCCCAAGAAGACAGCAACAAGACCGATGGTTCCAGAGGGACATGGGGGCAGGGGGAGTTGAGCAGTGAGCCAATAATGACAGGGATGGGAATAAGGGTTCTGAAATTGATGGTGAGCAGGATATAGCTTTTCTGGTCATGTTTGATCAATCGAATTGTATGTGAGCAATTACTGAGAGGCGAATAGTGGGTAAACATGATAGTGGGGCAAGAGGAAAGAAGAAATAAAAGAATATAGGTGTATATATAGATAGGTATATTAGTAAATATTTAAATGTATAAGCATAGGTGTATCTGGTTTTTTATGTATATACTATGCATATGCAACAAGAAAGCAGATGAACTTCGGGCCTCTTCTTAAATCTTAACTCAGTACAAGAGCAGTTTGTTTTAATAATGCGACATTATGTGATGCTCGCCTTCCCAACATGATCGCTGAAGACAAAATGGGTGCATAAACAAATGTGGTGAAGAAAACTGATGGTACCCAGCTATTAAAAGATATAGCGTCTGGGGGTCTTAAAGGCTTGTAGTTAAACAAGCGGCCATCTAGCAGTGAAGCAACAAAACCCACATGGAAGAAGCACACCAGCCAGCCTGTGTGATCATGAGTTGTCGATGGGAGAAGGTATCAGAAGTTCAAAAGCAAGCAACCAAATTGATGTGAAGCGGTGTGGATGTAGTGGAGACCCAAAGCCCGCCTGCAAGATAATTGGACAGCCCCTCTCATAGGGGTCACTTGAACGTAAGGGATGATAAATCCAAGGTGCACTATGGCACTAATGAACCACATAACTATCCTATAGTTCTCTAATATTCCCTCCCTTACTATTAAGACTTTTATTTGTTTTACCTCATTAATTTATATATGTTAGATTTATATATGCTCATTTGTATAATTAAGATTGCTCAATACACGAAAGCCAAGATCGATAATCCTTCAGAGATAGTAACAGGAGGAATGGTTCTCTGAAGGTATGGGAAGAGAGGTGGGAGGAGGAATGTAGGGGGAGCTAATAGCATTGATAACTATAACCCCACTTGAGGGGAGTAAAAACAGAATTAAATGTGAATGGTCATATTGGATGGTAGAAGATACAGGGGGAAATATAAATAAAAAATAAGAGTTCCTGGGTGGTAGGGTGTGGGGAGGAAGGGGATCAAGGGGATTTGGTATCAAGTAGTTTAAGAAGAAAGAAAATGTTTTGAAACTGATTGTGGTAACAATTGTACAAGACTGTTTGATGTGATTGAGTCATAGAATGTTATGATATTTGTAAGAGCGCCCAATAAAATGTTTTTATAATAAAATAAAAATTACTAAGGCCCCAAAGACTTTCATTTTTGCTGGAAAAATGGGGATGATACATGAATAATACCACTTGGATAAATTTTTTAAAAGAATGCAACTTGGCTGGCTAATAGGAAACAAAAAGGAAGATCGAATGCTATATTTGTGCAGTGCTGCTACCAGGAAAGGCTTTGAAAAATAATTAGAAGCAACTACTGCTAGTGTTCGTCTTATTCTCCCTTACATAATAAAAACCTTAATCTTGTGCTTATGCTGGTTCCTGTCAGCCCATAATTTTAACTATTTAAGCATAAATTGCCAAAGAAGAGGATAAAATTGTAGGTTTCTAAAAGCCAGATGTTATAAATAGAAGAGAGAAAAACTGAGAGATAAACTGAGATAAAATAGAAATGCTCAATTCATAGCTTGTTTTTTCTATCATCAGTGAAAATTTGCTGATCATCTTTGACCCATCCTTATTAATTGTGTCTAGTTTTTTGTCTTCACTTGGAAACTTTTGAAGCATATCTGAAAATATGCATAGTATGTAGAAAGAAATTTAAATTGTATTTGTATTCACTCTTGAATTACTGTCACTTACTTATCTTCCAGTCCATCTATACAAAGGGCCTTCACAAAGTTCATGAGAAATTTTATTATCCTTTAACTCCATTGTCCCACAGACTTTTATAAGCCCCCTCAGATTCTCTCTTACACCCATTATATACTGCCGTGCATTTCACTTCAATCCAGTGTTTTTACAGAAAATGTTCCTTTTGAAGGAAAATAAATCCCATCGGTTTATGTCCCACCTCCAGTTCATTAAAATTTCTATCAAATGTTTTTAACGAATAATACACATATCAGCATTGTGTGTGTGTATGTGTGAAACTAGTCAAAACTATTTTTGTTTCCCACTTTGAATTGACTTTTCTTATGTAGCTTCTTATATCAAATTAGTTAAGTGCTTAATTGTTCTTAAACATTCAACCCTAAAAGGACAAATAATGCACTATCATACTTTCATTAACTACCTAGACTAGGCTAATGAGTAGAAACCAAAGGTTACCAGGGATATGTAAGAGGGGAGCCATGTGTTGGTGGGGGGCACTGAACTTTTGTTAAAGGTGATTAAAAATTTGGTATCAGATAGTGGTAATAATGAGTGTAGTTAATGTCAATGAATTATACAGGTAAAATGTGCTAAAACAAATGTTTTATCTGTATTTGTCAAGGAGCCATGGAGGCATAGTGGGTTATGAGTTGGGCTGTTAAGGTCAGCAATTTGAACCCACCATCCACTCTGTGGGAGACAGATCAGGTGATCTCACCTGTAAAGGTTGGAAACCCATAGGGGCTGTTCTACTCTGTCCTGTAGGGTCAATGTGCGTTGAACTCAACTCGATGGCAGTGAGTTTAGGTTTTGTTTTATATCTAGTTGCCACAATTAAAAAACTGAAGTATTCTTGTTTTGATAAAAAGAACCACACTTCCCCCATCCTACTCTTTATCTCTGGACTTTTGAGTGGGTCTGCTTTAGACCTGTGATGCTGTTGCAGTTTTTTCAGAATACTCCCTTCACTCCTCATTCATTTGATGGTGTTCTGTCAATTTATGAAGCATTTGACAATCATTCTTCAAAAGGTGATTTTCTGTGGCTATGTAGATCATCCTGCCTTAAAACAACCGATGAATAAGTACACTGAAAAAAAATGTATATGCTGTGTCTTTGTTTGTAGGTGGATTATGTATTTACAGATAAGACTGGAACACTCACGGAAAACAGCATGGAATTCATTGAATGCTGCATAGATGGACACAAGTACAAAGGTGGAACTGAGGAGGTTGATGGACTCTCTCAAACGGATGGACCCGTAACATATATTGACAAAGCAGATAAGGTGGCAATTTCAGCATCACGATCTTACCTGGCTGGCTTTCCAGTAGGCAGAGGACCTATAGGCCTTTGAATGTCGATTTGTTCTTTTGGATTTTCTCATTTGTTCTGTCTTGTTTTTCTAATACCGCTGCAATTTGTAAATGAATAGAAGTGGCAAGTTGAGAGAATTGTGGGAAAGGCACTTGAGGAATACTTTGCTTGTCCCTCTATGTGTTTCTGAGCTTTGTGCTTCATTGTTTAAACTATTTGCTCTTCCAAGACTGATCTGAATCATAAAAATCCCAGCGGTGGCTAAGCAGTAAATGAAACAGTCTCCCAACACCTGAGCTTCTGCTGGATTGCAAATGAGTTCTTGAGTGAACTCATTCAGGCCTCAAAGAAGTTAGTGCTTTGGTGTCCAGTGGCACTGCAGTGCCCTGACTGTGTTCATGCGGCCCCCAGGGTATGCTCACTGAGAGGCAGCCACTCGTTAGGAAGTTAGAACCCTCTGTGACTTGGTTTGCCAGAGGTTATAACATTTTCTCATATTAAAATCTTTCTCTTCACTGAGCAATTATTGAATGCATCAAGGAAACTACGATGTTCTCTCTCGTTTCCATTCTACAGAACCGAGAAGAACTCTTTCTGCGTGCTTTATGTTTATGTCACACTGTGGAAATCAAAGCCAATGATGCTGTTGACGGAGCTGCAGCTTCCGCTGAATTAACCTACATCTCCTCTTCACCAGATGAAATAGCTTTGGTGAAAGGAGCTAAAAAGTAAGCGTGTACGCTCACTTCCCCCAAGCAAATCACAGGAATAACAGAAATGACTTTGTAGTTTTCTGAGTATGTGTCAATATTTTTATCTTCAGACTCTCTAATCCTTAATACCATGCCAAAAATATTTTTGTGAAATTGGGAAAATTCCCAGCACAATGAAGACTACAAAGAAACTATGAATGCACAACTAGAATGTACATTACTATTCATACAGGCCTGCCAGAAAGTCCGCAGGCTCGTGATATTTTGCAAATTGCGTTAATAGTGGCCACGTTATGTACAACACTTGTACTTTCTGAAGTGTTTCATAATCATTCTAATTTCTCCCAGCAATTTTGACATCATTTGCTAGCAGAAAGTCCGGTTTTGCCCATGAGAGGCCCAAGATGATTAAGTGGCCAAAAGGTTACCCAGCATGCAAGCTGTGGAGTTGGAATAACAAATGGCTTTTCCCTTGATTGCAGCTGGGGTTAGGCATTGGCTTGCTCTGGGATATTAAGTCAGCCAGTCAAGGCAGGTGTCCTTTGTGAGATCATATGAAAGTAAAGGAAAGAGTAAGCAGGTGTCAGTAACCGCAGTCCCCAGGAAAACCAATTGTTCATTAGAGATTAACAGAGGTCTTTCTTTATGTTTTGGATAGGTATGGGTTCACATTTCTAGGCGTTCGGAATGGCCAGATGAGGATCGAGAACCAAAGAAAAGAAATAGAAGAGTAAGTAGCACCATGTTTTAGGTGTTTCTCCTTTCCTTGCCCCACAGTCACCATTGGAAGGACTCAGGAAAGGTGTACCCAAAGGACGCTGGGTACAGCTGTGAATCCAGGACACTGCCCTCAGTTCAGTTTGATGGAAATGTAGCTGGGGGAGGATAAGCCATATTCACAGAATAGCAAAATCAGGAGTGGCGGGGAGTTGAGGTAGAAACCAATTCGGTTCACACTTGGAGCCTTTAGTCTCAATAATCCCTCTCTGTAGGTTTGCATAGACTTTCATTCTGGGATTCAGGTGCCAGTCCAGACTGCAACACATACTGCAAGGAAAATCTGTGGCCATGAGAAGGACTCCTGTTCAGTGCCCAACCAAGCACTCTGGGTTTGCAATCCCAGACCATAGCCGTAGCCTCAGCAGTGCAGTAGGTTAACCATTGGCCTGCTAACGGACAAGTCAGTGGATAGTTGGAATCCACCAGCTGCTCCTGGGCAAAAAGATGAGGCTACCTACCCCTCTAAAGGTTTACAGTCTCTGAAACCAAAAAGAGCAGTCGTAGTCTGTCCTCCAGTGTCACTCCATGTTGGACTCAACTCCGTGGCAGTAGGTGGGGATTAAGCAAAAGCTTTGTCCTGTGTTAGATTCTCAAGTGTGAACTTCAGGGCAAGCACTCAGTTGCCTTTGGGGCCCCGCATTTCATTCTTTGGCTCTGAAGAGCCCAATAAACAAAGCCACTGTGGCTTCATGGCAGATTTTAATTAGGCTCTGTGATTAATTGGAATGTCTTCATCTGAACTTGAAATGTAATTATCTCATCAGATTGCCATTCCATCCCCTATGGTCTCATGAGATCCATCTCTGAAGCTGGTAGTTCCTGGAGAGGACCTGGGGAGTATGTCGCCCCCTTGGGGAGGGACTCTCAAAGGCCCAGAGGAAGGAAAGCTCTGTGATCTGAGGGTTAGGGCCCCAGTTTCAGTCAGAGTCCAGATCCTACCCACTCCACAACAGTGCCCTCATCTGGCCAGCAGCAAACAAGACGTTACAAGTATATGATTTAAATACGCAGGAGCCTGCCTGTTCACAAGCACACCCACCACCAAACCAACACTCTCATCAAGAAAAAAACAATTCCATGTAACAATATATTTTTTATGTCAAATACATGTATCCAAGTTGGTCATTTTTAAGAAAGCATTTCCTTACAGTTGTTCTAATAATTAACTGTCTTGTGTTCCTTTGCCTGATTCATGCTCAGACAGCCACGCACGCCTAAAACTACGCATGGTATTCCTCTTTTTAAACCCTTTAATGGCTTCCTATTGATCCTAGGGTAAAACCTCCAAACCCTGACAAGATTCACAAAGTTCCCAGTTCCCAGTCTCTTCTTCCCTCTCTGGTTTCATCTCTTGATAGTTTCCACCCGTGGACGACCCTGCAGTTTCCCATGGTGTGCAGGCTCTCATGCACTTTTCTGGGTGCCCTTCCATCCACTCAGAATACCCCCTGCCTTTATCATTGAACACCTGCTAAGGGACCCTGGTGACACTGGGGGGTTAAATGTTGGGCTGCTAACCATAAAGTCGGTGGTTCAAACCTACCAACCATTCCTCAGGAGAAAGAAGGGTCTGTTTGCCCCTGTAATGATGGACAGTTACGGAACCCTTCACAGGTTTGCTCTAAGTTGGAATCAACTGGGTGGCAGTGCATTTGGTTGGGTGTGGGGTCCTGCAGCCCAGCTGAGGCACTTCATTTTTCAGGATGCCTTCTTTTGGGTAGCATTCCTCTGGGCACTCTCATAACAACAGACTGCCTAGCAGAGTGTCCCTATCTCATCACTGTATGGTGAGCTTCTTGAGGAATAGGTTAGTACTATTACCTAGTACCTGTCACAGTGCGTGGGACTTAGTCAGCACCCTATACATCGAATCCACTGCCTTTCAGTGGATTCAGACTCATAGTGACCGTATATAGGGTTTCTTAGCCTACAAATCATTATAGGAGCAGACAGCCTCATTTTTCTCCCTCAGGGTGCCTTACAGTTTTGAACTGCCTACCTTGTAGTTGGCAGTGCAAAGCCTAATCCACAGTACCACCAGGGCGTCTCTGGTACTCCATAGAGATTAACAAAATAGTTGGTCACATGAGATTCTTTCTAGACTCCCATGAGGTGTGACTTGGTAAGTCTGCTCCTTGCTTTTGCCCTCCACTTCTAGGGAGTCATTTTCACCATTCCCACAGCCAGCTAGCCAGCCTTTCTCAAAGATGTCTTCATTCAACATCTGTACATAGCTCAAGATGCTTCCCTTATTTTTCATGTGTCCTAATATGTCTTATCGTCTCTCAAAGGTATGAACTTCTTCACACCTTAAACTTTGATTCCATCCGCCGACGGATGAGTGTAATTGTGAAGGCTCAGACAGGTAGGCATTTTGAAAACTTGACATTTTTCCCATTCTGTTTGTAGACTTCGTGTTGATCACTTATTTCATGAAAGAACTTCTCATGCAGTCGTATACAGGGGTAGCTAAAGTCAGGCACAGCACTTGCTTGTTTGTGTATTCCTTTCCTGTCTTGAAGGGTTTAGTTTGCCTACTCACCAATAGGAGAACCCATTTTCATGGGGACGGAAGCACTGCATTCCTTTACCCTGGAGGGTCAAACAAGAACCTGGCCAGATGACTTTCTTCTTCTGACCCAAATCACTGGGGCAGGCTGTTCTAGGAGATCACATGAGTTCTGTTCCAGA
Source organism: Echinops telfairi (assembly GCF_000313985.2). Taxonomy (NCBI): domain Eukaryota; kingdom Metazoa; phylum Chordata; class Mammalia; order Afrosoricida; family Tenrecidae; genus Echinops; species Echinops telfairi. The sequence continues at coordinate 5,319,839 of NW_022103917.1, forward strand.
CTACCGTAATAAAGCAAATGCCACAGCCAGTCTCACTGATTTTTTTAGTCCCAGTGCATGTAATAATGATGTGTGTACTACCTTGTAGTCTATGGAGTGTGCTGTAATTTTGAATGATTGGGAGAATGCCCTAAAGGTGACCCAGAGACATGAAGGGAGCACATGCTGTTGGGAAAAAAATGGCATCAATAGGCTTGCTCAGTGCAGGGTTGCTACACATCATGGATTTGTTTTATACACACACACACATACACACACACAATGCAGTAGAGCAAAGCAGAGTAAAATTAGGTAGGCTTGAAATGTCTACAGGTAGGTGATGGTCTTGGGTTGCTGGCATCAGAGTCCTTAAGTGGAGAGAGGTTCTGCTTATCCCTCTGTCCTTCCAGTTCCCTTACCATTTTCTGTCCTTAAGAACAGCTGAGGTAGATCTGACTTCAGACCAGTCTTCTTGGATAGGACATTAGGGTTTTACTCTGGTACGCTGGGCTATTTGTATGGCAGATATACAAATAGCATAGACGGCCTTTTACCCAGTGCTGTACCACAGGTTCCCCCAAGCGCTTGGCAGGCACTGTGGTGGATGCTTTCTGCTGATGTTCAGCAGTGCCCATGATGAATCATTGCTGCTTCATTTGTAGGCTCCCAAGTTGTGTGTGTGCATGCGTGCGTGTGTTTAGATGCTTTGTTTGTACAAATAGACTTGACTTATTTCTCCACTACCTGGTCCAAATTTTCTTAGAGTGGGATTCTTCTCTGGGAGGATGCAGACAGACGCTTGGGAGAACAAAGCTCACTTTTTGATGTGTTGAAGTGTAACTGTAAAGCCAGGAAATTGATTTTCGTATGTTACTGAGGAATTTGTCTTGTGATTTTTACACACACTTAAGGTGTGTGAGAGAACAGGGGTGTAGCTGCACACCATTCTTGTGTGTGCACACCTGCAAATGAGTTTGACTATACAGGCCCAAGTATCTGGGGAAAGTACTACAAGAAGCTCAACCTCCGAGCCACACCCTGTGAGTGGCTAAGCTTTGTTGGTTGTCTGACTGGGAAGCTGCCCAGCTCTGAAGGATTTCCTGGGTCCATGGGAAGATCTGAAGTGGCAGTCAGGCTGGATTCGACCCAGCTCCTCCCTCCTTTCCAGTAGAAACCCTTCAATCATGGTTTTTAAAGCAAATTTTTATAATGTATTAAAATTATTTCAACTTGAGCTTGGTCCATGAAGTATATAGAAGCCATATGTTCACTCAGGACCAATGTTGCCTCAACTGAAAAAAAAAAACCAGATAAAAACATACGTATCAGGACACATACCCACTTGACAATTTTTCTGTATGTGTACCGTTCCCTGACCTGCATTAGCTGAATTTTTAAGGACTGCAAGTGCAACCTTGACCCAAGCCCAGTCCACTGCAATTCACTGGGAAGAAGTGCATTTTAAGACAGATGCGTCCTGTAAATGCTAGGATATTAGTCTATTAGTATTAAGAGGTAGTGAGTGTTCCTGTCTCCAGACAGACTGAAGGTCAAGATGTCTCAGTCCATTTGCCAGACATACTCGGGCTGCACATCAGCTGGATGAGAGAGGGCACCTTAATAGCTATCCTTTATTAAAAGTCCAATCACAGCCTGAACATTCTAAGCCGGGCATCTTGGTGCTTTATTCTAGGAGACATCCTCCTCTTTTGTAAAGGAGCAGACTCAGCTGTTTTCCCCAGAGTACAAAATCATGAAATTGAGATGACTAAAGTGCATGTGGAGCGGAACGCAATGGTGAGCCTACCTCCCCCATGGCTCCCAGGAGTAATGGGAGAAACTCTGGATCTGGCCACACTTATGGGATTGCTGTGTAAATGAAACTTTAAATGAATGTCTGCTCATTGGTATAGTCTGCTCTTTGTATTTGAGAGATTCAGAAGCGCTAATTTTCATATTTTAATTGAAAATATTATCCTGGAGCAAGTTTCTGTTTAGAATTTGCAGCCCTGAACACTTTTCAAGAATCTTTGTTTTCTGTTGCTTCTGTTTGTTTGACACCCTCGAGCTAAATTTTTTTAATGACACAAATGGATTGTTATTTTATTTCATTGGGATCTAGTTGTTTTTCTTTTTCCTTTTTTTTAAACTGAGTTGTCAATTTTTCTCTTTTATATATGTATGTGGGTAAAATAGGAGTGTTTAAAAGAAGTGTGTTTTGTTCAGCTAGTTGCATAACTACCAATCTGCCTGCTCCTTTCCTTCTAGGATGGCTACCGGACCCTTTGTGTAGCCTTTAAAGAAATTGCTCCAGATGATTATGAAAGAATGAACAGACAGCTCATAGAGGCAAAAATGTCCTTACAAGACAGAGAAGAAAAGATGGAAAAGGTTTTTGATGACATTGAGACGAACATGAATTTAATTGGAGCCACTGCAGTGGAAGACAAGTAACTAAAAACTTGACACTCTTGTTGCTTTAATGATCAGTGATTTAGGGTGGGCTCTTACACAGACTAATCCATTAGTCTCATGTTTTGAAATCTTTCATTGAACTCTGTTGTCTAATTTGTACTAAACTAGCCTTCCTGTGTAAACAGAGAGCTTTGTGCAAGAGGCAGCATTCAAGGTAAGACGTGGAAAAGTAGGCCAGGTTTGCACAGAGATGAGCAGGAAGGAAGTTTCAAGGAAGAGAACAGCATGAGAGCTCAATTCTAAGCTGGTTGCATGTCCTCACAACCTTTGAAAGGCTTTCTTGGCCCTGCAGGATGGGTTCAGGGTTGCTGAGAGATCAGAGAGCTCCAGCAGCGAGCTGCCTGAAAGAGTGTTTAGAGTCTTAATATTTTAGCAGTTTCATAAAAATTATAAATGCAAATTTTAAGCGTTAATCAAACAAGAAGTTACAAACATATAATTAATCACATTAGAAGATGGAATTCATTTCATTTCATCTCATCGTTGTTACTCTCTGGCTAAAAGGAACCCAAAGAAAGAATCATTGTTTTTCTATCTTACCTTTCAGAATTAGGACCCTGAGTGGTGACACATTAGGCTGCTGGCAGCATGGTCAGCAGTTTAAAACCGCCAGCTGCTCCGTGGAAGAAAGGCGGGGCTTTCTACTCTCATAAACCCACAGAGGCAGCTTGATCCCATCCTATAGGGTCTCTATGAGTTAGGATTTTTGCTTTTCAGAATTGTGCTTTTGTGCTTAATCAGGATAGCTGATTTTTGTGTTCTGAAAGCTCTGGGACAGAAATTCACTAATTTCCCTTAGCATTTGATTGATAATGTAGGCCTTATCTGTTTTGATCCATGTTATTTCCTAAGTGATAGTGATTGAGAATGTTTAATGACTTGCTGAACATTTTAGCTTTGAGGTATGAATCTTAATTCTACCATAGAATACCAGTTACTGTAAGAGATATTGCAAGAAACAGTAGGTGGTCTTGGATAGAATCGGAGAAAAATATATAGACCAAAACTCAGGTTGCTAAAGAAGAGCAGACTTGCTAGACTGATAAAATCTAGGAACCCCCATCCCTAACACTGTCACCGTGGGGATACTTTGTAAGCTTGGAATCAAAACCATTCCCGGTGGTCACCTCTCATTCAAAAGCTAAAAGGCCCCATAAATCAATAGTATCTTCAAGTACCCTGCCTCCAGTACACAGTCATCTAAATGAGACCTAAAGTTCACCATTTCCCCAAGACTAAATGTGAGAAGGTAAGGCAGGACAAGGATGCTAGATTAAAGTAAACACAACAACCAGAGTGGAAATATGGACACATTGTGATGAAAAGTATAACCAGTGTCATTAATACATATTAAAATTGTTACATAAAAACCTAATTACCTATGGACATTTTCTCCAGACACCCAATAAAATATGTTTTAAAAGAAGTAGAAAAACCTTATTCCATGATCAGAAACTGACTAGAACTGATGGGGGTAAGCGGGAAGAAGAGACACGTCACCGAACACCAACTATCATAAGGTGCCAGGGCTGTAGACTGGCTGTGAATATAAAAACATTCTTTTTAGCAAGGCTTCTTGCAGCATTCCTGTCACGGGGTTGAGAGGATAACCAGGCTTCCTTTGTGGTTGCAGGCTACAAGATCAAGCAGCTGAGACCATTGAAGCTCTGCATGCAGCAGGTCTAAAAGTCTGGGTGCTTACGGGGGACAAGATGGAAACAGCCAAATCTACATGCTATGCCTGCCGGCTTTTCCAAACCAGCACTGAGCTTCTGGAACTGACCACAAAAACCATCGAAGACAGTGAAAGGAAAGAAGACCGACTACATGAATTGCTGATAGAGTATCGGAAGAAATTGCTGCACGAATTTCCTAAAAGTACCCGAAGCCTTACAAAGTAAGAGCGCATCAATTTATTATATTTGGACATGGGGACAGACTTAAACTACACGGAAGGTTTCATTTTCTGTCATTATCTTTCTGCAATTTCTCAATGTATAGCTATTTTATCTTTAAAAGTTGCTCCCTTTCCTGAGGACTTGGTTGATGGTTCAATGGAGATTGATCGGCATTTCCCTTCTCTCCTTGCAAGAAAGAGAACCCTGAATTTCTTGTGTTTAGAAAAGTAGCTGAATTTCCAAATGCTTAAAACCAAACCATCAAGTCGATTCCAACTCATCATGACGTTTTGCACTACAGATTAGTAAGTAAGCACACGGGAGTTTTTTTGCTACAGTATTTACTCGGTAACCCAACAGTGAGAGGGGATCAAATACAAAGGAGCTTCAAAAGGCTTGTGAGAAAATTCCATTGTCTTTCCTTTCCATTTTTCCATGAGCTTTTTTAACCCTCACCGCCAGCACACTGTTTAACCTGCCCACTTTGCTGGGTGAGGACTCCGGGTTTCAAAGCGAGCCAGCCATGTAGTGTAGGCTCTGAGGTCATTTGTCTCTACTTCTCACTGACCAAGGTTCAGCCTTGTCCAAACCAACTTCCTGTCTGTAAGGAATTTGGATTGCTCCGTGGAGTGCCACAGGATGTGCCAAGAAGGACCCTGGACCATCCCCCTTCAACTTTGTGAGCCCCTTCTGTCTATTCTAGGCCCAGTGTTAGGTACAGTATGTAATTATTCCCATGTCATCCTCATAGCAGCCCCATGAGATACGCGGATGGTCTCCATTGTGCAGGTAGGAAACTGAGAATCATCAAAGTGAAATGACTTACTCGAGATCACTTAGCTAGTAAGGTTGGGAGACAAGTCTATTCACGACTAGGGCCATACTTGTAATGATGATGTGTAAACAAGCTTTCTTTAAATTGAATTCCCCAGATTTCATTTTGCAGATTGTGGCAATGATTGTATGACATTGTGGTGATTAACGCTCGTGACTGTAGGCTTCTTATGCTGTATATTTAATATTGCGTATTTTTTAAATCATTTTACTAGGGGCTCATACAACTCTTACCACATTCCATACATACATCAATTATGTAAAACGCATTTGTACATTCATTGCCCTCATCATTATCAAAACATTTCCTCTCCACTTAAGCCCCTGTCATTAGGTCCTCATTTTCCCCTCTCTCCCCGCTCCATCCTCCCTCATGACCCCTTGATAGTTTATAAATGGGTATTTTGTCATATCTTGCCCTGTCCGTCGTCTCCCTTCACCCACTTTTCGGTTGTCCATCCCCCAGGGAGGAGGTCACATATAGTTCCTTGTAATCGCTTCCCTCTTCCCAGCCCACTCTCCCTCTACCCTCCCAGTATCGCCACTCACTCCACTAGTCCTGTAGGGATCATCCGCCCTGGATTCCCTGTATTTCCAGTTCCTATCTGTACCAGTGTACATCCTCTGGTCTAGCCAGACTTGCAAGGTAGAATTCGTGTCATGATAGTGGGAGTGGGGAGGAAACATTTAGGAACTAGAGGAAAGTTGTATTTTTCATCTTTGCTACATCGTACCCTGACTGGCTCGTCTCCTCCCCAAGACCCCTCTGCAAGGAGATCTCCAGTGGCCTACTAATGGGCTTTGGGTCTGCACTCCGCACTCCCCCCATCATTCACTATGGTAAGATTTTTTGTTCTGATGATGCCTTATACCTGATCCCTTCGACACTGCGTGATTGCATAGGCTGGTGTGCTTCTTCCATGTGGGCTTTGTTGCTTCAGAGCTTGATGGCTGCTTGATTACCTTCAAGCCTTTAAGACCCCAGATGCTATACTTTTTGATAGCCGGGCACCATCAGCTTTCTTCGCTACATTTGCTTATTCACCCGCTTTGTCTTCAGTGGTTGTGTCGGGAAGGTGAGCATCAAAGAACGGCAATTTAATAGAAGAAAGTATTCTTGCATTGAGAGAGTACTTGAGTGGAGGCCCAATGTCCTTCTGCTACCTTAGTACTAAACCTATAAATATAGGCACATAGATCTATTTCCCCATCCTCATATAAACATATTGCGTATTTTATCACATTGGAGTAAAACCTTGCATGTCCAATTCTAAAGCGGCCATTGTTCTTCCGGTTCCTAGGTAGCAATGAGAGTAAACAGGTTTTCCACAAATATTGACGACAAAGATTTTTGTTCCTTTCTTCAGATGGTTTATTGGGGGCTCATACAGCTCTGATCACAATCCATACATACATCCATTGTGTCAAGCACATTTGTACATTTGTTGCTATCATCATTCTCAAAACATTTTCTTTCTACTTGAGCCCTTGGTATCAGCTCCTCATTTTCTCCCTCCCTCCCTCCTTGATCCCCCTCCCTCAGGAACACTTGATAATTTAGAAATCATTATTTTTTCATGTCTTACACTGTCCGATGTCACTCTTCACCCACTTTTCTGTTGTCCATCCCCCAGGAAGTAGGCTGTATGTAGATCCTTGTAATCGGTTCCCCCTTTCTACCCCACCTTCCCTCCACCCTCTGGTATCGCCACACTATCACCACTGGTCCTGAGGGGTTCATCTGTCCTGGTTTCCCTGTGTCTATAACTCTTATCTGTACCAGGATGTACCGGATTTGTAAGGTAGAATTGGGATCATGATGTGTGTGTGTTGGGGGGAGCATTAAAGAACTAGAGGAAAGTTGTATGTGTCATCAGTGCTGTTTTGCTGTTGCCTTCAACAACTTGTGGGCATTTTTGGGGGTAAAATCCAAGTCTTACAAAAACATATGCCCCAATCACATCAGACCATCCCTTCCTTTCCCAGCTACACTGACTTCAAACCCAGAACCATGTTTTCCAACTTCAGCTACTTTGCCTCCTGAAAATCATATCAACCACGCCTCATCCATGTTCCCACATCCTGTGCTCCATTCACATCCAATTCCTAGCACCACAGGCTACAGATCCCTTAAGTCCCTGCACCAAAATGAGAGGCTTTTAAGGAAAGAGCCACCCATACCACAGAATCCGATTGAACAGAAGGCCTCAGTCTGCCATAGTGACCTGATTTCCCATTGCACCACTTTTTCCAGTCCTGTCTTTCAAACCCTATTTCCATTCTCTGTCTTCCCCAAGGCCTTTCCTGACCACCCACTGTCTTCTCCTGTGGGTACTTATTGTCTCAGTCACTGACCATTGGCCATGTATTGTCAGGTTCAGTTGGATGTATTTTCTCATATATATTGCAAAAAAATTTTATTTTCTCCAAAGAAAAATTAGTCAATCATTCTTTGTATTCCTCCATTGGGCTGGTGTTTATACAAATTGCTTGATTGATTTGCCAAGCCATTGTTTTCTCCAGGGGATCTCTGGTGGCATAATGGTTTGCCCCGTTGGGCTGCTAACCACAAAATCAGCAACTGAATCCACCAGCTACTCCTGGGGAGAAAGATGAAGGTTTCTACTCCCATAAACAGTTATAGTTTCAGAAATCCCTGGCCTATAGGGTCTCTATGAGTCAATATTGACTTGATGATAAGTTAGGTTTGGTTTGGGGTTTTTTTTTGGAGGGTGGGGAGCGGGGGAAGACAGGGGCGTTTCTCCACAGAGAGAAAGAGCACACAGGAAGCCGTCTGAATAAGTACAGGCTAGTTCAGTGTTAGCAGTACACTCAAAAGAGTGTGCACCAAAAAACAATGCAGTGTTTTAAGCTTTCACTCCCCCAAAGGTAACCCAGAAACGCCCTTTCCAGTGGACAGTTTGCCAGACATGTTCAGCCTCCTGTCCTATCCCCCGCTTGCATTTGATCAAGATCTGCTGGTGATTCCTTTGCACATCAAAGGTTGAGAAGCTTGAAATGAGACCAGTGACTTGATAACTGTGAGACCCTGCTGTGGGTCCCTGCCCACTGCTGTTGTTCTCAAATGACACCCATGATTTTTTGAGCAAAAATAATTACTCTCGAATTATCTTCTAATTGAAAAAAGAAAAAGTTCATTGATTGAGACTTTTGTCACTTATCTGTTTTCCCTATTTTTCCTGACATCGACTGTCTTTTAAGACAGGCTACACATTAAAACCACGGAAACCCACTGCCATCAAGTTGATTCCAACTCATAGCGAGTCTATAGGACAGAGTAGAATGGCCCTATTGGGTTGCCAAGGCTGACATCTTTATGATGACACACTGCCACATGTTTCTCCCACAAAGGAGCTGGTGGGTTCAAACTGCAGACCCTTTGGTTAGAAGCCAAGCACTGACCTGCTGTACCACCAGTACTCCTTCTAGAATCACCTAAAGAACTTTTATTTCAAACATACCTATGCCCAAACCCTGCCACAGGTACTTAGATGTAACTGGTGTGGGGAGGGACCCTGGACGTGACCAATTTTGTAAAGCTGCCCTGGGGAAAGGTGCCAAAAAGCTCCGTCTGCGGACCACCAAGTTATGTAAAGTGGTTCTTATTTAAGGAGCATATCCCAGTGTTTCAATGAGCACTCTGTCAGGCATCCCACCACATTTGAGAAGCCATGCTCTGTTGGGTTTTGCCACTTGGGCAAAGATTTTGAGCAGAGGGTTTCCTGTTCCTGTTTTTAACCCCAAAGCCATTTTGCCCATTTCCTGTGTTGTTAAAAGGCTTTCCAGATTGATGACTTTGTACATATAAAAGTTTGATCTGTAATTCCTAAAATTGTTTTTGAGTTTCTTGTTCAAAAGCAGGCTCCTCAACCTTCTTTATTTAGAATCCGGTCATCTATACAGGTAGCTTCAGTCGCAAAGCTATGATTAGAAGTCTCAATTCTCAGTTGTGCCATTGTTTGGGGCAGCTGCTGCTTTCCTTGAGAATGGACAGGTCAAGGAACCAGACTGCTTACTCTTCTTCTTGGAGACCCTAAATACAAATGTGTGCTAGATCTAAACAGAGCGTTTGATTTCTTTTCTTTCCTTTCCCTCTTTTTAGAGCATGGACAGAGCACCAGGAATATGGATTAATCATCGATGGTTCCACATTGTCACTCATTTTAAATTCTAGTCAAGACTCTAGTTCAAACAATTACAAATCCATTTTCCTACAAATCTGTATGAAGTGCACTGCGGTACTCTGCTGTCGGATGGCCCCGTTACAGAAAGCCCAGGTAATTGTGGAGATGAATGAATGTTCCTGTCTGGGTACTTCTATAGACATTTCATTCGTCTGAATGTTCATCCTTACTTTTTGTTTTAACGAGCTATTATTAGTGCCTCATCTCATCTTCTCTGCTTTCTGCCTCTTCTCAAATTCATGAGTCTTCTCCAATTTGAATTGAAAGTCTTATTGTCCCCTCACGCTGACTGTAGTTCCTTGCCTTCTGAACTTCACCAATGACTATGTGGTGCCTACTGACCCCATTCCACTGCTCCCTTGCATTGGTTCTTTGCATCTTACACTGCTCGCTTGCTGGGAGGAGAGCAATGGCCTTCTTGTCCCCGCCTTTTGTGCTGCCTCCCATTCTCCTCGTGTCTCCACCCCATCTGACATTACTAATTAGATCTTTCTTACACTCTCGCCCCTTGGTTTCTCTGCTAGTTCATGGCCCTGGCTTGTTCTTCGTCTTTGGCAATCTAGTGTCTTTTAATTTTCTTCTGTTCTCTGTCGTCTCCCTAGATGTCCGTTTTCTCTGGGGCTCAATCTGCCCTCCACTTTTTATCTCAAGGGCTCTCTTTGTCTGGATGTGACCATCCATTTCTCTGACTCCCACTGATGTATTTCTAGCGTGACTTTTTCCTGGCATTTTTTCTCATATTTCTTGCTGCCTGCCAGATAGCTCCATATAGATTCACTACTATCACATGAAATTCTGGGGACCAAGACAGCTCTTACACTTATCTCCTTCAGGGCACTTTGTTTTTCCGTTGTCCTCATTATTGCTGTGACCAGTGCCATTTCTCATTTGTCCCTAGTGTCTCAAAACTACCTTTGACCTTTCTTTTCTCCCTCACTTTATGTGATGGCACCATGTCCTGTCAATCCTGCCTTTTGTCACAGCTCTCATTTTGGTGCTATCTTTTTAGGCCCATCACCACCAGCCTAGTCTTGAGTCCGCCTCACTCTCTGAACAGTTTCTTTTAAGTTAGTCTTCTTGTTGGTCTCATTCCATCAGCCCTTCGCCCTGTAATTGATTGTTCCATTCTTCCAAATTAATCATTTCAAACATTACTTCCACTGCATATTCTTGCTCTGACACCATAGTGGTTTCCTAGTCCCTTAGCATAAAGGCCAAATGACTCTTTCTGGCACTTGGGGACCACCTTGTTGGACTGTTAACATACATCCCCATATTTGACGTCTATTACCAGATGCCATCTGGTTGATTCCAACTCATGGAGACCCACCCCATGTGTGCCGAGTAGAACCGGGACCCTTATCCAGCATGAAACTTCCACCCTGGTTAGTTATTTCCCCTTTGTGTCCCTTCATGATGCCATACTCTAGCCACCTTACATAGCTTTTCTCTCTGAGCTCATCTGGGCCTAAATTGTACTCAACACTTCCCATATACTGTGTTTTCTAACTTTTCCAACTTTTATCGGTTGGCCGTAGCAGGCTTCCTTCTACTTTGATAGTCTTTAGAATATCAGTGACCTATTTTCTCATTTTTATATATACTGTATGTATGCTTTAAATGTGCTTGCTAGGCCTACCGCTTCAGATTCTTCAGCTCCTTCATCTAGATCAGGAAGTGGTGGTGCCTCTGAATTGGACTTCCTCTTTACACACAGCCCACTCCTTCAAAGCTCACTCACTCACGTACATCTGGGGCATTGTCTCTGCCCATTATCTTCTCAGACTTCATAAAATTAGGAGCTCTGCTTTCTTTTCTTTAGCCTTCACCACATGGAGATTCAGTTCCAACAAGAACAGTACGTAATAGAAAGCTCTCTCCTTGGTCAGAGGCTTTTCTCTGTTGGCTCACTTTCTTCCCTTCATTCAGTGTCTGCTGCTCAAATTGCTCCTCCTAGGAAGTGTCTGAACTCCTGACCTCATGCTGCCTCTTGCACCTGGAATATGGAGCCCCTGTGATTCAATCCTCAGTCCATTTTTCTCTCACTGTAAGTTATCACTCACTCATCTGTTGTGCCCATATCGGTGATGTCCAAGTTGCACTCTCCGCTCTGAATCCTTGAGCACTCTAGCCTTTCCATCTCCAGTTGCCTGTCACACTCATCTTCTTAGATTTGTTATCAGCTATTGTCACATCATATTTTCGTGCTTTCTAATACAAGTAGAACCTGACCAAATTGTGTCTAAAGCAAAGATTGAGGCGCCTTAGCCTCTCATAAATTATTTTTATTCGATTTTGGTTCGACATTGGGTTTTATTTATCACAGGGGCAGAGTTTTTACAAGGTGTTGTTTAGGTACTGAATTATTTAGGTTTTTCTGATGTAAGAGAGCTTGGAGAGTTGACACATCATTCAATCATTATCTGAAATATAAGGTGGGAGAGTGACTGCATACCCAGTACACTTTCCACAAGTTCTTCTGCCAAGAGAAGGTTTGAGTGAGAGACCTTCAAATCAGAAGTGTTTGAACACTGGAGGTGACTATTTTATTCGGTACCTGCCATACCCACAGTACTGAACCTGATTGTACCATTGACACTTCCTGAGGAGACACTCGGGAGAGTAGTGACAGACTTTATATACACACTTTGGACATCTTTCTGCAAACCTCACCACTTTTATAATGTCCTCCTTTAAAATAAAGCTTCCCATAGGAAAGGCCAAGCCATATTGAGCAGTGGGAAGTTTAATAAAGCTTAGTAGAAAAAAAAAAAAGCTTAGTAGATGGCTTGATGGGAGGAAAAGTGCAACCTTAGCTGAGTTCCAGAGAAAAGGATTAGAGTGTGTCCGGGGTGGGGGTGGGGGGCTATGTCAACAGGGTTCCTTGACTTCCCACTTGTTTTCCAATGGCCCTGGACCTGCCCTCCAAATCACTTTCCGGACCTCCATTGACAAACAGTCAACATCTCGTGTGAAATAGCCTATGAAACAACGACCAAAGAGGGAAACATGTCGAACATTGATCTGTGTCAAAGACCAAGCTTTCGACCATAAGCACCAGTAACAAGTGGTCAATGGTGGTATTTTTTGAATAGTTGTGTTATACTGCATCTGAGAATTCTGAACTGCTATACTTATATGTGCAAACCTTTTGTCTGTTTTACTGGCTTCTATGTAGAAGTATGTGTGCATCCTAACCCCCCAAATGTCATCCAGTCTTGCATTCTACTTGACTTTGTCTATACTTCTCTTTTATTTAATGTTTAGATTGTCAGAATGGTGAAGAATTTAAAAGGCAGTCCAATAACACTGTCGATAGGTGATGGTGCCAATGATGTTAGTATGATCTTGGAATCCCATGTGGGAATAGGTAAGAAATACCTAATGTGATAACAGCTGTATGGTTCCTGTCTTGCTTGCCAGTGGATTGGCCCTGGTAACTCTGGAGAGATTAATTTGGTTGCTCATCCTGAATTTGAGTGTGGGGATGCTGATTGTTAATCACATCAAGGGCCTCCTCATCTGACCATGGAACATGTTTATCCCAAGGCCCCACCCTTGGTGGGAATGTAGTGGTACCAATTGAAAGGCTATCCTCATATTGGCCAAGTAAAGTGATTTTCTGAAACCCATTGGCAGTACAATCAATCATTCCATTCTCACTTGGACAGGATGCATGAAACTGTATTGATTTTCCTATCCTGGCCAGGCCACCTACGTAGGTTGCCGCATTCTATCTTTTGTGATGTTTTAACTGTTGAAGGCTAAGTACTGACAATATTTATGGACAGTTGGGGATGTAGTGCTAATTTATACGTTGCAGCCCAGCCACAGCTTTTCTACCACCTGCTCCATCCCCCTCCTCTCCTCCCTCCATCAGGCTGCTTCAAGATAGCAAAGCTAACACCTTAGCAAGTCTTTATTGGTTTGAGGTGGGGGGCAGAGGGGAATATGGAATTCGAATCTTGAGAATCACTGTACTCCACTTTGGATTCCCAGATTCTTTCCATTTGAAAGTTGCCCATTGTGCTGTGAAACTTTTGTAAGTTGTACTCATCAGTCATCCATCCAGTAGGGGAATGGCCTAAACCTGTCAGAGCTCATGGGATACTTTGGCTACTTCTGAGTTTTTCATTCAATAAAAACCTTTTGCCATCTTTCCACTATAACTCTTCAGTTTTAAGCTTCCCCAACAGAAATCCTTGGTCTTTGAGCTGTCTTACTAGAGAATTTAGGTCTCTGTGCCCTGCATAATTAAGTACTTCCTAAGCAGCTTTAAAAATGCTATTCAGGTTCAGTTTTTTTCCTCCCAATAATTTTTGCCCAGTAATGATTAAACTAGTGGCTCTAGTCCCTTTTTTCATATTAATGTTGCAAATACGTCGTGACAAATTATATTTTGTTTACATTTTAGTTCATATTTTACTGGGAAGTTTCAGTGTTGCTTTCTAGAAAGCACATTTTAGTTTGGGGTGGGAGGAAGGTAAAGTATAAAATTGAACTTTAATAGTCAATCAAGTTTGACATATTAAAATTTTAAAAATCTAAGGCTGGTTTACTCTATAAAATACTCACCCTCTAGAGATGTTCTCTTTTTAGGTATTAAAGGCAAGGAAGGTCGCCAAGCATCCAGGAATAGTGATTATTCTGTTCCCAAGTTTAAGCATTTGAAGAAACTTCTGTTGGCTCATGGACATCTATATTATGTGAGAATAGCACACCTAGTACAGTATTTCTTCTATAAGGTAAGTGGTAGATTTTGAATAATTTGTTTATAATTTAATCCAACATTAGGTCATTGCAATATTTTGTTAATAGTTTTCTTGTGGTATTACTGCAATTGGCAGCAACAAGCTCAAGTGATCTGAAAGTGAATCAGGAAACAGAAATGCGCCTATTGATGCAAAAGCTTTGAGATGAAGTTTTAAAATAAACATTGAAGTATAATTTACCAAAATGTGCCTGGTTGAAATGTATCATTCCATGCAACCACCATCCCCCACCCCACCACCAAAAAACAAACCTTTTCACCACCACAGAAAGTTCTCACGTAACCCCATTCCCTGACCCAAGCAACCACCCATCTAGTTTATATTACTGCATAACATATAGAATAGATAACATGCATGATAGATAGATTTCATTTTTCTTGTTTCAGAGCTTTCTATGTATTCAGTTACACATAGCCTTTGATTCAGGGCCCATTTCAGTTCACGCAGTTAGTTACTTCATTGCTGAGCAGCTACACAACAAAGAATACACTAATTTGACAGTTTTCTACATGTACAATTCACTGATACTGATTGCATTCTTGAGGTTGTGAAACCATTTTACCCTCTGCTTCTTCCTCCATTAACATAAAGCCCCTTCCCCCTACAATTTCTATCTAATCTTTTGAGTTGATTTTGTCCATCTGATCTCACTTAAAAGAAAAAAAAAGGACTCACTGCCAAGTGAACTCATAAAGAGTGACCCTTTAGAACTGCACTACTGTATAGTGTTCCCGAGATTGTAGATCTGCGGAAGTGATGACCTCATCTTTCTCCCAGAGTGGCTAGTGTGTCTGAACCACCAAGGTTTCAGTTAGTAGTCCAGCCGCTGTGCCTCCTGGGCTCCTGAGCCCATATAGATAGATCTTCAAATAGCATATTGCTCAAGGTAGATATCCTGTACTAGTTACGATAAACTACTGTTTAGTATTCAGAAGACTTAGGGGATCTTTTTGGTTGAATACTTAAAGGTTCTCTTGGAACAGTAGTATCAGTGGTTCAGCCAGCCTTTATGGCTCTACAAAGTCTGTAGTTCATGAAATTTGTAAATTCTGTTCTGTACTCACCCTCTTTTTATCAGGATTCTTCTATGGAGTCTTTGATCAAAATATTCAATATTTGGAACCAACCACCATCCAAGTCTTGTGGTCTCATAGCAAAGGGAGGCAGTTATTATTGGAAATAATCAACAATACATTCCATCTCCTCCTCCTCTTCCTGACTCTCCTTTTTCCTTTTCTGCTGTAGGCACACACAGACCGATTGTTGTGTTTTGGTTGGTTAGCATATATTTGATCGTCATCCATGTTGTATCATATATTTTGTTTCTGAATCGTATTCCAAACTAATGTATTTGGTGTGAAAGTTAGGGAAATGAAGCAGCAGGAAGCCAAATTACTTCTCTACCTCCCCACCCTGCCCTACAGGTCTTCAGTATATAATTTGAAATTCATGGATATAATTTAAGCCACTTATTTTATGCATACTGAGCCTAGCATACATGAAGTTAATGTAATTGGTCTAAAGGAGGTAAATTACGCTACACTAATATAGGCCAGAACTTGATCTGTGTTTTGTTCAATGGGGTTTTGAAACAAATTTTGACTTTCTAAAAAAAACTTACAAAAATCATAAGAGAATTCTCATTTACCCACCATCATGTTGCTGTCTCATTAATAATGGTAATGTTAACTTTGGTAAGGGGATGTCCAGTGGCCTACAAATGGGCTTTAGGTCTCCACTCTGCGCTCCCCCTTTCATTCACAGTGATATGATTTTTTGTTCTTTGATGCCTGATAATTGATCCCTTTAGCACCTCGTGATCACGCAGACTGGTGTGTTTCTTCCATGTGGCCTTCTGAGCTAGATGGCCGCTTGTTTACCTTCAAGCCTTTAAGATGCTAGACGCTATATCTTTTGATAGCCGGGCACCATCAGCTTTCTTCACCACATTTGCTTATTCACCC
>NW_022103917.1:5336624-5392342 GCF_000313985.2 Echinops telfairi
AAAGAAAAGCTTGTAGTTAGTTCAAGGACTGTTTGTTGGCCTTTAGGAGTGTTTTCCAGTCTAGTCTGTTGGGACACCAAGCCCTGGCCCCAAAGTCCACCTTCAGCATTTCCTGGGGACCTCGCCACTCTGTTCGCTTGCTGTTCTGTTGCACCCCCTTAGTGTTTTGCCTCGGTGTGGTGGCATCAGATCGGGTGCAATTCCCACACTGTCTCCGGTGTTGTCCCCTGTAGGTCTTTGGGTCAGTGAGGGACATCATGTCTCATAATGGGGCCGGCCATATGGTCCTCTTTCTGTAGACTAGCTGCTCTGAGCGGAAACATCGTCCTCAAGGCCTGGTAGGCCAGGATGTCCTCCACTCTCTCCTCCTCCCCCTTCATCTGCTCCCGTGTGCTCCAATTAGATATGCCCCTCTCCCAGAGCTGCAGATTCAGTACCGTCCTCTGAAATAAATTCTTCTGGGGGGAGGGGCAGGTATCCATGTAGTTGGGATTGGGGCTGCCCCTCAGACCTCTCCAATGGTTCCCTACTCCACGCCGGCATGTTGCATTCACATCTTGGAGCACTGGGTTGAAGTCTAGTCCCTTTTTCCTTGTGGAGACATAAAACCTTGGTTGGGTTAGTCCCCTGTGCCCCCTCTACCCATTTCTTTTTTATTATTATTTTTTCCTTTCCCCACCTCCTTTTTAGTTGGATACCATATATATCCCTGGATTTCTAACCCTCATATTTTATGACTCTTTTCCCACCTAGTAAACTTCATCTATAGCCATAGTTGTACACTATGCAAAGCCTCCATTATTGGACACTGAGCTTGTTTCCCTGGTAATATCTCTTTTATCACCAAACAGTAGAACATATGCCTGGGTACAAATTGTTTTCTACCTAGGAATCTCTCTCACTGCCATTAAGTCAGTGCTGACTTATAGTGACCCCCTGTGGGTCTTTGAGACAGTAACTATTGACAGGAGTAGAACGCCCAGTCTTTCTCTCGCGGAGCTGCTCGTGGTTTTGAACTGCCAACCACGCGGCCCACAGCTTAACATGTAACCACTACTTCACCAGGGCTGCTCCTACCTAGGAATAGAATTGATCAAATTTCCTTATAGTCCTGTTTATAGATTAAGGGCCAGGTGTATGTGCCAGTTTTAAATGATTTGTGTTATTTATGCTGTTTGAGTTTCATACCCAAATTTCACAGGAGGAATTGCTCAGTGCATGCTTTTGTTTGTTAATTGTCTGATATCGACTCTTACTAAGTTTATTAATTTTCTTTTTTGCTGTATATAACTGAACCTAAATTCAAATATTTGTTAAGACCCTACCAGCCAGTATGTACTGGTAAATATTTCCATCTCCATTAACAATCTGAAGAAAATGGAGCTCAGAAAGTTGATGTGACTTGCCTTTCCTTATCTTCCCAGCCAGGACGTGACTAACAGAACTAACATGCCAGCACGGGTGTATTCACTTGTGGAGCCCAAGACTCTTTCTGCACCACTGCTAGGATCTTTCAGCCCTTGGCCATTTTCTCATTCATGTCCCCTAGTAGAAAAGCCCACGAAGATCCGCTATCCAGATCTGCCTTGCCATCTTACCCTACTTGAGAGGCTTGCTTTCTTTTCCTCCTTAGGTTTTGACCTGCAATTCAAGCATCTACCACCAGATGGAGGGGGTGTTCTGTTAAGGAAGACTAACAAAGACAAACATTTAAATGTTTACTGTTGACCAGGGGTTGGTAATTGGTTGTGCCTCAGTTCTCAATTTAGGGCAACCTGTTCTCAACCTGTGGATTACAACCCCTTTGGGGATCGAATGACCCTTTCACAGAGGTCGCCTAAAACCATCAGAAAACACGTATTTCCTATTGTCTTCGGAGCCAAGACACCGTTCCTCTTATCTGTCTCCAGGGGGGTCCGCCCACATGCAGATATGCCCACATAGGAGTACCCTGTGTGAAAACTGTTACTCATGCTACACCATGCTTCAAGACAAAATTTCTTTTATTTGTAATTAAAAATAAATATTTCACCGTATATAATGACATTTTTGTGAGGAATCACTATGCTTTAATTATGTTCAATTTATAACAATGAAAGTACATCCTGAATATCAGATATTTACATGACGATTCATAACAGTAGCAAAATGACAGTTATGAAATGGCAACGAAAATCATTTTATGGTTAGGGGTCGTCACAACATGAGGAACTGTTTTAAAAGGTCGCAGCATTAGGAAGGTTGAGAACCACTGATTTAGGGGATTACGTGTGTTAAATGATAATCTCTGCCTCTATTAGGGTCTGAATGTTCAAAACCATCTCGTTGACGTAGTAATTTTCCTGTTTTGTACTGTCTTTGGTCCCCAGATGATTTCTCACATTTCCAACCCTCCAGCAGAGCAAATTAAGTCTTCCTTTCCCTTTCTTTTTTTAATATGTTTCATTTTATATATTTGTTTGTTATTGAGAATTTTGTGAAAGTTTATAGATTAAATCAGTTTTCCATGCAACAGTTTGTGTGCATTTGGTTTCATGCCATGGATTGCAATCGCTATAAACAGCATCACTTCTCCCACTTCCTGCCTGTGGTTCCTCTTTGCATCCCTCCTTCCCTGACTCTTCTGGACTCCATTCTTGGGTACATGCCACCCTTTTATCTCATAGTCGATTGTTCTTAGATGAGTACACCTCCCTAGGGTGACTGTTCCATTGTTTTGTTTGCTCACTAAGGGTAAGTACAATTCCAGACCTTAAAGCTCACTGCCATCGAGTTCATGCAACTCATAGTGACCGTATAGGACAGGGTAGAACTGCCCCCTGTGAGTTTCCGAGACTGTAACTGTTTACAGGAGTAGAAAGCCCTGTCTTTCTTTCATGCAGCAGCTGCTGGTTTTGAACTACTGACCTTTTGGTTAGCAGCACAACATATAATCACTAGAACACCAGGGCTTCTCAAATGGTGGCTAGGGTTGTTTAATTTTATTATGGTAAAATAAACGGAACATAAAATGTGCCACTTTAACCATTTTCAAGTGTGTAGCCAGTATTATAATCATATTCACCATCACCGCTGTTTGCTTTCATAATATTTTCATCACCCCCAAACCGAAACTTAGTACCCCTTCAAACAGTTACTCCACCCATGAACTTTTGGATGTCCCCTCATTTGTTTGTACTCGGTGTGTTTTGTCCCTTTCTCTGTTGATAAACATTGGGTTGTTTCCACCTTGTGCCTATTGTGAATAGTGCTGCAGTGAACCTTGGTGTTATAAAAGTCTTTGTTGGAGTCCCTGCTTTGAATCCTTCTGAGCATAGGTCTCAGAGTAGAACTGCAGAGTCATAGAGTAGGTATATTTTTACATTTTTCAGGAACTATTCAATGGTTTTCCACAGCAACAGGGCATTTTCCTGAGCCATGGATAGATAGATGCCTGTTTTCTCCACATTCTCATCAGGACTGGCTATTATTCTCTATTTTTCTGGGAGTAGTCATCTTTATGGGTATGAAAAGATGGCACATCGGTGGAAGTTCTTCCTACCTCTCTCTCTCGATTCCATGCTCCTTGCATAAGTCAGCCAGGTTAATGTCTCAGAATTGGTTGACTTTTAAGGTGCCCAATTGTCTGGCCCTAACTTACCTCAAACACTGAAGCCAGAACTCAACAGAACTGTCTGGTTTTTCTGGGTTTTGCAAGTTTTCTGCCATTGGCAGAATGTAATCGTACCACTTTTCTGCCTTTTCTCTTCATGGGAAACATTTGAATTTACCTTCTCTGACAGGTTTCTTTCTCCCCCCCCCCCATCATTTTATTAGGGGCTTGTACAGCTCTTAGCACAATCCATCCATCCATCCATTGTGTCTGCACATTTGTATATACATGTTGCCATCATCATTTTTAAAACATTTTCTTTCTACTTAAGTCCTTGGTATCAGCTCCTCATTTTTCCCCTCCCTCCCCACCCTTCCTCCCTCACGAACCCTTGATAATTTATAATTTGTTATTATTTTTTCATGTCTTAAACTGACAGATGACAGGTTTCTAACTTAAACCATTTCTGACTTTACTGTCTGTTCAAAATACATACTGCTTTGCTTGATCTGCATATCCTGTTCATCTTTAAGACACAGTTCAAATAGTGTGAACTTCTTTATTTATTTATCAACAGGTATGTTTAGAGGGTCCTGTCATGTGTCAAGTACTGGTTTAGACTCCTAGGAGTCATCAAGGAGCAAGACAAAGACACTATTCTTTTTTTTAATCATTTTATTGGGGGCTCATACAACTCATCACAATCCATACATCCATCCATGTGTCAAGCACATTTGTACATTTGGTGCCATCATCATTCTCAAAACATTTGCATTGTACTTGAGCCCTTGGTATCAGCTCCTCATTTTTTCTCCTCCCTTCCCTCCGCCCCTCCCTCATGAACCCTTGATAATTTATAAATTTATTATTATTTTGTCATGCCTTATACTATCCTACATCTCCCTTCACCCACTTTTCTGTTGTCCGTCCCCCAGGAAGGGGGCTCTATGTAGATTCTTGTAATCGGTTCCCCCTTTCTACCCCACCTTCCCTCCACCCTCCTAGTATTGCCACTTTCACCACTGGTCCTGAATGGTTCATCTGTCCTGGATTCCCTGTGTTTCCAGTTCCTATCTGTACCAGTGTACATCCTCTGATCTAGCTGGACTTGTAAGGTAGAATTGGGATCATGATAGTGGGGATGAAGGAAGCATTTAAGAACTAGAGGAAAGTTGTGTGTTTCATCGTTGCTATACTGCACCCTGACTGGCAATGCCTATTTTCAGGGGAAAAAATTTCTCTGTGCCCCCTGGCAATTAAAACTTTTGGACTATGGCCTATAATCCAGGAGAGAGTTTGTTGTTAATTCCAACTCTTCACAGCCCTGTGAACAGCAGAACCAAACACTGCCTTGTCCTGTGCCCTCCTCACAATTGTTACATTTGCACTCCCTGTCAGAAAGCTTGGAAACCTTATATAGGTCACCATGAGTCTGAATCAACTCACAGGCAGTGGGTTTGGGGCTTTGGTAGACTATTTAGAATACAGTTTCTCACTTTGGTTTAGACCATCCATCGGGTAAAAATGTTAACTCTTTGTCCTAATTTTTTTTTCCAGAATCTTTGTTTCATTTTGCCACAGTTTTTATACCAGTTCTTCTGTGGATTCTCACAACAGGTTTGTTTCTTCATGAGTCATTTGTTATAATGTCTACATTTGCTGTTCATATCTTACTTATTAGATTGTAGATCCTTTTTTATTAGATTGTAGAGCAGTATGCCTGGCTTTTGACAATGGGAAATCCTTGTCCTTGCTTTAGAACTGTTCTAATGTAACTTCCTTTTTGAAAGTTATTTGGTCCAATTTGTCTTACTGGGATGACCATAAAGGGAGTATTTTTATGTTTTCTCTTTTTTATGGATGTATAGAATGGGTTCATAATCTTAAAATGTCATAGCTTAACATTTCACTAAACAAAATCCCTTCCAATTTCTGAACTTCATTCTGCAGAGTGGTGATTCCTAGATAGCCTTGGACTACGTGACACAACTAAATTATTGGTCGTCTATTACTTTCAAACTTATTATATGCAAATATGCTGTAGGTTGACTTGATCGCCTGAGTGGTAGCATGAACAGGTACATTACATCAGAACCAAGTTGATGGCACCTAACAGCAACAGTAACCATTGTTCCTAAAGATATTTCCATATTATATGGTCACATTCACTGGCTTCTCTTGCCTTTTGGATACTCAGCTTGTACTTTTTATCAGGTGGTTTTTAGTGTGCAGCAATTAAATAATAAGCCTCTTAAGAAAACGGAGTTCGTTCATTTATTTAGTTAGTTAGTTGGAATAGGCCATAAAACTCTGGGTGATTTTTCAAAGCTGAATTATAATATCACCACAGGTATTAGCGACTGAGTCACTAAAATTCAAAATCTAGTTTTATCTCATGATTTCACAAGGTAGGAGGTTCCCCCTCCCAATCTGTTAGCAACACTTTTAAGAGAATTTGTTCTTCTCACTGAGAAGTGGTTGCAATTTCCCTTAAAATTTGCTGTGCAGTCTCTTGACATCACTGCCATGTCATCAGCCCCAGGGTGCCAGTTAAGCTGATTATGGGATGAACTAATCATCTACCAGCTGAATACAATGCCACTAGCCTTCTTATATTCAAATTTAATGCTACCAGCTACAGAGACTTGTAAAAATTCTAGTGAATCTGAATTTTTAACTTGCAAAATGCTGTTGATGAATATATTGCCAATTCCTCACTTTATTGGATGAATGCAAGCATCAAAAGGTCAAATTTTCATAACTTGGTTGATTTATAGCAAAGTAATAAAAGAGAGGTTGGCTTGATTGCATTGAAATTTATTTTGTTTCCCAAGGAATCAGTTGCATTTGTTAACCTTTTAAAGGGTCCTTGTGCCTGCTTACCGAGCACATGTTGGTCTGAGGAAAGAAAGGACTTGTCTATATAAAGCCAGCTGAGATTCAAGGTTGATTTCGCTGAGAATGGGGCATGTGAGTAGAGATTTGGAGAAAGTGAGGGAGTAAACCATGAAACCAGTTAAAAGAAAGATGGTTTGGCACAAGTGACTGATGACAGGAGCATAGGCCTGACGTGGTTCCTGTCCAGTGAGCACGACCTTGTGACTGGTGTGCAATGAGTGAGGAGAGTGGTTAGAGTTGAGATAAGACGGGCACTGAGAAACCAGGCAGAGTGGGCCTGATAGTCACCCCACTGTGGGAACTTTTTTTTTTTTTACTTTGAGAGTAATGAGAATGCCTTTTGACAGTTTGAATAGTGACACAATATGACTTCTATTTTAACAGGACAGCTTGGCAGCTGTGTTGGAAATTGTGGTAGTCTGGGTCGACTAGAGAAACAAATCCAGAGACACCGGAGATTATGTAACTGCCACAAAAATGGATGAGGGTGGAAGCAGGGAGCCCTGCTCCTGTCCTGGAGGAGGCAGGCAGGGTGGGGTCAGTGGGGTTTCTGAGGAAGGAGCCAGTTTTGACAAGATGCTACAGAGCAAATAAAGGCTTTCTCATCGATTAGATGCACGGTGTGAAAGAGAGAAGAGTCAATGATGATTCCAGATGTGGGTCCTAAGTGGTCCAGAAGATTTCATTGCTAATTCCCAAGATGGAGAAGGAAGACTTTTAAGAGCAGCAAGTGTGGGTGGGAGCAGGTCTAGAGTTCTGCTTTTGACATGTTATGTTTGACATTTGTTTCATGACTCGGGTAAGTCGGAGTCCATTGGCTTTTGGATGTATGGGTTTAGGATAAGTTCAGGACAGATCTGGCTGGTAGTCAGGACTTGAAGATTGTCAGTGAATGAGGAGTACACGCTGAATAGAAAGGAGGGTGTGTTCATGGGATTCATCACACTGTGTTCATTTCGTTTCTATCATTACCAGGTAGCATGACTTCATTCAGAGTTTCATTGGCGGTCACAAAAAGCATGAAAGGAATGTTCTCACTTTAGCTCGAATTTTCCCTACGCAGAAATGTCTTCTCACAGAAGATTGTTACCTACATCTTTTTCCTTTCTTCTGTTGTTTGTCATCTCAGCCACTCTATGATGCTGCTTACCTTACCATGTACAATATCTGCTTCACCTCCTTACCCATCCTGGCCTACAGTCTCCTGGAACAGCACATCAACATCGACACGTTAACATCAGATCCCCGATTGTATATGTAAGTAGACAATAGCGTCAAACTGCCCTTCCACTTGCGAAGTTGGGGGTTTCTTTTCAGTTTTAGGTGGTAGAGATACAAAACTCCAGTCCCTAATTTTTAGCTTCGGGAACCAAACCATCCAGCAGGAAAACAACATAGCTGTGGGTGCTGTATCCAAATGCACGTGAAACATATAGTTTAAAATCATTCATTCCTGAGGTTTGAAACTACATTGGCATACTATCCAGATGGTCTTGAAGAATTGCTACAGTATTGTAACTGTAAAAGGCCAAAGTTCTTTAGTAGTTTAGATTATGGGCTCCTACCTATAAGGGCATTGCATTGGGTGAATCTGCTGCCTAAGACCTCTTGAGAGTGTTGAAAAGCAAAGATGCCACTCTGAGGACTAAGGTGGGCCTGACTTAAGCCATGGCATTTTTTGTCACCTTGTATGCATGGGAAAATTGGACCTTGAATAAGGAAGATGGAAGAAGAATTGATGCATGTGAATGATGGTGCTGGAGAGGAGTATTTGAAAGTACTTCTCATTACCAAAAGGACAAACCAGTCTGTCTTGGAAGAAGCAAGGCCAGAGTGCTCCTTAAAGGCAAGAAGGGAAAGATTTCATGTCCCGTAGCTGGACATGTTGTCAGGAGAGACCAGTCCCTAGAGAAGGACATCATGCTTGGTAAAGAGAAGGGGCAGTGACAAAGAGGAGAAGGCCATCAACGAGATGGATTGACACCGTAGCTTCCACAATGGGCTCAGGCATAGGAACAATTGTGAGGATGGTGCATGTTGTTCATAGGGTCGCCGGGTCAGAACCAACTCGATGGCACCTAACAACAACAACAATCTGTGAGGAGGAGAATCCGTAAGGGGTGCCATCCTCCTTTTGTGAACTGCCCAAAAGCAGAGTTCTTTGTTGGCCCCATTGAAAAGCACTGTCGCTGAAGAGAAGACTTAATTTTTCAAGATAGGGGAATGTACATTGTGATCATTTGGTGTTGATTGAAAATGGGTGCTTTTCTTTATGGATAGTGGAACTGAGCATGCAGCCCCAGTTGCCTAATCAAATTTCATTTGATTATGAATAAATTAAAGAACACAGCTAAGGACGAAGGTGTCCATCTACAGCAGATGACAAGCACTGCTAAATACTGGATAACAAGTGTACTTGAGAGGCAAGGGCAACTTGTTTGTATGAAACAAAAGTGTACCGGTTTGCAAGACTTAAGGATCTGTTAGAGTTATCAAGATTGGTAACATTTGTAAGCTTTTTATTGTAGAGAAGTTCAAGCACATACAGAAATAGAGGGGGCATCATTAATTGTTAAAAAAATAAACGCCCCTTGCGTTGCCGGAAACTCCATGTACTGCTGGGTGCAAATCATCACCTCCAAGAAAGAAGAGGCCGAGGTGGGCGAATCCCAATGTTGCAGCATGGAAAAGGGAGGGCCCGGGCTGATCCTCTGGGAATGCTCAAGGTCTGGTTTGGGAGAGCTGGTTTTATAGAGTTTACAACAAAGACACTGTGTTTATTTTATCAGCAACGATGCAGTCATGGTTCCCTATCATTTTGGAAAAAAATCGCTGCTGAGCCCTGCCCCAAGGTGGGGCAATGAATGTATGAGGCACTTGGAGAACTAGAAGGTTTGTTCCAGAAGGCGGGTCAGCAAACAGTAGCTAGGACCCTAATCTAACGCTGTGGGGGCGTCAGAGGAACCTGAGGACTTCTGATTTCCCTGTGCTCACCACTCCGCCTCCACCATGAGCAGGGCAGGGCAGGACTGGTCTTAGGACGTGCATGCCCTCCTCTGCTTAGGTCGAGACAATTCTCAAATATTTTATAAAATACTTATCAAACACAAGGTGAGGACTTAAAGATATGACAGTTCTCTCTCTACCGACAGACTAAATATTTTATATCATCAAGCAACTAAGCAAGGCTTACATGTTCCCAAATGTTTTTCTTTTCTTCTCTACAGTCTGTTTGATTCAGGATCCAAATAAGAACTATATATTGCAATTGGTTGTTATGCTTTTGAAAGATCAAATTGGGAGGCTCTTGTATTTGTTAGTGGGAGTGACAATCCCACTTATCTCCTATGGGTTTGACATCGCTGAAAATAGAGAATGCCGACCAAACTCCGAGGCCAGTTCCAGGCCAAAGCCCAGGGAAGCAGTTGGCAACAACTCTAGTTTTGCGGTCGGTGGCCTGAATTGTAACTTAGCAGCTCTTTGCCCATTCCCCAGCTCCAGTGCGTGAGTCGGGTGTTTCCACGGAGATGAATCTGTGACACAGCTCTCTGCACACACTTGACTTTAACATTTCATCTTTGGTGTAGCCGGTGGAGAGTCGTTCATCGGTGTTGTTTTTATTTCCCATCTCTCAATAGGAAAATTACTGGCAATGCCATGCTGCAGTTGGGCCCCTTCTTATATTGGACACTTCTGGCTGCCTTTGAAGGGACTGTGTTCTTCTTTGGGACTTATTTTCTTTTTCAGACTTCATCCCTTGAAGACGATGGAAAGGTAAAGAGAGCTCATCACTACATCTTACATGTTCAATAGCCTGAGCAGGACATTTTCCCTCTGTAGGCACGGGCTTGGCCACACATATATGAACAGCAGCGGTTGTCACTTTGCAAATGATGCGGTGTTGCATTTTCCCTACTTCTTTAGCACGATAGGCATGGGGAAATAAGAAGTAACTTCCCCAGGGCAGATGGCTCACTAGAGCACATATAGACCAAGCTGGAGGAAGCTGACCCTGACTGTCATTTTGACCTGAATCATTTTGCTTCAAACTCAGCAAAACTCTTCTGACACCCACGTCTGGCCCCACTCAGTCCAAATTCATTGTATTCCTCCCTGCTCAGAGTTGAAAGTGGTAGCTGCCACGTGTTTGGAGTGTTCCCCTAATACCTGAAGAGAAGAAATTCTCTTCTCACCCCCTTTCCTTCCATCTGGGAACAGAATCCCTTCAGAAAAGCTGTGCCCCTTAGACCAGTACCTTCCCAGCAGGCAGCCCCACCCGCACACACCTGCACCACGGTGATTCTGCCCTTGCTCTTTGCTGAGAAGGGAGCCCCAGGAGCCCAGTGGTTAAAGTGCTTGCCTTGGTAACTGAAAGGTCAGCAGTTCGAACCCACCAGCAGCTCCCCAGGAGAAAGATATGGCACCCTGCTTCTGTAAAGAGTACAGCCCTGGAACCTTTACGGGGCAGTTCCACTCACTGATGGGCGACAGGCGAGGCCTCCTCCCTCCGCCACATGGTGGGAAGTCAAACATACCGCTTGCATGTTGCTTTTCCTGTGCTCGTGTTGGCCGTTTCTGGGATGATTCTTCTATGGGCATTCATTTTTCCTCATCATAGCGTGAGGCAAAGCTAATGCTCAGAAATAATTTACTGAGTACAGTGGCTATACATGGAACCTAGACAGTAAACATTTCTTTCAGAAGTGAATTTAAATGACACTCTGAAATTGGGAACTACAGTCAAAGCCGCTCAAATTGCGAGAAAAAAGGAATCTGTTTAATGGCTCTCCGTGAAAATACCTCACCAAAGTGGAAACAGAATTGATCTTTTGTGACAAATGCTGTGGCACTGCACCTTTCCAGCGCACCACTTCCCGGTTCGTAAGGAGATGCCATGTCAGTTTTATGACTGTTCTTGTGATGGTCCCTTTTTTTAACTATATATATTTTTTAATTTAGCAACTGCATCTAGCTGGCCCCTGCTTGGAAAACCTTTGCTCCCAAGTAGACAGCAACTCTGTGCAGCCCTGTTGCCCAGCACATCCTTCAGGTGGTGTATGGGGAGTCTCAACCCAGCCTCTGCCCTGATCCCACCCGTTTTGAGTTCAGCAACTCCAAATTCATAAGGTTTTACTGTACACCTCACTATCCTTCTACATGTTTGTGAAAATTCCAGTAAATGTAACAACTGCTACCAGCAATTAAGCATAACACCCAAGTATGATTTGATCAAATCCATTTTTTGAAATTTTGCTTCTATTAACCTTAAGTTCTGTTTGTTTTGGTTTTTTTTAAAAAAAACTTTCACATTTCATTTTCTGTTTTGATGTTATGCATTCCAATCTTGACAGCGTTTGGTAAGCATATGTGCCAATCATCGCCATCATTTGCATTTGTACCTGGTATCTGCTTTGCATTGATGTGTACACGCTGACACCTCAAATTGAACCAGTCCCCGCTCCATCCTCACTCCCTGCCAAATTTGACTGGCGTTTTATAACAGAGTCCATTTCTCTGAAATGTTTCTATATTTGAAAACTGTAGTGCTTTATTATAGGGAAAGCCCATGAGACATGAGAGACTGACTTGCTGTTAGTGGACTCGTATTTCCCTGCCTTTGTCATACCTGTGAGTTCCTTGTTTGATGGGAGATGCTCTGTGATGACTTAGAGTCACAGTAAGATCCAGTAACAGTGTGGTCTAGTCTTCGTAAACATATATGTCCCTAAGCAAGTCATAGAAAAGCCATTTGGCACTGACAGGCAGAATTAAAACTGCCCTTTGATTTGTAAAGGAGGTTTATGTATTCGTGGTACATGTAATTGCTAAATGTCTTTCAGGTTTATGGAAACTGGACTTTTGGAACCATGGTCTTTACAGTCTTAGTCTTCACTGTAACTCTGAAGGTTAGATTTTTGCTAATATATTAATACCATTTTTGTAATATTATTTCTATTCAAATATGCTCCTTTTATCGCCTACTCTTTATTTTTAGTGCAAGCTGTTAATGAGACTTACTAAAATCCTTTTGCCTCGAGGGATTTGGGCATTAAAATATGATTTCTGATCCTTTTGATTTCAGTATATTACCTATCCTCCCTTTTGCATTACTTAAAAATATATATATGTAACAAAGAGGTAGTGCTGAAACCCTGGTGGGGACTGAGCATGATAGTAGGACAGGAGGAAAATCAAGGGAAATAGAGGAAAGAGCTGGGAGGCAAAGGACATTTATAGAGGTCTAGATAAAGACATGTACATATGCAAATATATCTGAGGATGGGGAAATAGATCTATGTGCCTATATTTATAGGTTTAGTATTAAGGTAACAGAAGGACATTGGGCCTCCGCTCAAGTACTCCCTCAATGCAAGAAAAATTGAGATAAAAGTAGTAGTTACCTCTCTTAAGAATTTCATGAGGAATTAGTGAGTACAAATAAAGCACTTAGAAGAGTGTTTGACACCAAGACCAGGCCCATTATAGTTCATCCTACATGCTATTTATTATGTTTCCGGGGATCCTAGTGATTTGAGGGGAAATCCCTCTGTATGTGTCAGCCCCCCGTCTTTGCTTATGATCCCAGGGCTAGAAGTGACCTTGCTAAAGCAGCTTCGCTTGGACCTCAAAGGACATCTGTCTCTTTTTGCATGAATATTACTGTAGCATTTTCCTTCCCAGCCAAATGGGAATTCAGGGCTGAGCTGCATGAACCATATTATCAGCATTCTGTTTAGGATGGAAGAAACTGTAACAGAGCTGAGGACCATGGTGTTGCCACAAGTAACAAAGCAGGGACACCTCCTCCGGCAAGACGGAATCGCACCGGATGAAATGCCCAGGCGACCCAGGAGTTTCAAGCAAGCACAGCAGACCGTGCTTTTGTTTTTCAAGCACATAAGATAGCCCGAGCCTCCAGCGTGAAAGCCAACAACAGGACCCAATTAGTCTTGGCAAAACGTAACAGGATTGAAATTCAGGGCACAAACATTTGATCCATTTAATGGGCCAGATAAGGGTTCTGCAATTGGGAAGGCACACTCTATAGACAGCCCATGATCTACTGCGCGAGGACTGCTATCTGTTGTGTTTGAACTATTAGGACTCTTTATGCAGGTTTTCAACCCTTCCTAGCTATCCCGTTCCTTTTCATGTGCCTGCCTCTGCTGGCTAGGCACTCTCCATGCCATCATCTCTCCAGCTGAGAATGCCAGCCTCTGGGATATTGCCCTTCTCTTGTTCCTTGCCCTCCCTCATAGAAGCATCTGCAGCCCCACACCTCCTAACCATGCTTTTAAAGAAATGTTTAATCATGAAACATTTTAATCAGGCAATGAAAATCACTGAACCGTTGTTAATCTTTAGAGAACCAGATGACAATTGTGAACCAACTCATTTTTCTCCGGAAACTTGTTATTTTTATACATGTTTACCTCCCCCTCCCCAACCATTTTATTAGGAGCTAATCCAGATATCATATCCTTCCGTAGTTCAGTCACATCGTGCAGTATTGTACAGTTGCTACCCACCATCAGTTTCCAAACATGGTCCCACACCTCCGGCACTGTGCCTTAGAATCCAAAGGCCACAGGGCTGTGTCTCCACCTTTGTCAGTGGCAGTCTAGTCAGTTCCTACTCCTGGCCACTGGGTGGGTTTGAACCACCAACCATCCAGCTTCTCTAGTGCTTCACTCTCGGTACCACCCAGAGGCCTTCTTTCCCATCGCAGCTCTCTTCTACCCTTAGTCCCTTCTCTGCATCCATGGCGCAAACTCTTGTCACCCCGTAGGCAACATGCTGCATGGATGATTTTCAGATAACATAATGTAATGTGTACCCATCGTGAATGCTCTTGTTTTGTATCTTTGCAGCTTGCCTTGGATACTCGGTTCTGGACGTGGATAAATCACTTTGTGATTTGGGGTTCCTTAGCCTTTTATGTATTTTTCTCATTCTTCTGGGGAGGAATTATTTGGTGAGTAGCTGTGCATGTGTAATGAATGTCCTATTACCCACTCTAGATAGGCAGACAACCAAATATGGACTATACTTTTAATGTCTCAATTATACGAGAGGGCAATTCTTTAATATTATTGAACCAGAGTTATTTCTAGCCAGTGACATTGCTCATTTTAGAGAAGTTTTGAAATATGAGCATATAGGCTACAGCAATTATTCACAGGGCCCATGTCTTTCCACTTGAAGGTACGTAATCACCCCTCTCAGCCTATGAACTTTCTACATAATAATTCACCTACAGAGAATTATCCATGTGGATCCTCTTTTCTGTGGGATGTAATTGTCATTCATGCCAGTCCTCGAGTATAGGCCATGCACCCTTTACTACGTAGGAGGTTATCCCTTAAAACACTTCTTGGGACTTTTGAGGGCAAAGGCAGGTTCTGTAGCCTCTCTTGAAAAGGATGGCAGCAGCAGGGAAGCATGACTAGAGCAAGCCAAAGAGGGACACTCCAAGATCCCGTGGCTTCTCTGTGGTTTGAACAAAGTCATATCATACATATAAACCATTTCGTCACCGAGATGTGTCTGTGTTCTGGAGCCAGCATGAGAAGAAGCACTCACTATTTTCAAAGAGCTTTTGTTTTCACTTGAGGATGTACCAGCTCTGAAAAGCGTAATTGCAGCATATGCGTTATTGGTACCTTTAGAGGTAATGATTGAGGGCAAACTAGCTGAACAGAGTTCCTATTTTAATAATATACCAGTGAATTAAAGTTGATTAACTGTAATTTGCAGTTGTAGGTCTTCCTAGAGTACTGTAAACTCTGTGTGTGAATCCAGGTAATCAGCATCTGAATTAATCAGGCAAAATTTCCACAAAACTTGACTGTTCCTAGGAAACTACAGCAGCTCTCTAGATCTTTCTTGAGCTGTCTTAATGTTCTCTAGTTTGCCGCTCTGGGTTTTACTATCCATTGTAATGGCTACACAGAACTCACCTACAAATTGCATGATTCCAGGGTTTATTAAAGAAGTCAACAAGTTGTATTGCCAGTGAGCAATAACTCAGGGTTGATTTACCAGGACATATTATGAAGTTCTGTCAAGTCTGCTAATAAATGCTTAAAGGGACATAACACTTTACTATAAGGCTCAACCCAGAAGCATTCAGATTAATCTCCCTGAATTAAGCACCCAGAGGCACCTTCAGTCCAAAGGTACTCAGCTCCACTTGCCTGGGACAGCAAGTCCAACTTCCACAATTCAGTGCCCAGAGGCCCCCCACTCCGGAACCAAGCCTCCTGCACAAGAGCACCCAGCTTTACTTGCTCCATGGGTTGGGAAGTCCGTCACTCCATCCCGTGCACTGGCTCCTGGTTCTCCTGCTGCTCCTCTGGTGGAATAGCTGCCACCTAGATCCAGGAGGTTCACTCTGAAGTGATCTTGGGTCGAGAGTACACACTCCACTCTTGGCTCTTGCTGGTAATGAGATCTCACCTCCTGCTTCTCAAGAGAGCTCAGGTAATCCTGTTCAAAATTCACAGGTGAATCCTGTCAGTATCTTCCCCCCACCGAACCAGACCCAAGGCAGGAATAGGTATTTTGGTGGGAGTTGGAGATTTGGGCTGTAAGAGCCACATTCAATAGTTCCCTGCCCCTCCGCTTTGTACAGACTCTTCCTTATTGAGTAAAGCAAAGCCTATAAGTGATTTGGATTGTCCTGCCTGAGGGTCATAGCTGCTTTTATCCATAAGGGTACTTATTAAAAAGGAAAAATTGATAGCAAATCAGCTTTTTAGGTTTTGTTGCCTTCATGTCTGTCCTTGTGTAGAGCCAACTGAGTTGAGCTATTATTGAATATGAACTTGATTAGTACAAAGCAACCAGTCAAATGTGACTAGAAAAGATGGGCAAGTTCAGCTGAATGCTTGTTCACCAGGGCATGTTCTACCCAGCAACAACTTCTCAGGTGGGCAATTGAGAGTGGTGATTTCTGAGTACAAAACACAGCCCAGGAATAATAACTTGTGTTGTTTACTGTTCCCCTGAAATGTTCCATAGATGTCATTTAGGAAAAAAAAAACTATCTGTGTGCACACGCGCGCGCGCGCACACACACACACAGAGAGAGAGACAGAGAGATGTGGAGACTAATCAAATCAAAGAGTATTGTGGGTACCAAAGACTTTGGAACTAGCTGTCACGTTTCTACTAGACCCTTGTTATGACTCAGTTAACTGCGTAAAAAATTAGGGTCCTTTTAAGAGCTAGTCTAATGCTAAGGTTCTGCAGGTGTTTTTTAGCCCAGACCTCTAAGTGTGTCCAGTGAACATTAATTTATGACTGAGAAGCCAGTTTATCTTCAGTGAACACAGGTGAGGCCTGTGTCATAGGCGAAGGCAATCTGTGAGGTCTGAGGTGCATCTGTCCCTCTACTAACCACTTCCACTTCGGCCACCTTAACGTTAGCCGGAGACGTTGGCTGAGTTTCTCAATAGCCTTCACTGGATGACTTGGAATGAGATCTGCCATTGAAGGAAACATCCTCCTTGATTTGGGAGAGACAAGGCTTAATGTCCAATTACCAATATTCTGCACATGCGAGAACCCAATATATATTTGTGGACGGGAATGCTAGATTCCTACCATGTGAGGGAGGATAAACTCTACAGTTATTTCTATATTTACATACATTTGGGGGAGGTATTAAAATGTGTGTGAAGTTTCTGAATATAGAGCACAAAACCATCCTCATATTAATAAAACAGCTGGGGAAGTAAAATGCTTATTAGCATAGAAATTAACCATCATTTCTCTTGACTCTCTTTGAGGCTGAGCACTTTGATGCAAATAAACATTCTCCAGTTGGCGCCTCTAGAGTTGATTGCCTGATTGTTTTCTAGTCATATGCATTTTATGATCTTTTGGTTTCCCTTTGATTAGCATTCCTTTTCTTTCCAAACATTTGGTAAATGAAATTTGTCTACTACATTAGGGACGGTCTAGAGAAAATTATTTTTATTAACGTACATAATCAAGATTCTGGTTAAATACAAAGGACAGTTTCAATTACATTTCTGTTTCATATGATGGAAAGTGATTGGTTTTCTATTATCTATTTTCTTCACACTCCAGGCCTTTTCTCAAGCAGCAGAGAATGTACTTTGTATTTGCTCAAATGCTGTCTTCTGTGTCCACGTGGTTGGCCATAGTTTTTCTAATATTTATCAGCCTTTTCCCTGAGATTCTCCTGATGGTATTAAGGAATGTAAGAAGAAGAGGTGCCAAGGTAAGAACGGAGCTTGTAGTATCATCTGATTTTTTGAAGTGGCTTCGGTATCTGCCGTGAACTGAAAGCTTTATCTACAGAGCTGTGTCAGTTACAGAATATTAAACCCCTCCTTGCAGGTTCACCACTTAATTTCCACTTCTGCATAAAAAGTATAGTAAAAACTTCGTTATCCAATGCAGGTGGTAAGTAGATTCTGTCACAGTGTTCTGTGTGACCATTAGTGATCCATATGAAGTATCTCTTATGCTCCATATGGAAATTTCAAAGAAAAAAATCGTTTTCATTTTATTTTTAATTTAGCCTAGAATTTCCACACCAGGAATTTCCACACCAACATTTCAGCTTTAACCTCAGAAATACCCTTGCGGGTTGTTTGCAACTCCACCACCCCACCCCTCTCTGTCGATAATCCCAATTTCTTTCAAAAGTCTTCCCTCCTTTAATTATAGTGCTGCTTAATCTCTGTGTTGCTTCTAGCCCTGTGTGTCCAGCAATATTATTTGAACCAGAGAGTTCCCTGGATGTCATTTCTACATCCTTTCCCTCCTGAACATACTTGTTTTTAAGAACTAAATAGTAATTGGGGTTCTTTTTGTGTGCCCAGTGTTTGTTTTGCTGCTTAAATCATAAGTTTCTTGTGGCTGTGAGAAATTACTCTCCTCCCGCAGCCCTCCCTGTTCTTGGCCCTGCCTTCTCCGATACGTTCTGAACATTTCTAAAAAGCCTTTAGAGTCAAAGCGGTAGATTAACCGGGAAAATAAAAGCATCTGACAGAGTTTGACCCACAAGTCCATGAAATCTATTCCTACCCGAACCAGCTCCTTTTGCCAGACAAAACCCTGCTTCTGTCATAGTCCTACCGACGAGATCCTGTGTCCCTTCCTAGGCACCATTTTTCAGAAATCATTTGAGCTCTGTCTACCTTACCGCTTTATGGTACATTTGTGGTCCATCCAATGTATGGACCAAGTTAGTCACCAAACTGGGTTGCCTGGCTTTGTTGGTGGTGTTTTGTTTTGTTTCCATTTTGAATTGTTAGAAGCCCATGAATGATGTCCTGCAGTCATGTGAACCTAAAATGAGTATAATGGGAAAGCATTTAATGGTTGGATGTGTAAAATCTTTACCTTACATGTCAGTCCCAGTCAAAAGCAATAGAATTGTTGGTGGCCAACCCATGAATAGTAAGAGCATTGGAATTGTCCACACCGCCCTGCCTCCTGCATGCCTTCTGGGAATGGAACAGGACTAAACATCCCTCACCTGGCTATCAAAGCCAAACATACAAAACCTGGCCTTAGTCTTGGCCTGAATCCTTCTGGTAAACCTCACTTTAACCTACCTCCAGCTTGGCCAGCCTTTAATCTCAAATTGGCATTCAATGCCTGATTCGACCTTATTAACAGTTGAATGAAGAAATCCAAGCTGATTGGACAGGTTCCCCTCAGAATAACTCAAGTAGCAATTTGAATGAAAACAGCCAAGGTAGGTGGAGAACTAGCTGGTGCTTTTGTATATTAATTGGGCTGGGGGAAGGTCTCCTAATTCCTCTCCCATTCTTAATAGGGGGTTTTCTTACTTGAGGGTAATAGAGCTCATCATACTCAGATGGGTCACACTCAGCTTCATGCTCTAAAGATGATAACAAAAATGTGATAATCCTGAACCTCCAAGCATGACATTGTTTTCAAAACATAGTCACTGGCTGGAGGCAACTTTTGTATGGGAGGATGCTACATGGCAACCTCAGTGGAACCCTCCGAACATGTCCCCCTCCGTGCAAACAGCCATGGGCTGCCAGTGAAAGCATGGAGGTCTAGAGTGGCAGCTCATTTTAGTTAGCTGCGGCAAATTGTGCCAGAGGTTCCGCATGACGTTCGCGTGCTGTGGGTGATGTCTGTGGTAGGAGGAATTGCAGTGTCTGGGCTGCAGCTTGGCATGCTGATGTCCCAGAACACCAGGAGACTTTTTCATGGTCACCATCATTCATTGAATCATTCATTCATTAACTCCTACCTCCGTGGAACCCGTAAATGTTTACTGAACCACCTACTGATGAACATCTCTCTTTACATCCGATGTCTGAAAGGCCAAATGGTTTTTTCAGATGCTGTGGGATTCTGAGAGTTAGAGATGAGTAAGAAAACATTGCAGGCACTCAACCACTCAGCCTCCTTTGCCCTCCCACCACCACTGTGAGAAAATGCAAAGGTGTTGTAGGTCCTGGTAATGCATAAAGGCCACATGAAACACAGCAGCCATGACTCTTCTGTTGTTGAATCTGTTACATGAGGGGAGCTTCAAAACGCTTGTGGAAAAATGGAATGAAAAGATAATGGATTTTTCCCATGACTTCTTTGAAGGTCCCCTCATCTAAGACATTATTTGGCCACATCCAAGAGACAAAGGCCAACCCTAAGAAAAAGGAAAAAGAGTATCTTCTAAAAAACAAACTTAACGGCAGTGGTGCTGATTCTTACCTTTAGGCCAGCATTGCCCTTGGGGTTTCCAAGGCTGTAAATCTTTATGAGAGCAGAAAGTCTCATCTTTTTCCAGAGGAGCAGCTAGTAGGTTCAAACTGCTGACCTTGTGTTAGCAGCCCAATGTGTAAGCCGCTATGGCACCAGAGCTCCAAGAGTATCTTACTTTCCCCAAACGGACTTGCCTTGATGCTCAGTGACCAGCAGCCTCACATCCTGGGTGACTTCCTGCACTGTTCAGTACCATTTGCTAAGGCATTGGTCTCACTGGACCCGCCTCACCTCATAGTTGGTAGGCTCGCTAATGGGGGACAGTCTAGGTTCCTAACTACACGTGGCTCCCTGACTTCAGCTTTTGGAACCAGTCTACACACAGCCAGCAATGCATTTTCAGATAGGCCACAGCGCTGTCCCAGCTGCTTTGAGAAAGGAATGGAGTTGTTGCCTTTAGCTCTTATAGACAGTGGATTCCCACTCCATTTAGTGCACAACGTATGAGGGTCTACTATGAGCTCCTGTATTAATCCAATTGGCCCTGAGCTCATTCCAACTCATGGTAACCCCCCGGGTGTGTCAAACTAAAACTGTGCTCCGGAAGGGTTTCTGGTGACTGATTTATTGGAAGTGGATCACCATGCCTTTCTTCTGAGGTGTCTCTGGGTAGACTCTAACCTACAACCTTTCAGTGAGCAGCCAAGCATCCTGGGTTGGCACCATCCAGGAAGTCCCGAGCTTTTGTACTGGGTTTTGGTGATTGAGGGCTGAGACAGGCATGGGCCCTGCTCATAAGGAGCTTTTACTCTGGGTATGTTGGAAAGGTGATTCCTATGGAGCCCTTTTCTGTAAGCAGGTATAAAGCCAAACAGTAGACCCAAGGATAGCATGGCTAACTTCAAAAAGAGGTTCCCTCAGTCACTGAACTCAAGGCTTGTAGTTAAGCCATGTACTCCTTAGCTGTGTTTTCTGCAGTGAAGTTGATTTTTGTGCTAGGCTCCCATTGCGTAAAATCATTGAGCTTACCTTTAGCCAAGCTGCCGGCAGGGGGTGTTGAAGCTTTCATAAAGCATGGCCCCAGTGGGCCCAGAGGACAGCACTTGAAAGGCAGCTTTCCCAAATGTAGGCCCCTTGGATGCAATGGTGACACTTGGACCTTCCAGCTAGGTACGGACCACTTCACACGTCCACAGTAATCTTGTGTGAAATGCCACAGTCAGCGAAGCCTGACTTTGCCTGCTAACTGGAGATCACCGTAACCAGAGGGCCCCAGCCACATGGAGTGCCTCACATGGGACAGGGAGCCAGGGGGAAACCTGTGCAGAGGGACTTACTGCTGTAAGTGTACCAAGGGACAGAGGAAGACTGTTGGCCATCCGAGCAAAATTCCCCCCCAAAACAGTGAAATTTAAAAAAAACACAGTTTATCATTCTAATGGCGATAATGATGATTTTGATTGTGCTTCTTACAGTGTCACAAACAGTCTTGGTTCTGTAAACCTGATTGGTATAAAAAAAAAAAAAGTCAATCCTATTGGCAGGGCTGTTGGCATGGGCTTCTATTCATTGGCCTCTTGACAGGATGCGACTTGGGCCGGCCGCTGTCAGAGCTCCAGGAGACCGCAGAGGCATGCGGACATTCGTGCTGTTGTGGCTCGTCACCCTCCCATCTCCCCAGCAGCCCAGCAATGTTGGTAGTGCTGATCCTTCTCATTCTAGAGTCTCCTTCCATGCTTTCTCCTGCCTTCTGCACTTTTCTGTTTTTCCTTTATAAAGTAGTCTTCACGCCTGACCTACTAACCCAGAGCATTTTCGTCTCATAGACCTACTTTTATCTCGAAAGATCGGATACAAGTTTCTGAGCGCACCAAAATGTGCTCACAACTGCAAGTTTTTATAGATAGACTTGTACACTAGCACAACCAAGTGGGGGGCTTGCTATCAGGTTCTTATTACAAGTTTTTTGCCCACAAACTAGAAGAAAGAAATAATTTTAAATTTCTTTCTTAGAAACTAGCTTTGAAATTCTCTAGCTTCTCAATAATTTGCATGTTGCCAATGTGTCGCCAGCATTCTTACTTTAAGATAGCATATGAACTGGAAATAAAAATGAAGATACGTAAAACATGCATGAGTAAAAGCAAAGGATGTCCCTTTTGAAGTATAATTGTAGATTCTGCTGGATGCGTAGGTTACTTTAACTTGATTTTTAAAACATATTCTGTTTTGCTTTGGGCAATGCCGAAACCACGTCTTTATGATAAAATAGTTCCTAGTTTTAGGCACAGGATAAGAAGGAAGCAAATAAGCTCTTAGGTATTAAAAGTAACTATTAAATCAACAAATCTGACTTTTAAAAAGTGTTTTAAAGGAAAAATCTAGCAGCTCTTTTTTTTTTTAAGAGACTCCTGAAGGAAAAGCTTGGGGAGCTCAATCAAATTGTGTTAGAAGAAAGGAAGATAAGTCTTGGTCCAGAGGTAAATGGAACGTCAGTGTAGCTTCACCACAGGCTTTTCCATCATGTTAGCTTTGATTGGCGCTTCAACCTGTAGCTGAGCAAGCACCTCCAGTCCCTTCCTGTGGGATGCTGGGATGCGTGCAATTGCAGATGCAGACAGCTACTTCAAAGTGAAGCAACTGGTGATGAACTCTGGACCAATGGGTTGTAAACAAATGCAGATTAGTGAATTCATGATGGCAGATAAGTTTTATATTCATGAGAAACAGTCACAATTTCTTTTAATTCGGAAGCAGTCTGGTTTCCATGTTAAGAAAAAAATTTAAATTGATATGCACATATAATAGACTATTCCTAACTAACTCTACCTTTTCTTCCGAAAATAATGTCTTCAAAACTAACATGTCATTTCTACTTTAAATTCTCAAGGTTTCTTTTTAAATGTCTTACATTTGAGAGTATATTTACTTTTTGTTTTTGTTTTTTTGTTTTCTGTTTTTTTATGTTGGTGTTGTGTTTCTGCATTTCTCGTTTTTCTACTGCAATTTTCCACCTTTTGTGCAATTGTGAACAAGGTAACGAAACGCCTCCCTTCCTCAGGAACATCTACTATCTTCATGCTTTCTCAAACCTCCAGCAATCACAGTTTCTCTTGGAGTGAATAAGGTGATTTTCTTTCTTAATGTACCAACTTGCTTGCATTCTCATTTGCTTGACACCATTTTCTGATTCTTTATGAAATATAACTTTTCCAGACTCATTTTTATTGTCTTCTATTGACACTTAGAGTATTTTGTCATTTTCCTTTATCCATTGGTTCACCCTGTGAAATTGGCACCCTGGAAAGGAAGTCATGTGCGAGAGCTTCTGCTGTGAGTCTGTGGTCTCCTCGATCTGTGGCGTGTAGTAATAGCCATGGCATGAGGCCGGTCCCTTCACCAGGACAGGAATGTTTTGCACAGATTGCTCTTGGTTCAGTATACTCGCAGCACCAGCACAGTCTCATAGGTGTTCACCAAGAGGATGGTAAGGTTTCCTGCGCAAACCATATTGACTCATCTGTACCACGTAACTTACCAGTGCCATTTCAAAACTCCCGAGTTTGCCACACACTTCTCACGTCTGTAGCCTTCCACCATGAAAACCGTTTGATTGGAGTCGGAGACTTTTGGAGGCCTTTGAATGTATTCATTTGAATGTTACACGTTTGCTGTGGCGTAATCAATCGATTGTAGTTTGCGCGAGAAGAGTAGCGCCTGCAGGAAATGCTTTTTTGCTGTGACCTTTTTTTTTAATCAGCAGGTAGGTTAACCAGTCTTCCCGTGCGTTAAGTGTCTTTACCTCACTGTTACAGAGAAATCTGAGCGGTAGAAGGGCATCTGACTCATTATCCACCAGACCTTCAGTCAGACCTCTTCTTTTACGAACCTTCTCAGACGAATCTAATATGTTGTAACAGGTACCTAGTGCTAAACAAGTGGGCTGGCTTTAAAGAAACAGATTAACAGCATTATAAAGAAAAAAATCAAAAAAAATTACTCTCTAAATTTTCTCTGCTGTTGGTGTGGTGAACTTTATACGATTCTTTGCAAAAATATAAAGATGCATTGCTTGGAATATGGGGTGGGGGGGATACATATTATCAATTTGCTCAGCCCCCAATGAAATTGTTGGTATTTGCTGAGCTGAATGGGGCAGAGCTCCAATATATTGAATGTTAAGGGGCCAGTTGTCACGTTGGGGCTATTGCGTGAAACAGATCTGGAGACACCTATTTGGATTTTGAAAGGATCTTTGGAAAACGGAAAATAAATATTCCAAAATTGCATCTGTATAATATCCAGTCAGTTTAGCATTGCATGTTTCTTTGGGGAATTAATGTGGCAATAATCCAATGTGTTTGTACCTCCGTGTGGTGTGTCTGTGTGTTCCCAGGTATACACTTAATGTCTTTTTAAATGTCCAAATTTTCAATATATAATAATAAACGAGTCTAATCATAACTTTTTTTTTCTTTAAATGTGTCAAGTTTTATTTAAGCTGAACGTTTCAACTTTTAGAGGTTAAAAACTTTCTTAGCCATTCAGGGGGATGCTAACCTAAATTATAAACATGACTTCGTTAGTTACTTTTTCCAATAACAAGTATATGCGTTTAATGCATATTATTGGATCTTAATGCCCAAAATTTTGCTCTGGCAGGAAGCTATGAATTCAGATCGTGTCCCAGACCTTTAGAATAACACAGGAATGTGCTTCAGTTGACAGGCAGTTTGGAAACAACTCCATCAGCTTAAGGCAAGGCCATCTTTCATACCCTCACCAAACTAGTTAGTGGCAGGTCTGTTCACATCGAAACCACCACCGGCACATCTGCCCACAGGCCCCATTGTCTTGTTTTGTCAAAACACACACACAGAGGAACGAATGACTTGACTCACTTGATTCCTCTGTCATCCCCCCGACACACACATACAAAACTGGAACAAAGTTGACTTAGTTGATATTTCTATAATTCAGGCAATTCTACCCTCGATTTGGGTGCAGGCTCACTTTAACTTGGCAGCACCTTGTCTTCCATGTGGAGGGACTCCTCTGTATCTTTTCCCAAGAGGGAGGACTCTGCTTCCCTGGAGCCTCCACAGGCTTTGACCTTCGAGTGTCAGATGGCCCTGCCTTCAGTTGTGAGGTGCTTTGGGGCTGTGCTGTATCTGCTTCCTTTGGTATCCCCCAGGATGGCTTGCTTTACTTTGGGGACGGGGCTGGGTTGCAGACACTGCTATTGCTTTTGGCCTCTCCAGGGTCTAACTCCTACAATTCGTAGCCTAGAATTGAGGGAGCCGGAGGAGGGGGGGCAGTTGGGTGGGGGTGGGTGGTTTTGTTTTAAAGAAAGCAGTTGTTTTGATTTTTGTTTTAATATAGTTATTTCATCCAGGAATAGATTTTTTTCTTTCTTTTTTTTTTTAACGTGGCATCATTTCTCTTCCAAGGAAAAGATCTGGCCATTAGTTTCACCTGTGTGTGTGTGGCTTGAGCAGCAACCTCATTCTGGTTAGGCACTGCGATCCTGCACTGGAGAGTTAACAGGGGTTCTTGGACTGGTAAAAGGAGTCCATGATATTACAGCCTCGCAGTTGAAAGGTATCCTCAAGGGCTTGCAGTCTAACCATGAGGAGGAAATGAACCAGAATGGGAAGGACCCCTCAGCGCTGCACCACTCATGGTCAAAGATCTCGGGCTGTAGTGTAGAGAATCCAACTCAGGCTCCCTCCCTTGACATGGGATTATGGAAGTGATCCAGTTCTTGAGGTACTAGCTTTACATGCCAATGACTTGCCCTGTCTCATCCCATCCCCACCACAACATTTGACAGTGCTTAAAAGATGGAGAATCTAC
The DNA here is from genome assembly GCF_000313985.2 of Echinops telfairi. Lineage (NCBI taxonomy): Eukaryota > Metazoa > Chordata > Mammalia > Afrosoricida > Tenrecidae > Echinops > Echinops telfairi. The sequence continues at coordinate 5,362,696 of NW_022103917.1, forward strand.
AGATTCACTGTGCAAAAGTCCATGGCTACTAACTGATGGGTGGGTCAAATCCACTCAGCGGTGCCTGATAAGAAAGGCGTGGTGATCTACTTCGAAAAGATCATTGCCACTGAAAGCCTTCTGGAGCAGAATTCTACTCTGTAATACCATGGGGTCTCCATGAGCCCACAATCAAGGCAGAGGCAACAAACACGTTATTATTTGGAGGGAGGGAGGCATGGCTTCTTTCAGTAAAGGCAAAATGTTTTCACAATGATCTTTACAAGTTGACCCCCACTCCACTCCCACGACCACCCCATTCATTTGTGTAACATTTCCTGTGCATCCTGTGCCTTTGGGCCAGGCACTCCTAGGAGCTGGAAAACAGGGACCCTGTTTTCAGAGCCTCCCCACTTAGAGAAAAGGGTCCTAGTGAAAGTGATGAGTACCCTGGAGCAGCCCAGAAGCAAAGAGCAAGTTTGAGTCCAGTCCCCCGATAAATCCAGAACGAAGATCTGGTTACTGTGTCACTTTCCTTTCTCCCATGCATGTGAATAAAACTTGACACTTTAATGTTGAGACAATTGCTTTACTCATAACAAAATTTACTACTTGATTTATTTTGGGAAATGCTAAACAGATGGTTTCACGTTGTGCTTGAGATAAACGTTTTAACTGTGTATCTTTTACAATTTGCAGAATCCGAATCTGGAGCTGCCTATGTTATTGTCCTACAAGCATATTGACAGTGGTTACAGCTAAAACAGGAAAGCATGAAGAAGCGACCACAAAAAGTTACCATCTCAGGATACTGATATGCAACACACTAAACCACTCTTGCGAGTGTAGGGTTTCTGAAGACTCAATCGAAATACCAAATGACGCTCTCAAACATTTACAGTTATTGTAAGCAATTGTTATGGCCAAAGCTCTAAGTTCAGAACTCTGTGGAAGTTGAAAGCCAGCAGTCTTCGATTCTGGCTATAGATAGAATAATATAACCACCAAATGGGTGCTCTTTTAACCCATGAACTTCGTGAATGGATTTAAACACAATAGTCTAATGTAGAAGTCATGCAATGGGAATGAATAGATTTTGCTAATACTACTTTTTTTTTTCCTTGCCTGGAAAAGAAATAGGCCATTTGGATCACACTTCTTTTTCCTGCTGAATGATAGTCTGGGTTTTTTTTGTTTGTTTTGTTTTGTTTTGTCAAATTTATGAAAGGAATACTTGAAAATACAAGAGGACTGAGTGGAGTCAATGTATCCAATGGAATAATTACTCCTTTCTGTTCACCTTCGTGCACATTGTCTCCTGGTGGAATATCCTGGCCAAAAAGATATCTTGACACCTACCTGGAAATAATGTTACCCCCACCCCCCAGGAATTTGTCAGGGAACAGGGGAAAAAGATTATCTAGTTTTTGTTCTTGTGCATTAAACCCCACTTGTGGGTTTGAGGCTGGCAAATTTGATGCATAAAACATTTCTGATTACTTAATTGCCCTCAAAATAGGAGAGGTATCATTCTTACCTTCTTAACCGTTTTTGCCATGCTCTGAGGTCAGGTGGAGAAAACCACAGTTAAAACACAAAAATAGAAACCATGATGTACCCACGTCCCTTATAATTCTATGGTGAGAGGACAGGAAGGGTAGCCTCTTTTAAACCACTGCAGTATCCATTTGAAAGAGGCTGCCATTGTGGACCCATGCAGTACTATGGATTTTTAACTTCCCCAGTCGGGAAAAGGGGATCCAACCTAAGAGGACCTATAGCCCAGCCTCTGGAGTCTAAACCTGGAGCTTCACCTTGCTGAAGTCCGTGTGTGGGCTCTTTTAAAAGGTTTGCGCCTCCCAGTGCATCTGTGTCAAACAGTAAATGTGAAATGTCTTTCTTCGCTGTTAAAACGAAACTCATGCTTTTGGGGGGGTCTAACTGACTACAGTTGACTGCTGCGTTGAACTGGTCAAATTATTTAAAAAAATAATTTTCATATCACTTCTCAATTTTGTTTGCCTTTCTGGCATGCATGGTGGTGTTATTCGTGTTTATATTGTACCTTGGTTTGGAGAAGTATTCGATTCAAGCTGTACCAATATATATGTATGGTCCATAGGACACATTTGATTCTTACCAATACATTTGTGTTCATGTTTGGGTGCAATTTCTCTGAAAACTTCTAGAAACAATTTCCATTGGAAACCATTCCAGCTATTCCTGACCCTTTTACTGCATTTCTCATCTGTCAGTATTGTTTTTGAGTGTTTTGGTAGGTGTCATTCTCAGCTTACCTAGGCGTGCTCTATTCTGGTAGCCTGTATTTGAGGTACTCTGCTAAAGGCAATGTCTTTATAGTCCTGGTCTAGTCCAAAGAGCTAAAAAAAATCAGACCCAGGAAAGCTTTTGATGTTTGTTATTGTTTTGTTTTAATTGCTGTTGTGTGTTGTTTTATGTGAGAACTTTTATAAGGGACTGTGAATACAAGTGAGAGAGATGATGGAGAGGCTGGATTTCTCAGAGCCATTGGACATTGATATAACACCCAGGGTAGCGGAAATAGATGGAAGATTGCAAGACTACCCAGGGTGGTGGAAATCTATTGGCTGTGTGTAAATTGCCTTATAGCCAGGAAGACAGTGACATGCGGCCTAAGGACAATTAAGAGTCATGTTTCAGGGACACGGTGCCTTGTAGCTCAGACTCAGCATGGCAATGATGTGTAATGCCATGGCCTCAGTCCTGGAGAGGAACCTGACTTTTTTTGCAGAAAGATATTTTATTAATGAACGAAAAATGGCTGGCATGAGTTTAACAGGTGGGATAACTTGAAGCCTTCCAGTGTTCCCAGCACTGTAATCTCGCCATCCTATTTGGGGGGCGGAGGGCGGGGGTTGACAGAGAAAGGGAGAAAATGTACTAACAGGATCATACACCCATCACTTGAATAATTTTGAAGTCTGATGTCCTTGAGATTTTCATAACCGTTGTCCACTGTTTAAGGATGCTGCCTAATAAACTGAAAACATTAATTCATAACTATCACTATACACCAGCAACAATATAAACATAAGCCTAAATTTGCCAAGTTCATAATAATTTAGTGATGGAAATTTTTAATAACATGCTGTGTATAAATGTGCAAATTTTATGCAAGTATTGACAAAATCATTTTTCAGCTTGCAAAATGGGACTGCGATATTACATTTTTTCACTTATGCAATTTTTTACATCCACGTCGTTGCTTTCTATAATGAATGTGAATGCCATCTTTTATGAATGCAACTTGCCTTTTTTCATTACAGAACTTTTTGTTTGATGTAATCAATAAACTTTGGTATGGTATGATTGATATTTTAGCCTCTTTTCTTTTTTGGAAAGGTTTAACATTAAAACGGTTACGCAAGTGATTTGGTATTGGGAAATACGTTTCTGCTTTACCCTTTGCCTGCACAACTCTCAAAAGATGAATCATTTTTCCCCGGCACTGACATTTTAGGCCCCATGTAAGAAAGACCTGTTGGTCAACTTCCAACACAATCCTTTTGAAACGGCCTTTTAAACGTACTCTGGAGCACAGTACTACCCTACCACGCATGGAGTCTCCATGAGATTGAATCGGCTTGATTGCAACTGGTTAAAATGGGAGTTGTGAATGGGGTTGCGTTCGTTACCGTCAAAAGTCCAGTCATATCAGCAAATGCATATTGAAGGTCTGTGTGCTTGGCAGTATGCTTGGTGCTGCTGCCCAGGCGGCGGCAGCAGTGTAATGCAGGCTGTCTCTTAATTCCGTGAAAATGTTCGATTCCAAAGTAGCCAAACCCAGTTAGGTGATGTTGGAAGCTGTGCATCTCAAAGGGAATCCTATGACCAATTGGGCAATTTGAGAGCCCAGTCGGGAAGTACAGTCAACATAGACTTGATGATGATGTGACTTTAACACTGATTGGCAGCAGTGCTTCAAGGGGAAGAGAGTTGTGGATTTTACAGAAGCTTGAGACTTGGTCCAAGTAATATGAGCGCTTCAGTCTGCCAAGCCCCCCCTTTGCTCAGGCTGCAACCAGGGCCCTTTGGACAAATCCTGTTCCTGGACCTCCAAGCAACCCAAGCTGTTCATGGCCTCAAATGAGTGCACTTTTTAAATAGGAAATGCCCTCTATTTGGAAGTTAAGGTTCTGCCTTCACCACTTGAAGCTCATATCCTCTAAATCCACTTTCTTCTCTCTAAAACTGTGTCTTTGTAGGGCTGCGGTCCGATGAGGTCAGAGAGAAACATTGCTTTGCAAAGTGTCACTTGCTATTCTGATACTAAACATGCTTTTATATTTGAGTGGTGGGTTTGGTTTTGTTCTTCCTAAACTGGGTTTTCCCCCTAATAAATGTTGCCATTTACCAAATGTGCCCAGATGTGTGTTAGATGTTGTCGTCTTGGAAATGAATTTATTCAAGCTTCCTTCCTTTGCTCAGTCTGGCCTCGCGGGGTCGACATCCTTTGCTTCACTGTTGACCCCACCCTGGTTAGCAATAAAGTGGTGCTTGGCAGGGTCTGAGTGGTTTGGCCCCTTTAAAAGCAGCCCAGGGAGCCTAGGGGCTGAGGTCATCCTTATGGGAAGTGCCGTCATTATATTCAGTGAAGCTCTCCGGAATGAAGTGCTGGACACATACTAAGGACGTCTGAAGGTCAAAGTTCTGGAGGTAATTGCCAGCAAAAACAGCACTGAATTCTTTCATAGCTTTTCTTCTCTCCCCTGCCTGCGCAACATTTTCCCATCGTCTGATGGGCATGGCAATGTTAAGTTCAAATCTGAGTGCACGGAGAAACGTTGCTGTTTGGCTCAAGCAAGTCTTCGTCGCTGTAAAGGATGGTGCATTCATGGAGAGCCAATTTTCATGCTGTCTATAAATCCATCCTGCACGTGGGGTGGGGCAACAGATGGCCATGGCTCACCTGCATTTATCATTTGTAGCTAAATGGAGCCCTGGTGCTGTAGCAGGTGATGCACAGGGCTGCTAATTGCAAGGTCCACAGTTCGAAATCACCAGCCACTCCTAGGGAGAAAGATGAGCCTTTCTGAGCCTGTAAAGTTATCTGCCCTATAGGGTTGCTATGAGTTGAAATCGACTTGATGGCAGCGAGTTTAGTTTGGAGTTAAATGCCACTTGGATCTCATTTAACATGAAGATCACATACTTCTTGCCAAGTACATGTGTTCTGTCAGTGCTGCCACTAAAAACAAATTTTAACTAGCACATATGTGCGTGATTATAAGTGCCTGTGTGTATGTTGTACACGATCCAGCATCTTTCATATATGTACTCCTTAAATCGCCCCAGAGCAAGCCCTCATGGTGTAGTGGGTTACTTGTTGGACTGATAAGCACACGGTCAACAGTTCAATACCACCAGCTACTCCATGGGAGAAAGATGAGGCTTTATACTCCCCAAAAGAGTTCAAGTCTGGGAAATGCACAGGGGCAGTTCTACTCTGTCCTGTAGAGTCACTACGAGAGTTGACTCAATGGCTGTGAATTTGTGGGTTTTTTAGTTTTATCCTCCCAACAACCTGTGAATAGGCACTGATAATATGCCATTTGAAAAATGAAACTGAGTCACATTAAAGCTCCAAATGAGAATCTGATTGAGCCAGGTTTTGAACCCCGGTATAAATACCGTAACTTCTGTCCATGCATTTGACTGGAACACTATAATTCTATTGTTATATACCACCTCTGCATGAATAAACAAATAATATTAATGCATAATATCACTATCAGCCGTGAGAAAAAACCAGATAACCCCACATTGAGAGAGATTCTATAGTGACTGACGCAATATCAAAAAAAAATTTTTTTTGAGAAGCAAAGATAGGAGCTATCGGAGATTAAAGATTACATTAGGACTAACTGGGATACTTGGTAAAATTTGAATACAACATAGATAAAATTGTAGTATGTCAGTGTTAATTTCCCAATTTCTGAAGTTGTGATATGTATGATGTTATATTTTGGAGGGTCTGATTGAAGGGCATATGAGAATGTTTTGTACTATTTCTGTAACCGTCAGATTTATTTCAAAGAAGTTAAACCTAATGAAGCATCGTAATATTAATGGATTGTTGGGAGAGGTCATTAAGTGAGCCGAATACAGATGACTAAACTACAATTTATTAGCTAACATTTGCTGAGTCCTTTATGAAATACATTTATAGACTATTTCACTTCGTTCCCACAGCACCCCAGTGTAAAGTTGATGGACTCCAGATCTCAACAGATAAATGGAGACTCAGTCAAATGATTTTGCCCCAATCCCTCTAACCAGTGACTGTAGACCCAGGACTGACGGGCAGCTTTCCCCATACTCCACACCGCAGTTTGACTAAGGGTCTGAGAGGATCCCCTGATGAATTCTGGGATGCTGAGAAACCACGCCCTTGCAAGTATATCTTTTGTATGCGCAGCCCTTGGTGGTGCAGTCTACGCTGCCCCATAGCAGATTGTAAGCAGAACCCACCGTGGTAACACCATGAGAATGGAGGTGGGTGGTCTCAGAATTCGTTTGCATCCCTTTCCTCTAGTGATATAGTGTGAGATAGAACTGCAAGTAAGTGTGCCTGTTACCCAAGATGAAGTCTAAGGAGCCCTGGTGGGTTAGGCATTGAGTTGCTAATCACATGTTGGTTTAACCTGCTTCTCTCTCCAGCAGTTGACTAGGGAATACAAGCAAGCCCCTTTCATTTTAATGAGGCTTTGTCAGCTGCCTGCCATAGGTATCAAATCTGTGTGGACCTGGCCAAAAAGGAATCTCCGCAGAGCTTTCCACAAGTCAGGCTGGGATGATAGTCATTCAGCAGTCCCCAAACTGGGTTGGGTGAAACCTTCCTGGTTTGGGAAATGTAATTGGCCGTTCCTTGAGAAAGGAAGTTCCCTAAAAATACCCATTGCCATCAAGTCGGTTTTTACTTAGAGTTACTGTACGGAAGACCAAAGAACTGGTGCCTTTGAGTTACGGTGTTGCTGAAGAATCTTGAATATACTATGGACTGTGGGAAGAATGAACGAATCCGTCTTGGGATGATCCTTAGCAGCAAGGCTATCAAGACTCTGTCTCAAGTACTTTGCTCACGTTCTCCGTAGGGGCCCCTTTCTGTGCTAAGACAACCCTATAGGACAGGGTAGAATTGCCCCTGTGGGTTGTGAGACTTTATGGGAGTAGAAAAGTGCGTCTGTCTTCTGAGGAGTGGGGGGTGGGGGGTTGAATTGCTGACCTTTCAGGTAGCAGCCCAATGAGTAACCCAGTACTTACTTTCACCACAGACCACCCAATGATTTATTGGACACTTGTTTTCTGTAGAGCACTTTTTGGTGAAATAGGGCAATGGCAAGAGGCTAGAGTAGGGGTTGGCAAACTTTTGAGATGTCCCTCACAGAAAGTTAATTATTCCAGAGCCTGCATATATTTTTACAAGCAAATGAACCCAGCAGTACCTGAATAATATCCTTTAAAATTTTACTTCAGAGCCACTTGTACCTACATAAAGAGATGTATAGGGCTTGAGAGTTTGCTGCCCCATGGTCTAGACAACCCGTCTTAGGGTCTGTTCTGAAGTAGGTGGTATTCATTTTCATTAGCTGAGAAAGGTGTAAGTAAAGATAGTTCTTAAGCCAAAAGCATCAAAGTTCAAACTAGAGAAAGAGATCACTCCTTGTTTTTAAAACCGGGAACTTAAAAAAACAATTTTTTTAACGAGAACTTAAGATGGAGCCATGACCATGACAAGGTGATGGGAGAGCTGAAAGGTCAACTGGGACCTGTAGAGGAAGCAGCTCACCGATTAGAAAAAGCAGGAAGCCCTGGGCTTGGGGAACAATAAAAAGTGAAGATCCTGTTCACCTGGCAGAAGGGAACCACAACCGGCCTGTCTGGAGCAGCTAGGACCACCGAAGAGTTTCAACCTAAGTTTCAACCTGGCTTGTCTCCAAGCTGGTAGCCAGTGCCTTCCATTAGGTAGCGTTAGGTCTCTCGTGTGAGAAATATAACTCAGGCTCTTGACTTCGTGATCCAAGTGAGTTTTATGACAGGTAAAAGAAGTTTCAGGTTTACACAGGCACTTCAGGGCACTTCACACCCAGACGTGGAGCCCTGAGGGCTGCACGGCCTCCAAGGAGCAGCTTGAGAAGTAGAAGGGGCCACAGGGCTCTAGATTCTAGCTTTTCAGGGCCTCTGCTGGGACACGTGAGTGATGATCCTGGCCAACCGCATTGGCTGAGTTGAATTCACCTGGCTCAGATGGGCCAATCCAGGTGTAATGCCCACCTAGGTGTACCACCCCTTCCTAGCCGGAAGCTTGAACCCCTGAGCATGCTCAATGGACACCCCAGTTCCTGTGCTAGCTACCTAACATTTCCCCCCTGAAGAGGTATGGACCCAAATATTTGGGGTACTGGGTGATGATATCTCTAGCTACTTCCTGCTGGCAAAAGGGGCAGAGTGGGGCTATGGGTCCACACCCTTCCTACACTGTTGGAGAGGTTGTCCGCTCAGGGCTCAGGATAGATAAGGTTGAAGTGGTTCTGAAACTGGCACACTTAGTTCAGAGACCTCAGTAACCTGAGAACTGGGAAAAAACAGGTTAGCCGTTTAAGTGACACAAGGGTAAGGTTGTGAGGTGGCAATGCCCTTGGAGTTGGGCTAGTGTCATGGGAAGTAAAAAAAAAAATCTTAGGACTGATAGGCACAGGTGTTTGTTCCCTGTAAACCCAGGCACAGGGTAAAAGCGTTCAGTGACTTAAAGGCTGTGAGAGGTTTGGGGTAGAGTTCCCTGTGGAGCACTTCTCTGTCCTGAGGTGGCAGTGAAACACCCCCAACAGCTCTCAGGGACCATCTGTATGCTCCGCTTCTGAGGGGTCTGGGTGCAACAGCTCCCACGGTTTCACCTGTGAATGGTGCCGGGCAAGAAGGTGAGGACAGGATAGGCAGTCCAGGATCTAGGAGGGCCGCCATTGACCTTGCTGTCACATTGATTGCTCACCTGAGGTTCCAGACCCGCTACAGCTCTCCTGCTGCTTCGCTGACTGGAAAGGGCTAATCTTCAATGAGCAGCTGCTCACCTGGCCTGCAGGTGCCCTCCCTCTTGGCTATCTGCCATAGGCCAAGGGACACCCTGGTGGCCAGCTTGCTTGCCGGTGTACCACGGCCCTTGCACAGGCCTGTCCAGGCTAGGGCTGTTCCGGGACACGTGGCCCGGTTCCCGACACACATAGCACTTGGCACTTTGGTCACGGGTCTGGGGAACCTGGGAGGTGGTTGAAGGGCAGTTAGCAAGTGCAACCAGCACTGGGGCATGCCTGGTGTCCTTCATTCTGTCCTCCTGAACCTGCACCTCCTGTTCCCTATTGTCCCTGTGTCTTCAATCCCCATCTAGAAAACAACAAAAATTACTGGAGCTCGATGCCTCCAGGTCAGTAATGCAGTTTCAGCGCACACCTCTAAGGTGCCGTGAAACTGGGGCCTTGAGCAGGTGCCCCTGTTCAAGGGAGGGGTTGGGGACCCCAGTCTTTGCTGGCAAACTGGGCCCGACTGTTTTCTAGACAGCAAGCATTGGCCATCAGCTTGGGTGACTATACAGGGTCTACGGAGGAAATTCCTGGCAGGAGTAATTCACCGACCTCCAAAGGCGAGACCACTGCTTGGAGTGGCCTCCCAATAGCCTTCAAAGGCGAACGCTGGCAGGAGCGGGCTCTCGAACCTGTGAAGGGGAGGAACCATTGGTCAGTAACTCAGGGAATATTTTAGGCAAATTGGGATAGCTGGACCCAAAATGTGCTGAAGGTGGGGTTGCTGAAAGGCAAAAGTTAACAATTAGGGGCTTGGCTCCTGAATGCCTTTGACCCAGGCTTTGGCCACGGAAAACCAGCTGGTAGGAAAAGACACCCCACTAGCACCCTGGGAGAACACTAAAGCAGCTTGTTTGTAAAACCAGGAGAAAGCTAGAGGAAAGGGGGAAAGGGAAGTGTCTGCCTCCCATGGCTAAGCGGGGGTTAACTCCCAGGGCCCAAGCAGCCAGCTCACTAGGCACCGCCTCCCCAAACTTTTGGAGCGTTGGGAGCCATCTTGACCAGGGTCACCACATGCTTAGTTTTCCCAGCAACAAAAATGTCAGTGGCCACTGGGCAGTGCCATCTTGGCCAGGAGCGGAGAGTCACGTGGCTGGGAAAATGGCGGCCTCCCCACATGGTTCAGTTGACTGGCAGGGGGCAAGCCACTGAATCCAGAGTCCTGCAGAGACCAACAGGGTTGACGTGTGTGCATGCGCGGCTGTCTAGCTGGTGGGACGCGAAGCAGACCACTGAAAATCACAAAGGCACAGAATTCCCAATCCCATCCCAGGAATCTAGGCTGGGGAGTGCATGAAAGCCCCCAGAAACACAGAAAGGCAGACCCGCAGCCTCTCCTAAAAACAGGGTGCAGAGAAAGACATGCACAAAGGGATGGGGCTACCGCCATGCATTACACGTAATACCAAAGAGCAGGTCGCAGCAACTTCCCTGGAGGGGTAAATCAAGGCCGGCGTCCTTTCCAAATCGTGAGCCGTGCAGTTTTCATCGTCTGCTGTTTCCTCAGCCTTGTATATCCGAGTCACGGGGTCATATGTTAGGTCGCTCCCGGGGTAAGTTCAGCTGGGAGCCAGCTGAAACGGCAGTTTTCAAAAGTCTGAAAGGGCCTTTCCACCTCTACTGTACAGAGCAAAGCAGGGAAAGAAAGGGTGAAGATAGTGCTGAGGGAAGAGAGTCTTACTAGCACGGGCACAGGAAGGATTTCCAAAATCAAGGTCAAAATACAATTCAGTACGTCAATATAAAGAAGAAACTTCAAGGAGTTAATTTGTAGTTCCCTAATAAAATATTCCGGGACAGAGTTACAGTCTTGGAAACCCACAGGGGCAGTTCTACCCTGTCCTATAGGGTCGCTAGGAGCCGGCATCGACTCGATGGCAGTGAGTTTGCATTTTGGAATAAGTGCCACACTTTACATTGAATGTCTAATGGCAAATGTGGAGAATTGGAACTCATTTCTGTGGCATAGTGATGGGAATTAAGAGTTTTTGTTAGATTGATGGCAGTGGGAAGGCGCTCACATAATACAGCCTTTTCCGTAAGTAATAAAGATAGATGTTTAAAAAGAAAATTAACTAAGTACAGGAAGGAGAGCCCTGGCAGTGCAGTGGTTATGCGTTGGACTGCGATTTGCATGGTTTGCAGTTTGAAACCGACATCAGCTCAGCAGGAGAAAGGGCTTTCTACTCCCGCCAAGTTAGTCTCCAAACCCACAAAGGCGTCACTATGCGTCAGCGTTGACTTGATGGTAGTGAGTTTTCATACCTAAATGAATGTGATTCACCTACATCATATGTAAAAATCAAAGAACTGGCCAACACCAGGATCAAAGGAAGCTGTAGTAATTGTGAAGGGAGCACCTTCCCCCGGTCATTCTCCTACCTCCCCTCATAGAGACCCCCACCTCATGGACCCAGGATCTTCTGCAGGAAGGATCCAGAAGTGGAGGGGATAGTGGAGGGCTATTTCGTTTGGTTCATGCCCTACTCAATTTGTTAGCAAGGGGTAATATCATGATAACTCTTTTCTCCATTTTACCAATCGGCAGCATCCTGATACATAGAGAAGAGGTTGAAATTGTCAAGGAGTTAATCTTGTTTGGATCCACAATCAATGTTCCTGGAAACAGCAGCCAAGAGATTGAAAGACGGTTGGATTGGGTCAATGGGCTGCGCAAGACTTCTTTAGAATATGCCTGAGACATTGTTGAATCAATGGATAAAACATTCCTCACTGGCCTTGGTCAATTTCTCAACTGGCTTTGCGGTTGAAGGGAGAGGATACCATTATCACTCTCAAAGCACAACATACTAGAGGAGGCTTTACGTAAAGTTACAGTCAAGCAGAGCCATTCCTGGCCCCGTTGCCACAGAAACATATGGCAGGGGAGATGCAGAAAAGTGTCTGCACAGCTTCCTGGCTTTGGTGATCCAAAAGTCGACCCTTTACAATGTAGGTTTACAAAAGAAGTATGAGGTAGAGATATTTGCACACTCATGTTCGTTGCAGCACTGTGCATGACAGAAGAAGATGGAAACGATCTAAAGGTCCAGCAGTGGAAGGCTGGAGAAAGAAACTTGGGTGCAGACATACATGGGAATACTATGCACCGTTAAAGAAACATGATGGAACTTTGAAACCCTTGTTAACAGGCATTAAACCAATGGGCATTGCTGAGTGAAATGAGTCAATCACCCAAGGACAAACAGTGTATGTAAGACCATTGTTTGTTTTTCACACCAAAAGAAACAGACTTTGCTAGTTAGCAGGAGTGGGAAGGGAAGGGAGAGGAGACCCACTAGCCTAGAGTTTAGGCAGGTGTTAGCTAAGGTGAAAAGGACAAAAATATTCTACAAGAGTAAGAAAGGCAAAAAATGGGAGCTGAGACAGGGCGTGCTATTGGGAGGTTGGATACATTGTTTAAATTGTTAATACAAAACTGATGGCCTGAACTCTCAAGCCCCACCGAATTCCCCTAATACAAAAGTGTTATTTAAATATAGGTTTGCAGAAGAGAGGAGAAGGGAGGAGGGTCATGCGCATTGGAACTACAAGATTAAAAAGTCTTTCCCCAAATGAATAAAATCAGTGCCCAGCCTGGAAAGTCAGAAATGAAAAAGGGGTCTTTGAATGCAAAAACCAATGCTCTCCTGGTGAGCAGCGCTGTCAGGGAAACAGCCAGAGCAGAGAGGACAGTAGTGGGGTGCCTACTGGCAGGTAGGCAGCAATTTGACTTCCATGCCCCATCGGCAAGAACACAAGAGAACTGCTGACCCTAGAAGACACCATGCCCGTAGGGTTGATAGGCCTCAGATTCGACCTCTCCTCTGCTCCGGCGGTAGCCGGAGGGTGCAGGTTGAGTATATCATCTGAGCTTGAATTCTCGAGCATTTGGTTTGTGGATGGTTGCAGTCTACAGTTGGAACCCTGATTCCATTTTGAATCTTGACCGCGCTCTGTGTAGCTTGAGGGGTGCTCACACCAGAGCACTTACCTGGGCATGTACCTAGAGTGGCCAATCAGAAGAAACTTTTATCTAATTTAATCCAAAGGTTGGGGGTTCTGGTAAGACTTAGGGTCACATGAACATGAGTTACCCTCCCTCCCCCGCAACAAGTAGCCAGGTAACCAAGCCCCTATCTTGCCACCTACAATTCAGTACATATTCCGGTCACGATCCTTTCCTAGAATCCGTAGTCCCAGCGTCGACAGTTAGGATCTGGTGGTGTTTTCGTTTGTTCTGTCTGAGCAAGGTGGCTGTGTGGCGCAGCAGGCTCCCTCAGCCTCGGTGGTGGGTACATACGGATGGGTTCCCTTATCCAGATGACTTTGTCTTTGTCCTGTTTAAAGTTTCCTGAAAGAATCTCTAGAGAGCCTGTTTGACTCTGCGCTCTTTATCCCGGAATAAGAAGGGAAAGGGGGCACCTTAGGAAGGCCCCTTTTCATTCATTACGGAAACTGAGCGCGCTGGGGGAAGGCAGGATCCGAAAGGGAGGGGGCTTGATTACTATGTTTATTGAGTGCCTGCCTCCATGTTTGCTACATTTCCTTCTTAACAGCTGCCTTTCAGAGGTTTTTTTTTCAAATTATTTTTGCAGCATTGCCTCTTTCATCCTGCCCTGTCAATTTCTACATAATTGGATTTTCTAGATGACTGCAATTTATGCCTTTAGGCATCAACACTCCCTTTTCTGGAGATAATTTTTGAGGAAGTATTTTTACACTGTGCTCCACTCGTCTGCTTCAGAAGGCGTTGAAAGAGAGGCAAGCCCTCCAGGAGACGGACTGACACAGTGGCGGCAACAATGGGCTCAGGCATCGGAAAAGTCGTGGGGATGGTGAGGGATTGGGCCGTGTTTCGTTCTGTTGTGCACGGGGTCGCTATGGGTCAGACCCGACTCGATGGCACTTAACAGTAACAACCTATTGGTCTAGTTGTGAGGATTCTCTTCTTCTTTACACTGCGTTGCCATCCATACAGAAGGCTGATGAAGTCCTTGGTCTTCAGCAGCAAGTGCTTCAAGTCCCTCTCGCCCTCAGCAAGACTTTGTGTTAACCTGCATATCCCAGGTGGTTAATAAGCCAATCCTGATGCCACATTCTTCTTCCTACATCCCAGCTGCTCTGATTTGTCTTGAGCTGTTGTTCATGATGTGGTGGCTTGTGTGTTGTTGTGATGCTGGAAGCTTTGTCACTGCCTTGCTTGGGCCATCATTATGGCTAGCACGAGAGTCGGTGTTACTAGTTGCCCTTGATCCCTAAGTAAATAGAAGGGTGCCAGATTTGATGGCTACATCTGGTTATGCAGTGAATACTGGTGTGTACCTATCTGTGGGAGTCCCGATTTTCACATCTTTAGGCCTATACTTAACAGTGGAATTGCCCGGGTCATATGACGATTCCAGGTTTTACCTTTTGGAAGAACTGCCAAACTGTTTGCCGGGGTGACTGCAGTGTTTTACATTCCCACCTGCAATGCACTGCTGATTTCTTCACATCCTTGTCAATACTTGTAATTGTCTGGGCTTTGGTTGCTGTTGTTTGCTTGTCACGCACACTAAAGCCATCCTAGAGGGTGTGAAGTGACATCACTATGGCTTGGGCGTGTGTTTCCCTAATAACGAAGGATGTGGAGCATCATTTATGTGCTTCTTGGCCATCCAACCCCTTTTACTTTTAAGAAAGCTGATATCCACAGAAGAGAAGGTGGTATATCCGGTGTGATGATCCATGAACTGCAGAGGCAGGCCCAGCCTCCATACCTATGGAACAAGGAAGCCATATTCTTTCCCCTTTTCAACTCCTCTCCGTGGTTTCAGTGCCATCAAAGTAGCCTGATGGAACTAGTGATGACTAGTTGTTCAGTGGCAGTTCTTAGACATTTGTTTTCATCTTTTTTTTTTATTTCTACTTGTTGAACCCAATTTGACTCCCTGTTGTTGTCTAGTTAGCTCCAACCCATAGGGACCCTGTGCACAACAGAAGGAAACACTGCCCCATCCTGCACCGTCCTCACCATCATTCCCACGCTTGAGTGGATTGTCACAGCCACTGTGTCAATCCATCTTGTCAAAAGCCTTCCTCTTTTTTGCTGCCCCTCTACTTTACCAGGCATGATGTCTGTAAGGTAGTCGAGAGGTGCCAGAGACCAAATCAGTTGAATTTGAGCAAACAGACTTTATTGGGGAAGAAAAACCCGGCCGAGGGTGTCAGACTCCAGACTACAGGAGTGGTGTTTATATAGCCAGGGAACATGTGACTGGGCTGTCTTGAGTCCATGTAAGGTAAAGTAGTCGGGGATTGGGAGATACAGGTATGTCTGGGTTTCTGGAATGTAAGGTGTCTTCCTGGTTCCGGGTGTATTCGTGCCGGGTGCAGAGCGGCGGGTCAAGAACAGAGCGGGCACTGAGCCAAACGGGCCATGGTCAGCTCCGCATGGGTCGGGCAGATTCAAGGTCACTTCCTGCTAGAAACCGGCATCAGGCCATACAGTGCCCTTCCCCAGAGACTGGTGTCTCTGATAGCATGTCCAAAGGACGTAAGATGAATGCCTCTAAGGACCATTCTGGCTGTACTTCTTCAAAGACTGGTTTGTTTGTCCTTTTAGCAGGCCAAAGTACTTTAAAAAAATGTTCTCTAGCACCACAATTCAAATGCATGGTTTCCTCTTTGGTCTTCCTTATTCAATATCCAACATTCCCATGCATATGAGGCTATCAAAAATAGCATGGTGCACCTTAATCTTAAAGGTAACCTCCCTGCTTTTCAACACTCCCAAGAGATTTTGTGCAGCAGATTTGCCCAATGCAATGTGTCCTTTGATCACTTGACTGCTGGTTCTGTGAACATTGATTCTGAATCTAAGCCAGACAAAATCCTTGACAACTTCGATCTTTTCTCCATGTGCGACCGGAGGGCTCCTTAGAGGCAAAGATGGTGAGACTTTGTGTCACGCACATTGACATGTTGTCAGGTGAGATCCGTCCCTGGGGAAGGACATCAGGCTTGGTGAAGTTGAAAGGCAGCAAAAAAGAGGCAGGATGGACACAGCGGCTGCATAGGAACAAGGGTGAGGATGGTGCAGGATCAGGTGGCTATAGCTTCAAGTCCTCCTTGCCTTCAGCAAATGAGGTTGTGTTACCTGCATACCCCTGTGGCTAATAAGCCAATCCCGATGCCATATTCTTCTTCCGAGAATCCAGCTTCCCTGCTTTGTCTTGGTCTGGTTTTCATGATGTGGTGGCTTGTGTGTTGCTGGAAGCGATTGCACTGGTATTTCAAATGCCAGCAGGGTCCCCCAAAGGGAACAGGTTTCTGTGCAGCTTCCAGGCAAGAATCAGGATACAAAGAAAGAATCTTCTGCCCACTTTGGAGGAAATGGCTTTCCCAAACCTCATCCGCTTAGAATGGAACCTTGGCCCCTGTTCCGCTGTGGTCTTTTGGCCTTGCTCATCCTTTCCCGCCCTCACCACCTCCAGGGCTTGCTGTCAATCATCCTTGATATGACAAACCCTTCAGAAAAATCCCCATCCTGGTCACCAGTCTCCGCCTAGCCCCCTTTCCATCCATGGTTTCCTCAAACTAAGAGGTGGCACCTAGAACGGCATACAAGTGATTCCATCTATTGTCTCTGCTTCCCTGCTGCTGCCAAAGACCATGTTGGATTCCTCTCTCAGCCACCCTCGTGCTGCTTACCCAGGTACTTTTACATAAACTACGGCCAAGCCATTAGCCCCGCATTCATTTCCTAGGGCTCCTCTCCCAAATTACTGCAACATGGTGGCTTAGTGGGTTATAAGTTGGACGGCTCCCTGTAAGGTCAGCAGTTCAAACCCACCAACCACTCCATGGGAGAACGATGAGGTTGGCAGCTCCTGTAAAGATTCCCAGCTCAGAAACTGCAAGGGGAAGCTCTACTCTGCCCTATAGGGTTGCTCTGAGTCAGAATCGACTGGATGGTAGTAGGTTCGGTTTAGTTTGGTGCCTTTAAAAGACTAGAAGTGTATTTTCTCACAGCTGTAGAGGCCAGAAATCAACAATCAAGGTGTCAGAAAGGCTCAAGGGGGAGTACTTCCTGCCACCCTGCACCACCCCCACCTCCACCCCCACCCCAGCTTCGGCTGGCCCCGGGTGGTCCTTGACTTGAGGCTGCCTCCCTCTCCTTTTGTGTGTCTTTGTCTCTCCCTGTGTGCGCTTTATAAGGACACCTGCCATTATCTCATCTGGAGGCCCTAACTTCATGTCACCTGCAACGACCCCTTTGCCAACCAAGATCACGCTCACCAGTTTCAGGTGCAGGACTTGCGCACATCTTTGAAGGAGCTGCCATTCAACTCATGACTGTCCTCCATCCTGCAATAATAAGGTTGATTTGGGGAGCATGAAAGCTGGGCTTTTTATTCACCAGTGTTTTATGTATCATTGGTGCAGTCTCTGCTTTCAAGGGCACATCTGCTAGTTTAAAATTAACATCACAGTGAAGGTACAATGTTTTGTCTCATCAGCTACTGTGGGGCCTCTCGTCTCCTAGTAAAGTCACCCTCTCAGGCTGCCACCAAAGCTCATGGGCCCTGTTACTTGTGTCCCACGCTTGATGGTTTGCCTGCTCCTGTTCTGCCTCCTTCCCTAGATGGGAAGGTGCCTTATGACTATCTGATCACCCTACAACCACCTCCCACCACTGCTACCACCATGTGGCGACACTTTTCCCTAGGTGGAGGTGCTCACTGATCTCCTGAGGAAGAACCTCTCTCCCTGCTGTTAACACGTCGCTGGGCAAATTTCCCTTGAGCGCCCACATCTCACACAGATGCTGTCTCTGCTAAGGATTGAGAGAGCTCATGGACCTTATCACTCTGTCCACTTCCTGTGCGTCCTTTGGTTGGGTAGCAAGACAGGGGGTTGTTCCTCTCCATGCCTAGGGGGCCCCTACAGGAAGTTGGAAGCCGTAGTTTCTCTCTCTCTCTCCTCAGGTCGCCACATGGGGGGGTGCAGTCCTGTGTTCAGCTAACTGTAAAACCCGAAACTTCTTCTAGCCTTTCTAAAAACCCACTTGGATCACGAACCAGGCTTCGGCGTGCATTTCTTTCTCATGCGAGGCATTTCCCACCTGAGGAATCTAACACTTTTACATGTTGTGTGTTGACTTCCTTCCTTCCGTTCTGGCCTGCAGTCTCCAACGGGTTCTGCCCATCACTGCGGTTCACAGTGCCTGCCGACCAGGATGACCCCGAGGGACTATCGGGTGAGTGCACAGCAGTGAATGCCAGAGCTGCCGTCCCTCGCCCTGTCCCTGCACTTGCACATCCTGAAGCAACACAACTTGTGGACTCTGGAAGCCAGACCACTGTGCGCTTGTATCCTGGTTTGGCCACTTGTTAGCTGAGTGGCCATAGGCAAGTCTCCTACACTGTCTGTGCCGTGGGCTACTGCTTGTCTGTAGAGCAGAGACAATAATGGTACCCATATCATTTGGTTGTTGTGGGGGTGAATTAATATAAAGTTCAACAGTCACCGGTATAGAGTAGGCCCTACATGTGAGCAATTGAGTAAAACACACTTAATTAATTGACCTATTTCTGCAACTGTCCTTGTAAGCGCCCTGAGGAAAGAGCCCACATTTGTGTGTGCATCACATAAACATACGGCGTCCCCATGAGTCATAGCGATGGCATCTTTGGGGGACATCTATGCACCGACATACAAGATGTTTGCATAGGGATGCATGTATATCTAAGGGACTAACCCTGCAAAATTAGGGGGGCTCAATGTTTGTGGTGTGAAAAAACTAATGAACCCACTGTACCCCAATTCCTCCTCTCATAACTAGTCTAATGACTGCCCCCGTACCCCTTGCCACATCCCTTAAGTGACTTTCTTCCTATGAGAATCCTCAGTGCCTCTCTCTACATCAAGATCATATTGCAAAGTTGTCCAAATGACCCTGTAGACACACTTTTAGACTCATAGGATGTGCCCTCAAACGCAAACCCTTTGCCATCGAGTGGACTCCGACGCATAGCAATGCTATAGGACAGGATAGAACTACTCCCATGGGTTTCCAAACTGGAAACCCTCAGAGGAGTAGGAAGCCTCGTCTTTCTCCTTGTAGTGGCTGGTAGTTTGTCGAACTTCCGACCTTGAGGTTGGCAGCCCACCGTGTCACCTACTTCTCCACCAGGGCTCCTTAGAAAAGCTCAATTTTAGGTCTAAGCTCAAGGTCAGCCTCACATCTCCACCGACTGAGATGTTGAAACTTTGGGATCTCTAATCGCTGGTAGTAATCCTCTGTGACAACTACAAATGTGATAGGCATGCCTTTTGCAATGCCATTGATATTTGACTACAATTCAGTGCGCAAACTCGATGCATAGAAAATTATTATGTCACAAACCTAAATATATATAATCATTACAATAAGGGATCTCACACATTGAGTGGAGAGATACTAGAAGTAATAACTGCCCTATGAATGTGTGGTAGATGAATACTGAATGCATAAGGTGGCAGATAGTAATGACTTGAAAAATAGAAGCTTATAAGCAGGCAGAATTAACTCTGGGTGTAATTTCCTTGTAAGATAGAAGTATAAGAGTCAAATGTAATGTCTTCAGTTTAGTTCAGGAGAATGTGTGTATTTGTGGAAGAAATTCCCCTTGGACTTTTCCAATAATTAAACTCACAGGAGCCATCACAGGACAGATGGCTGTGATATTTAAAATAATTATAACCTTTAAGGATGCGCATGTGCTATTGAAATATCAATCTAGTTTGAATTTTAATTGAATGGACCTATTGTTTCACAGGAACACTGAGGTGAAGCCTTCAGAGTGTGTGTGTGTTGTAGTAAACAAAGGCTGCACTGTAAATTAAAAGAATAGTAAGGAGGTAAAGCTTATTTATGTAATTTGTCAATATTTCTGGAAGCTTTTGAAAAACCTTTTCCTGGCATTTAAATTTTCTGTTTTATTGCACAATGCTGGGACTCGAAAAAGATGGCAGATTTTTGTTTGTTTGTTTTGTTTTTGTTTTTAATCAATTTATTGGGGCTCATACAATTCATCACAATACATAGATCAATTGTATAAAACACATCTATACATTTGTTGCCCTCATTATTCCCAAATTCGCTTGCCTCTTGGGTTCCCGGAATCAGCTCATTTTCCTTTTTTTCCCCCTCCCCTTCCCTTCCTCCTCCCCTCTCCCCCATGCACCCTTAATAATTTAGAAATTATTATTGTATCTTATATTACACTGTCCTGCGTCTCCCTTCACCCACCCTTCTGCTGCCCGTCCCCCAGAGAGTAGGTTATATGTAGTTCCCTGTGATCCATTCCCCCTTTTGTCACCCCCTTTCCCTCCTGGTATTATCTTATTTTCCTTCCATGCCCTATATTTGGCCTTGTATATAATGTCTGAGTACCGATTTCAACTTTCTTGGCAATTACTGAAGAATCCAAACCCATTTGAATTATGCTGTTGCCAAAGACTATTGACTATAACATGAACTGCCAGAAGGACAAATCTGTCTTGAAAGAAGTCCAGGCAGAAAGCTCCTTAGAAGCTAGGATTGCGAGACTTCATTTAGGTACTTTGGACATGTCGCCAGATAGGACCAGTCCCTGGAGAAAGACACCACGTTTGGTAAAGTAGAAGGGTAGTTAAAAAGAGGAAGACCCTTGACAAGATGGATTGACACAAGGGCTACTACAGTGTGATCAAACGTAACAACAGTGTAAGTATGGCCAAGCACAGGGCAGTATTTTGTTCTGTTCATCACGGAGTTGCTATGAGTTCAAGTAAAATCAATGGCACCTAACAACCTTGGACCAAGAGGAAGTGATATGAATGGGACAAGGGAATAGCGCATGGTTTTAAATTAGGAAAAGTGGATCAAGGTTGTATGCTTTCATCATATCTATTCAAAATATATGCTGAGCAAAGGATTCAAGAAGCTGGACTTCAGCGAAGAATTCAACATCTGGATCAGAGGAAGGCACATTAACAGCCTTCGATATGGAGATGGTACAACTTTGCTGGCTGAAAGTGAGGAGGAGTTGAAGGACTTGCTGATGAAGATAAAGGCTGTGTAATCCATATATTAAAAGTTGCTAATAAGTCTTTCTCCAATCGTGATGCTGCTCTTTTTCATATAGTACAGGATTGTTTGCTCAGCATGCAGATTGAATAACTACGGTGAAAGCATTCAACCCTGACACCCACCTTTCCTGATTTCAACCAGGCAGTCTCTCTCTCTCTCTCTCCTTTTTTTTCTGTTTGAACAACTGCCTCTTGGTCTATGTACAGGTTCAGCATGAGCAACATGAAGTGTGCTGGACTATCTATTTTTCTCAGAGACAGCCATACTTTGTTATTGATCCACACAATAGAATGCTTTTGCATAGCCAATAAACACAAGTAAACATCTTTCCCTTATTCACTGGTTTTGCATTGTTGTTGTTGTTCTTATTGTTTGATGCACAGCGGAGGGAAAAACTGCTCAGTCCTCACCATCCTCACAACCCTTGTTATGTTTCATCTTGTTGTTGCAGCCTCTGTGCCAGTCTAGCTCCTTGATGGCCTTCCACTTTTTTCACCAACACTGCACCTTACCAAACACGGTGTCGTTTTCCAAGGACTCGTGTCTTCTAACATGTCCAAAGTATATGAGGTTTCCTGGTGAAATCAAAGATTGCAGTCTTCAGTATGGATCACAAATCAATATAAAAAAAACAAACTTCCTCAAAACCACCAACAGATAATATCATAATAAACAGAGAACAGATTGAAGTTGTCAAGGGTTTTGTCTTGGTTGGATCCACAATCAAAACCCATGGAAACAGCAGTCAAGAGATCAAACAGGCATCAAAGAACAAAAAATCATATCAGTGTGTGCCCACCTTCCCAATATGATCACTGAAGATAAATGTGTGCATAAGCAAATGTGGTGAAGAAAGCTGATGGTGCCCGGCTATCAAAAGATATAGTGTCTGGGGTCTTAAAGGCTTGAAGATAAACAAGTGGCCATCTAGCTCAGAAGCAACAAAGCCCACATGGAAGAAGCACAGCAACCTCTGTGACCACGAGGTGTCGAAGGGATCAGGGATCAGGCATCAAAAGAACAAAAAATCATATCATTGTAAATGAAGGGGAGTGCAGAGTGGAGACCCAAAGCCCATCTGTAGGCAACTGGGCATCCCTTCACAGAAGGGTCACAAGGAAGGGACAAGCCAGCCAGGGTGCAGTATAGAACTGATGAAACATACAACATTCCTCTAGTTCTTTAATGCTTTTCTCCCCCCACTATCATGACCCCATTTCTACCTTGCACATCTGGCTAGACCAGAGAATGTACAGTGGTACAGATAGGAACCAGAAACACAGGGAATTCTGGACAGATGATCCCTTCAGGACCTGTGGTGAGAGTAGTGATACCGGGAGGGTGGTGGGAAGGTGGAGTAGAAAGGAGTAACTGATTACAAGGATCTACATATAACCTCCTCGCTGGGGGATGGACAGCAGAAAAGTGGGTGAAGGGAGACGTTGGATAGTGTAAGATATGACAAAATAATAATTTATAAATTTTCAAGGGTTCATGAGGGAGTGGGTAGCAGAGAGGGAGGGGGAAAATGAGGAGCTGATATCAAAGGCTCAAGTAGAAAGCAAATGTTTTGAGAATGATGATGGCAACAAAGATACAAATGTGCTTGATACAATGTATGGATTGTCGTAAGAGTTGTATGATCCCCCAATAAAATGACTTAATAAAAAATAAATAAAAAATAGTAAAAGAGATCAAACAGTACATGACATTGGGTAAATCAGCTGCACAAGACCTCTTTAGTGTTGAAAAGCAAGAATGTCACGTTGAGGACTAAGTTGCGAATGATCCAAGTCTTGGCATTTTCACTTGCCTCATGTGAAAGTTGGATGTTGAATGATGGAGACTGAAGAAGAATCGATGCATTTGAGTGCTGGTGCTAGTGGATAATCTTGAAAGCACCATGGACTGCTAAAGGAACCAACACACCTGTCTTGGAAGACGTGTGGCCAGAGTGCTCCTTAGAAGGATGGATGTCAAGACTTTGTCTCACGTACTTTGTCCATGTTATCAGGAGAGACTTGTCTCTGGAGAAAGACATCCTGCTTGGGAAAGCAGAGGGACAGCAAAAGAAGAGGAAGACCCTTGACACAATGGCTTGACCCAGTGACTGCAACAATGGATTCAAACATACGAATAATGGTGAGGATGGGGCCAGACCATATGGTATTTGGTCCTCTTGTACAGAGGGTTGCTATGCATCGGGATGGAGTCTGCATTACCTAACGACAACAGCAGCAACAGGAACAGGACGTCTCCCTTCACCTACTTTTCTGCTGTTCGTCCCCCAGGGAGGGGGTTATATGTAGATCCTTGTAATCGGTTCCTCCTTCCTACCCCACCTTCCCACCACCCTACTGATATTGCCACTGTCACCACTGGTCCTGAAGGGATCATCTGTCCTCCTGTGTTTCAAGTTCCTATCTGTACCAGTGTACATGTGACATCACACAATGATGTGACATTCAGGGGATTCCAATGTCTAGGCAATCGATCATTATTTCATTGTGAATGACGTCTAATTTTCCTCGATTCATACTTCTCATTTTGCGCCATGCTGTATCAGCAAATAAATGTTCTGAAAGCTTTACTCCATCTATGTTATTTAGGCCAATTCTATTTTGAAGAGACAGCTCTTCCTCAATTGTTTATGGAGTACTTTCCAACTGGAGAGACTTCTGATACTGTATCAGACAATGTGCCTCTTCTATTTATAAGATTTTCAGTGGCTACTTTTTCAGAAGGGGACCACCTCTCATTTTTTCCAAGCCTCTTTCTCATCTGGAAGCTCTGCTGAACATTTCTCACCAAGGGTGCTGGTATTTGAAATGCCAGTGGCAGTGCTTTTAGCATCACAGCGACAGGCAAGCCACCACAGTGCAACAATGTGATAGATAGGTGCGAACAGGAAGCATTATCTATGCTGATTCATCCCCAAGAGATTTAAGACCAACAATCCATGGCCCTTGGGGAAGATCTCAATAACCTCTAGCTTGTCAAGCATTGTAAAACAACAACAAAAGCAAAACAACCAAAATCAAGAAGAATGTGTGACAGAGGACTTCCAGCAAGATGTGAATCCAGGGAGACATGCAACACGAGTTACCTGTAGTACAGACACAAGAGGCCAGATGATAATCCTGGAACCCTGAGCATCTAAGAAATGGATAGGGAAGTGGCTTCAATATCACCCAGGAGAAGAAGCTGAACAAAAGGAGCCAGAGAGGAGAAGACGGGGGAACAGTGGGCTGGCTTGATTTTGTGTGGCCATCTTGAAATTTTACAAGCAGCATTTCATGGAGACAGCACCTCAGGCAGCATGTCAGTGGCTGGCAACAAGAAATTTAAGATCCTCCCTTGGTCCCCGTCCCCCCTCTTGGTGACCAGAATCCTGGTCAGTCCCCACGTTGACCCATTTAGTGGCTGATGACAATCTGCCTGCTCTACTTGAACTTGGAGCCTCGCCCTCGCCCTCACCATCCTGTCCTGTGTGTATCACCCAGAGACTGGAGGGGTGTGAATGCGGCCATATCGGACTGGCTGAACATAGCAGTGCTGGGTCCCTGCCCTGGTTGGGCAAAAACTCCTTCCATAACTAGCCTCCTGCCACCAGCTGCCCTCCAGGCCTCAAAGAATTCCTTTCAGGAACAAGCACCATCTGAGTCAGCATGAACTACTTTAGATCAGGTGCCCGGACCCCAAACAACAATGGAGATGGACAGGAACTCCATTGAAGACCAGGCTTTACACCCCTTCCTCCTTCCTCCCCCCCACCCCCCACCACGTGAGCTCCTGGGATGGCAGAGGGCGCTGACCCATATACTGAGTACCCAACCCCAAACACCATTTCTCTTTTCTTTGTCTCACCCCCTTTCTTTTCTTTCCCTATGGGGCTCTGGTGGCATAGTGGTTCCATGATGGGCTGCTAACCTCAAGGTCAGCTGTTCTAAGCCATCAGCCGCTCTTCTGGAGAAAGATGAAGCATTCTACCCCTGTAAAGAGTCTCAGAAACCCACGTGGGCAGTTCTACCCTGTTGCAAACCATCGCAGAGTCAGAATAGACTTGGTGGCATTGAGTTTGTTTTCCCTTCCCTTTGTTTCTTTTTTTTTAATCCTTTTATTCTCTGCTTTCTTTTTTCTTTCTTCTTATTCCATTTTCTTTTCTTTTCTCTCCGGGTTTTCATTACCATCCCCCCTTCTCTTTCTCCTTTCTCTCCGCACTAGTTTTGCTTAGTGTCTTCATGTTTTCCCCTCTTCCTTTGTTTTTATTTTCTGTTCATGTTTTTAATTCTTTTCAGTAATTAAGTTATTTGTTTTCTGTGTGTGTTTTCCCAGCTTGTCTGAGCAGATGCTTGGGTCAAAATGCAGGCTTGTTCAGGCGTGGGCCGGCGAGTGGGAGTAGCCCTACCAATACGTATAGGATTGACAGAGGATATTTGTACATGCGTATTCACCTTTGCTGCAAATCCAGCCATGACTGAGGTGAAGCAGACGGGGGCCAACATTATGAAAACTTTTCAGCCATAACCAAACACTGGGCCTGGGGGGCAAAAGACCACATTTTTTGAGACACTACGATCAACTGGCATTATGGGCATAAACTGTCCATCCCACTTTATTGAATAGTGACTGGAGTCAGAAAAGCTGATGAGGAGCCATCTGAGCTACAACTGTCTAGAGGAAAGAAGTGCAAAATGAGAGATGCCTGGAGAGAATTAGTCCCATGGACCGCACCAACCTCGGTCTCCATAGCTCTGATAACAGAAGAACTAGAGGGTGCCCAACTCCCACTACCAACTGCTCAGACAGGATCATATTAGAAGGTCCTAGAGAGAGTAGGACCAAAATGTGGAACAAAACTCAAAATCATGAAAGAGATCAGGCTTGTTGGTTGGATGGACACTGGTGGAGACCTCTGAGCCGATGGCCCTAGGCCATCCTTCAGCTCTGGAGCTGAAATCACCTCTGTAGCTTGGTTTGATGACAAACCATAGATAGGTCTGCAAAGGGAACAAGAACACAATCGAGGCACGCAACCGGGTGCTATCCAAAGAACAGCATTTACTCAAGGACAAAGTCCAGCAGGGAATGAAAAAGGAATGGAAACAGGAAACAGAGAGGAAGTGGGATCAATGATGTGGGCTATGGATGGCAGTGGGAGCCCAAGATACATTTGTGAGATCTACCCAGGAAAGAAGCCTCCTGTGACTCCCCTCTCTCCGTCATACAGGGATGGGAAGAAACGGTTTGCCAGAGTGCCAGGGGATCAACATTACCAACTGAACTTGACTGGTTAAAACCTTGTCAGTTGATCCCTACTCTAATGCATGTTGGACCTGATCCGGTTTTCAAAATTCTCTCTCTCTGTTTCCATATTGGGGTTTATCTCTAATATATTTTGTCTTTAGTCTTCTTGAATTTTGTTAAATGTTTCTCTATTTTTCGGTATATCAAACCCAGGATAGATGACCCTCTAGAGACAGCAAGTAGAATAAGGGTTCCTGGGGAGTAGACTGGGGGTGGGAAGGGGGTAAAATGGAGCTGATCTCAAGGAGTTCAAGAAAGAAGAGAATGCTTTGAAACTGAATATGGTAGCAATCATACAGGACTGCTTGATGTGATTGAACTATGCAATGAAATGATATCTGTATTAGCTCCCAGTAAAATGGTTTTGAAACAAACAAGCAAACAAACAAACAAAAAAGCTATCTGTCCCAACCCCTCGTGCGTTTGGAGCAAACATATGTCTATTTCCTCCAGGTAGGAAGTGCCCTTTCTACAGATTTGTCCTTGTAAGTAAAACAATCTGTGTGCTTCCTCTCCTGTGATACAGTGCATGATTTCTGAAACTTGTATCAGGGAGTAGTTCAAGTCAAGGTTTCTCAACAGTTATAGTTGCAAACACTGGGCTTGATTTGAAACTTTTTCCGACCCAAATTATCTCGTACCATTTTAATTGAATAGCAACAATTCTTCTGCTCTAATCTGGAGCTAGTGCAGAGTGAGGCTGCAGCATTCTGGAATTTTTTTTAACCTTACACTACTGCAAGAAATGGATTGGGGCATGAATGGGCCAGATGTGTAACCTTCTTACATAAAATAGAATCAACCATAGCCAGTCATTGATAAGTCTCCTCTTTTCACTCAGAATCACACAGTTCTAGGGACAGTGATTCCCCCCACCCCCACCCCGATTCAACAACTTCCACTTGTATAATTCAGCGCCATTGATTAAACTCTTCATGCTGTACAACCATTGAACAGTGAGTTGGTTTAGGTCAGGGCATTTCTTGTGAAGGTGGCGCCATCCATTCATCCCGGTGGCGGTAAACCACAGTAGGGTTCTCTCACGGGGTTTTGTCTACCCTCCAGATGGCTCTAACCATAAGGAGGGAACCTCAAGATAAAGGAAGTGGGAAGATCCTAATTCTGGATTTAAATCTCACCAGTAGGAAATCTGGATTACTGGCGTAATGGACATGGTTGACTGAGCATCATGGGATGGCTAGCTCTTGGTGAGCTCACTATGGGGTCCAGGGCTCCGTTTCTGAGTCCCAGGGTGATGAGGACAGGAGCAACTGCCTCCAGCCCCTCCAATTTGCACCAAGATTGGCTTGTAAATTTGCACATCACTTCATTTTACGTGGGGAAAAGATCATCCCATTCTTTCTGGAAGGTTTACAGTACACCTTTTTTTTTTTTCAGAACCCCAATTCTTAGAAATGACCTTGGTTCCCAGGAGATGGCTGGAGGACCAGAGGCATAGACTTGGAAAGCAAAGAAAAATGGAAAGTCTTGAGGACTCTTTTCTGGGAAACAAAAATCAAAACCATGGCGCCCTGGCTCGCATGTTGTTGAGTGTCCATGGAGACAGAGCTTCACCTTGCATGTGTGCTTTTGGATATTGACTTGCGGAGGTAGAAGGAGAGGCCACTTGTATAAAAGATGTCTAAAGGACTCCTGAGAAGAAAGGGTTAGCTACTCCAACCCATTTTCTCTGATAGGCAGCTATTGAAATCTGTTTGGGTGGACCAAACAAACAAACAAACAAAGAGCTCCAGGAATACCTATTGGCAGGACAGGACGGAAGTAGGAAGAGGTGGAAGCACCTCTCTCTCGGAGTCTTTGCTAGGTCTTCTCCCATCTGGGCTGATTGTTGGGCTGGGTGTGCTGTACATCTCTTTCGGTAATGTTCTTGCTGAACTGGTTAATTGTTTCATAGATTCCTTTGCTTCCTCTTTAGTTGTTTACACCTTCATTTTGTTGGGATGCATTCACTTGCTGATGGGTGGTCAACTTTTTGTCTAGTATTTTTGCATGCCTGTACATATCTTTCATTGATTTCCATATTATTTTGAGAGTTTACTTCAATATAATGATCTAGGCTATAAATACTTTATCTTGGAGTGTATTTTTCCAGTGGTTTCTATAGTATTTCTCTTAAGGGGTTCAATTCCATTTTTGAATCTTCTTCCTTTGTAAGGGATTGCCCCCCCCCCACACACACACACACCCTACCAGGGAAATGCTTAAGACCCTAATACCTTTACCATTCCTGGTGTCTTTGAAAATTCATAAGGATTTCAGTTTAGTTTTTTTAAAAATCATCTCATTTTGTACTTGATGGACCCATTTGGTACAGTTATTCATGGTCTTCACTCTTAGAAAAAGTTGTGTTCTATGTTTTCCATTATTTCTTTGAAAGTATTCCCTCACCCATTTCCCAATGTCTCTCTTTTTTGGACGGCTGTGAGATGTTGGACCTCCTGAACTGATTTTCTCTTTCTCATATCCTTTCTCTCACAACACTAGCAGGCAATTCCATTCTATTTTACTAGACACACAAATTTCTGTTCTGAAATGGGTGTTTCACCTCTTCCTTCTATCCTCAATGTTTCTACACCCACCCTCCTCCTCACTACCACCTGATGATGTCAACTGTTGACTTTAAGGAGAAAACAGATACAAGTTTATTAAGGCATGACCTTGGGATCACGCATTAGGGGAAGGGAAGGGAGGAGGACTGGTCAGAGGACGAAGCCAGACTGTAAAGGATATGCAAAAGCTGTAAAGAAGCCTCATTGCATCCTACCGACATTCAGAGAAGTCTCAATGTGGAGCAAGGGAACAGGATAGTGACAGTTGTGTGTGTTGTTCAGTTACTGGATGGGGCTGCCGAGAGAAAGGGTTGTGAACTTGGGTTACATGCCTCTTTTCAGTTGAGGTAATTCTTGATGGGGGCTGACCTCTGAGGTTGTTTTTTTTTCTGGTAGCATTCTCAGCAAACGGGAGACAAAATCTTTCATCCCTGAAGGAAGATATGGATGCTGAAGCCTCGCGAAATTGACACAGAAAGCTGACCATCGAAGTGGTCTTTGGATAGCTGCTCTCATTTTAAGAGTGAGGTGTCGAACGGATCACTGAAGACAAATGGGTGCATAAGCAAATGTGG
>NW_022103917.1:5393019-5418263 GCF_000313985.2 Echinops telfairi
TTTAAGTGGAGAGAAAATGTTTTGAGAATGATGTATAAAAGCGCTTTACACAATTGATGTGTGTATGGATTGCGATCACAGTTGTATGAGCCCCTAATAAAATGTTTTAAAAAAGAAAAAAAAGAGTGAGGTCCGGAAAACTTGATTGTGGAGCTCGTTGCAGAGCACACCTGATGGCTCTGCTTTAAAGGGAGAAAGATGAGTATTAAACATCGCCAAGGAGAGAGTCCCCAGTACCAGAACTGTACGGCATGGGGCTGGGAGAGAGTAACTATAGAACCTTGCCCACAGAGTCTTTTATTTTAGTCCCACATAATTTCATTTACTTTATTACAAGGTAGCCATGTGCGTACAAAAGCACAAGACATTAATTCAATATGAACTAGAGAGCCAGAGTTAACCATTACAGTGCTAGTTCAATGGTTAGAGTACCAATCTTTAGACTTCCGACTTTTTACCTTAAAAATAAATCGTTGTGTTGGCATATACTTCCTATGGCATACAAATTAATCATACAATCATATTAAGGAGGTATGTACAATAGTTACCATAATCAATTTCAGAACATCTTCTCATGCTCATCGTTGCCAGCTCCCCTTTTCCCTCATCCTCCTCTGCCGAATCTGATCCAGCTACTCTCTCTAGAGGCCGACCTACCCTGGATTTCATATACAGAAACCCATACAAAACACAAACAGGAAGCAAGCAAGCAAAACAAAACAACAACAACATTAGACAAAACAGAAAAGCCTCAATCAAAAAGAAAACTGATGTTTAATTAGTGGACAAACACTCAAAGACGGGTGCAAGAATAAATCCTCTTTTGCAACCCAAAACTCATTGTGCAGTATGAGTTTTGATACAGATAAGAAGGGACATGTCATTAAACAAAAAAAGAAAGAAAGAAAGAAAGCTGAAGATATTAAAAAGTGAAACAATTTTAAAATTAGTCAAAATGGAGACCACATGACATTTAGCTGAAATATCCCCAATAGACAAATCTATAGAGGCAGAAAGCAGATGCGTGCTTGCTAGGCCCTTGGGTCATAAAGACTCTGAAAAGTGATGGTGAAAGGGAACAGGTTTCTTTTTAGGATGATTACGATGTTCTACAAGAGTTTATTTTAATGTTTGCCCAACTTTATGAACATACCCAAACCCCACTGAGTGGGTGTGGAATGTGTTATATCTCAATAAAGTTTTTATTATGATTATTTTTAATAACATGGTATTTTGGATTACTAACCCAAAATAATCCCACAGCCATGGAATTGATTCTGACTCATGACCACACTGTAAGACTTCATAGGGTTTCTGAGACTGTAAACGTTTACAAGAGCAAGCAGCTTCAGCTTTCTCCCTTGAGGGACTGGTGACTTTAAACTGCCAACCTAGTGTTTAGCAGCCCAGGACTCCCAAAGATTATAGCAGAGTCCAGAAATCCCAACCATAGAATGTGATGTAGTGAATGTAACAGAGATGCTTTGAGAAGAAGCAGAACCAGACAACAATATGGTTTTCATACAGTATCCAAATCACATAGTAGAATTGCACAGTATATAACACAGATATTAAGTGACACATGGCTGTAATATATTTTATATTCTAAGTTCCCTGTTTATATTTTTATTGGTCATTGGTACCAACATATATATTTGTGTGAAAGACAGAGATAATATGTGTAAGTATGAACCTTAACTGGAAGTCTGCAACCTATACTTCTTTTACCCTCCTGATATCAATATAATGATCAGTTTGGTGAAGCTGGTTTTCTTAGATCAAGCCATTTAATTTTGATCATCTCTTCAAATGCCAGTCTTGAGTTCCAGTTCACCTTGGTAAATGTCTAATTGGGTCATGCAGAAACTGGACAATAAATAATAAGAGGCATTTGACTCTGTGGCTCATCAGAAACTATGGAACCCATTGAGAAGGATGGGATTACAGAACAATTCACTGTGGTCATGTGGATCTGTTGCACCTGGATCAAGAAGCAGGAGTGGGAACAGAACAAGGGAACAATGCATGGTTTGAAATCAAGAAAGGTGTGTGACAGAGTTGTGTCCTCTCACCAGACTTACTCCATCTGTATGCTGAGCAAGTCATCAGAGGAACTGGACTAGAGAAAGAAGGTGGCATCAGGATTGGAGGAAGGCTCACTAGCAACCTGCAGGATGCGGAAATCAGGGTTGCTTGCTGAAAGTAAGGAGGACTTGGAAAACTTGCTAATAAAGACCAAAGGCTGCAGCTTTAAGTACAAATGGCAACTCAATGTGAAAAAAAAATAGTCCTGTCCAGCAGACCAGTAGACGGACGACATGATGATCAATAGGAGAAAAGATTGAAGTTGTCAAGGATTTCATTTTACTTTGATCTACAATTAATGATCATGGAAGCAGCAGTCAAGAGATCAAACGACATATTGCATTGAGTAATCTGTTGTGCGAGAACTCTTGTAAGTGTTGCAAAGCAAGGATGTTACTTTGAAGCCAAAGGTGCGTCTGACCCAAGCCATGGTCTTTTCAGTCCCCCCATAGGCCTGTGAAAGTTGGACACTCAATAGGGAAGATTGAAGAAGAATTGATGCCTTTGAATTGTGGTGCCCTTGAGGAATATTGAAAGGACCACGGACTGCTAGAAAAACACAAACCTGTCTTGGGAGAAGTGCAGCCAGAATGCTCCTTGGCGGCAAAGATGGCGAGACTTTGTCTCACGTGCTTGGGACAGATTATCAGGAGAGAACAGTTCTTGGAGAACGGCATCATGCTTGGTAATTTAGAAGGTCCGTGAAAAAGAATAGGATCCTTAAGGTTGGCACAGTGGCTGCAGTAATGGGCACAAAGCTTGGTGAAGATGGCACAGCAACAGGGTTAGGCACAGGGTTGCTATGAATTAGAACCAAATTGATGGCACCTACAAAGAAATCCATGCCACGGTTCAGGCCTATAGCAGTGTGGGGAATGTGGAAAGAGGAAGACCTAGAGAAAGATGAGAAGAAGAATTGAGAAGCCACGACGCCAAATTTCTACTCCTGATTCTGATTTTGCCCCGAGCTGTTAATGTTGACATTGCTAATGTGTTTTCATTGTCTGACCAAATATCAAAGCATTTTGTAAAAGGACAGTAGTGTTTCTTTGTACTACTATAAATATGATTGTATTAGGAATATTCATCAAACATTGAAACAGCAGACCAAAGTATGAACAGCCACTTCTTTCTAACAAAAACAAACAGAAAACAAACTCTTTGCCTCCGACTTACCATTTTCCTTCAGCAAGCAAAAGTTTTGATCATGGAAATGGCAATGAGCGGATATTTTTACCAACGAACCTAAGATTTCGTTCTTTGAGGAAGACATGGTCATTATTTTACTGTGCTCCGTCCCCCTGCTCCAATTCCTGACTCACTGCTGTTCGCTCTTGTTAAGGAACAAGTCAGTCAGGAAGCTCCCCCGCCACCATGGCATTGAAGGACACCGGAAAGACACCCATGGAACCAGAGGTGGCCATTCACCGGAATTAGAACTACTCTAACCAGCCACAGCGTGACATCCTTGGAGAAAGTGTGTGCGGACTTGGTCAGAGGGGCTAAGGAGAAGACCCTGAAAGTGAAGGGACCAGTGATGATGCCTACCAAGACTCTGAGAATCATGACCAAAAAACTCCCTGTGGTGAAGGTTCCAAGAGCTGGGATCCTTTCCAGATGAGTATTCACAAGCCTCTCAATGATTTGCACAGTCCTTTTGAGATAGTTAAGCAGCTCACTTCCACCAGTATTGAACCTGGAGTAGAGGTTGAAGTCACCATTGCAGATGCTTAAATTGCCTATTTTAATAAATTGATTATCTGTTGGTTAAAAAAAGATTTCTAAGGAATTTTCTGACAAAGAATAAACATTAAGATCGGTTAAAGTGGCTTCCTTTATTCAATAGGTTTTCTGGGTTTGCACATACATATAGACGTTTCTGTGATACCAATATTAGTTAGTTTCTGTGATACCAATATTAGTACCGAAGTTAGCATTCTTTTGGTTGCAAATGATGGAAATTCAAGTACAAGCTGATTGAAGCACAACAAGGAATTGTCGGCCCATATATAAGTCAAGGCCCTGTGGTGCCTGTATTGGTTCAGGAACACTGGATCTGGGTGTTCAAACAATGGCAGGAAGAGCGTCTCTTTCCATATGCAAACTCTGCTTTCATCTGTCTTGACTTTACTTTTGGGGCATAATAGCTAAAATTCTCAATGAGCTGAGCTTCTTTCAATGGTTCCAGAAAGTTCTGGGATCGTTTCATATAGGTCCAAATCTGTCTCTTGCTCTAAATGTATCACAGTGGCCAAAGGACCAGATGTCCATCCGTGGGCATCGGCTTGGCAGCTGGCGGCATCTCTGGGATGGTGGCAGTCACCCTGGCCCTGCCCTTTAACTTGGTGAAGACTCAGCCCCATGTCGATCGCACTGGATATACTGGAGGCTCTGAGAGTGAGGCCACCATGGGTCGACTCCACCTGACTGCTGCTGCTGCCCTGCAGGATCCGGGCCAAGTTGGGCACCAAGGTGCTCTTTGCAGGCTTCCTGCCCTGATCATCAAGGCCACCCCATCCTGTGCCATTATGATGGACACTTGCACGAATTTGGCAAAATGTTCTTCCAGAAGCTCAACCAGCAGCAGCTGTGGGACCTTGAATGGGGACAGGGGTTTCCCATCTCCTAGGATGGGCTGTGGGCTGAAGGACACTGAGCCAAGTGCCTTTTCCTCCGCACTGAGGGGCAGACGAGCCCTGCAGGACCCCATCTCCCTCTCTCCTCACACCCCCACCCTTCCTTCCCTCCCTCCACACCATCAGAAAATACACACACGCACATACACACTGTGGTTTTATTTTCACCACCGCCGCAATGGGTGTGCCTTCTGGTGTCATATGTTGTCCCTACAAAAGTGACCATTTCTCAGCGGCCAAAGCTGATCTCACTGGATTTCTCCTGCAATTACTCGCCGCCCTGCTCGTTGTCGGATGCGGAAGGGTCCTCTTCCGGCTCGGCTCGCTGTCTTCGGCTACCTGGCTTTGATTTCTTTTCTTTCTCCTGCACCAGAACACAAGGACGTGCCGCCTTCGTCCTTGCATGGGCCCATCCGTTTCAGTGGTGTTTCTTCTGGAAGTCTCTCGAAGGAGTCTTCTCACCTCCCTCACTAAGCTCATCCCGTTTGGGAAACACTGTGGCCCCGAAGGACTTTAGTTTAGAGAAAAGCAGTGTTCGGGTGGATGAGAAAGGGGGATTTCTTGAGAAGGGGCGCGCGGAGAGAGAGAGATGGGTGCCAGAAATGAAGAGAGGGAGTCCTGGCGGGGAAGAGTGGAGAGTCGGGGATCAGAAAGCAACCATCGGACACCTCTGTATGGGGCAGAAGGATGCTAGAAGCCCAAGATGTCCTAGTTGGAGAAAGGGATCCTTCCCTAACACCCCTTCCAGAGCCCTCCTGAATTATCTGTCACCCTTGCTCCTCTTCCTGTTTCAGTTCTACTACTGCTCCTGGCAGGGATAGGGTGTTTCCCGTATCTGGGTCCCACAGCCACCTGATTCAAAGGGCCATTCTGTCTTTTTCCAGCCTCCACTATTGTTGAGTGTTTTGGATGTCTCCTAAATATTATGATATATTTATTCCTAGGGAAAATATTGAGATATGTATACCTAAAAAACTTTCAAATGGATATGGCCATATTTAAGTTTCTGTGGAAATATGAATCACCACCATCCCCTCTGACATATTTCCTTCGTGTTCCTGGAAGACAATCCACTCTTCCATCCTACTGCCTTTCCCCCAATGTCCAACTCTGTTCAGTGATCCAGACTGACAAGGCTCCCAAGATTCCAGTGAATGGACCAGATGCATTCAGTAGCCTAGTCCCATTTTTAATCGGACGGGGATGATGTAGATGAAGAACTCCGGGGCGGGTTTTACCAGGGTGGCGCAGAAGGAGCAAATATGTACCTTCCAGAAGTTCTCCTTACTGTCTGCAGGAACAGAACTACCACCCATGAAAGGAGGGCACCCAGAGGTCCCTCTGTCCAGTGTGATCGTGGAAACAAACACACAAGCAAAAGCAAATGACATTTGTATTGGAAAGAGGAAGTAAAACGATCTTTATTCATAGACTATATTATAATCTATCTTCAATTTTTTCATTAAAATAAAGTTTCCAGAATGAATCATTGAATTTAGCAGGGCTGTATGATACAAGGTCAACATACAAAAACCACTTTAAAATCATGCATTAGCAATACAAATGGAAAATTGAAAGTAAAAGCACTGCAATTTTTAAAAAGCATCAGAAAATATGAGATCCTGCGGAATGAGGTTGGCAAAAATGACAAAAGATCTACCTGTAACTGAAAACCAGGTAGCATTTTAAGGGGAAAAATAATTATATATATGGTCAAATATGCCTTCTTCAGGAGTTAGAATATTCAATTTTGCTAAGATGTCAATTCGTCCCAAATTCATTGACAGATTCAACACGATTCAATCATATTCCCAGAAAAGTTTCTCTTATAGAAATGGGAAGGATCAGTTTCACTTGCTACTGCCTGGTGTCCCATAAGCCAGAAAGCAGGGATTCTCTGGATTCAGAGCTTTATCATTGTCTCTTCTTTACCTACATTTCACTGCCTGATGACCTCATTGAGTTTCTTGACTTTGAGGAACATCTAAATGCTGGTTTCTCCCAAGTATATATCTCTTGCCTAAACTTCAGATTTGTATTTACACCAGGTCTTGGTTGCATATGCAAACCATCCCAAATTTACCATATCAAGATAAAATTCCTTGCTTGTACCCCCAAACCTGGCCTTCCCAGTTTTCCACCCTCTCCGTTAATAGGAATGTCATCTGTCTAGTTACACAGATCAGAAACCTTGAAAGTTATTATGTCGTCCTAGTTCTCTCCCACACCCCATTTCCCTTGTCACAATTTCCACTGCTGCCACCATGGTTCAAACCACCACCATCTCTCATCTGGAGAACAGCAGAGCCTCCTAGTTAGTCTCCCTGGCTGCACCTCTGATTCCCTATCATCTTTCAACACGGTCGCCAGAAGGTAGAATAAGTCCATACTGCCCTGCACAAACAGAATGCTCCCATGGTTTCCCTTCCCTCACAGCAAGCCCTAAGGTTACAGATGGCTTCTGGGGTGTCCTCACTTCTTCCTGTCTCTTGGTTCTACTCTTTTGCTCTTCGTCAGGCACACTCACCTTCCTTCCTGTTTCTTGAACATGCAAGACCCAATCGGACTTCAGGTCTCAGCATTTTCTTTTCTCTTGGACTGGAATGCCCATCCTCTAGTTCTAGGCAAAGCTCTACAGCTAGCTCCTTGGAGGCTTTGCTCATACCTGATATGAGCCCTGATTCTTATTGAAGATTGTGAGTCACTTCTCATGGCATCACTCGTTCTATTTCCCCACCCCAAGCATTTATTACCCTCTGATACCCTATTGATCTTAATTAGTATTTGCTGTGTTCCTCCATTTTATTTAAATGAAGACACTGTGTAGGTTGTCGTGCTTGTGTGATTCCTCCATTTCTCCATCCTCAACAACTGGAATGGAATCTGGTACACAGCATATGCTCAGGGAATACAGGGATAAATGTGCAAGGTGCTACTTAGCACAATGTTTATAATATGGAAAAACTAAAGACTATATAAATGTCTATTATTTTTGGCATAGTTTAATAAGTTGTACCTATATAACAGATTCCTTTACAGTAGTGATTCTCAACCGGTGGGTTGTGACCCCTTTGGGGGGGTGTCAAAGAACCCTTTCACAGGGGATGCCTGATTCATAACAGTTGCAAAATGACAGTGATGAAGTAACAGTGAAAATAATTTTATGGTTGGGGTCACCACAACACAAAGAACTGTATGAAAGGGTCTCCTGGCATTTAGTAGGTTGAGAACCACTGCTTTATAGCAAAGTTACCACTTAGATGACTAACATGTGCCTGAACCAAGCCATGATCTTTAAATCTCTTCATATGTGTGCAAAAATTGGAAGAAAAGGAACTAAGGCATAAGAAAATAGGTCTATTTGAACGATGGTGATGACGACAATACTGACTACACGCACATTGCCAGAAGAGTGAACACATCACTCAGAATACATAGGTACAAACAGAACGCTCCTTAGAGGGAGAAATGGTGAGATGCTGGCATGCTCACTTCAGACATGTCACGAGGAAAGATTGGGTTTTGAACTTGAATCAAAGATGAAATCACAATGAAAATGAAAAAGGATGTCTATGGAATGAAAGTAAAATACAACATATTACAATTTATGGATTGCTGCTAAAGCAGTGTTTGTTGGAACAACTATAGCTTTAAATGTATATATTAGTGAAGAAAAAGGTTAAAATCATTTACATAAATTTTAACTTTGAAAAAGAACAAATTATGTGGCAGGGTGGGGTGGGTAGGGGGAGCAGTGGCAGTGCCATGCACTTCCCACCCCACTCCTTGGCGCCCCTGTCCTTCTAGAAAGGAGAGGAGGGGCTGGGAGCCCACAGAGGAGGCCTTTGAGCCCCCCACCCCCACCCTGCCCTGCTACTGGGGAACCCCCAAACACATGCCCCCCGGAGGACTTGGGTTCTGAGCAAGGCAGGAAGGTCTTGAGTTGGAGTCCCAGACTTGGGCACCCTGGACCTCTGTCATGGAGACTTGAGACAGAGTGAACAGAACTCCAACTCCACTAATGGGAGTTCCAGCTCGGGGAGTGTATGTGTGTGGGGGAGCAACTCTTGGCCCCAGATAACTCCAGTGCAATGGCAGCCCAAGGCGGCTCAGTATTTCCACCAGTTCTCGCTCAGCTGCAGTCTGGCTGACGTCCAACAGGCCCCCCTGGCTGCTAGCAGGCCAGCTCCCCACACACCAGCACTGCACTGCAGCAGTCTCCCACCACCCAGGCCTCCATCATGAACTCTCCTAGTGACACCACCCTGACCCAATCCCTTCACCTGGGGAACACCATCTCCCTACCCCTCAACCAGTCCCAGACCCCGGTGTATCTATGGGTGCAGAACTTGGCAATGAGGAATCAACAGGCCTCAGCCCAAGGAACCCAAATGCAAGGCTCAACTCAGAAGGCCATTCCTCCTGTAATCTCTTCTACCTCTAGCCTTTCCCAGGCCTCTAGCTAGGCCCTTGCTGTGGCTCAGGCTTCCTCTAGGGCCACAGGCCAGTCCCTCAACCTTAGCCCAAGCTGGTGGAGGGAATGGCATCCCAGGATCCATGTGTTCAGGTGGCGGTGGCCAGGTCCCAGGGGGCTTGGGTCAGTTGTCTTCTTCAGGAATGGGTGGAGGGAAGTGTCCCAGAAAAGGCACCAGTGTGGTACAGCCAATGCCTGCAGCCCAAACAGTGCCAGTGAGCCATGGCAGCCAGACTGAGGCCGAAGTGCAGCGGCCAAAGAAGGCAGGAACAGAAGGGAGTGGTTGGCAGAATGTGGGCATGAACCTGACACGGGCAGCAACACCTGATCCCAGACAGACCCTCATTGGCTCAGCCACCTACACCCAGATCCAACCCCATTCACAGATTCAGCCACAGCAGCAGATCCACCTCCAGCAGAAACCGGTGGTGAACCAGCAGCAGGTTGCCAGCCGCCACCAGCAGCAGGTCCAGCACCGGCACTCCCAGCTACTCCACCCAGCCACCCACCTCCAGTTGGCGCAGCAGCAGCAGCAGCCACAACCCTCACTGCCCCTTCAGCCACCACAGCTACCACCCACTCAGTAGGTCCCTCCTCCCCAGTCCCAGCAGCAAGTCCAAACCCTGGTTGTTCAACCCGTACTGCCGTCCTCACCTCTGCCCTTCCCACCTGACCCAACCCCAAGCCACCCATCCCCATCCAATCCACCACCCCCCACCCCGTAGCGCCGATCAAGCCTCCTCAATTAGGGGACTGCTAAAATGTCTGCTACCCATCAACCACTGCTTCACATCCCAGTGCAGTTGTAGGTACCCAACAGCCAGGGACAGCCCAGGCATAGGCTTTGGGGTTGGCAGAGCTGGCTGTTGCTGTGCCAATTTCCCAGAGATTGCCAGGTATAGTACCGTCAGCTGATCAAGCCCATCTGGCTGCCTCACAACTTTTACCCCAGGCTCCTGGTGCGCTGCAGGAGTGCTCCCCCACACTGCTCCCTGGGGTGACTCTTGCCTCTGTGCAGGGGACAGCACAGGTCGTAAAGGGCAGTGCACCAACCTGTTATAGACCAGCTTCCTGCTGCCTTCTACATTCGGTCTGTGCCCCTACTGGGAAAACCCCAGACTTTGGCTGTCCAACGTAAGGCTGAGTCTAAAGAAGAGAGAGATGTCTCTACATTGGTTTCAATGCTTCCTGCCAAGGTATCTCCAGTAGCAGAGAGCCCAAAGACCCTAGAGAAAGCTGAACCATTGGCTGGTGTACATGCTAATACCCCAAGCAGTGAACTCGGAACCTTGACTTTGGCCCATCAGCACTACTTCCTACACTCGCCATGGGGTGCAGACAGATGGGCGACTCAAATCCCCCATAGGCCGTCGTGAAGCCCCAGATTCTCACCCACAGCATCGAAGGCTTCGTTATCCAGGCAGGAGCAGGACCTCCAGTGCGATGTTTTCCGTTGTTGAAAGAGTCAGAGGCTCTTTTACAGACAGGTCCTCCGACAGAAGTGAATGAGACTCCGTCAGGTGGACCCTTGGGAGGGGATAGCCCATCTGCCAAACCAGATACAAAGGCAAATCTCCTCCAGTGTGAGTATTATGGGAAGGACGGCCCTGTGGAGCAGTCCTGAGGCTCGGAGAGATTTTGTTCCATGACATGCGCCAAGAGATACAATGTGAGCTGTAGCCACCAGTTTTGATTGAAGAGGAAATAAAGGAAAGTTTCAGGACGTCAGCTAGGCTCAAGTTCACCAGTGGGGGCGTCGATGCAGCTCCTCCGTTACGGCCAGTGCCAAGATCCAGAGCAAGTGCCACAGGGGTCAAGAGGACTCTAGTCGGGGTTCAGATAATTCCAGTTATGATGAAGCACTCTCCCCAACATCTACTCGGCCTTTATCTGTGAGAACTGGGTTGGAGAGCATGGCCTCAACCCCGTGCTCCTGTCCAGTTGGAGTATCGAGGTGGGTACATGCGTGTATTGCTTCTCTACAGGGCTGCCAGGAGATTGCAAAGGAGTTTCGCTCCCAGGAGATTGATGGCAAGGCCCTTTAATTACGGCTGAAAGAAGAACACCTTATGAGTGCCATGCACATCAAACTGGGTCCTGCCCTCAAGATCTGAGCCGAGAGCAACGTCCTCAAGGAGATTGAGTAGTAGGCCCTCTAGCACAAACTAGCCTACTTACTGCCTGACATAGCTTACTGCCTGAGTCATGCTACCTGGTACCAGCAAAGACTTTTATAGGAAAGAGCTGTCCCAATTCTAGAAATCTTCCCCCAGAGGAGATGGCTGGGACGGCGAAGACAAGTACAAGAACTGGTTGCTGGTGCTACGTGTGTGGCAGCAGCTTTTGACATTTTCTCTGGGTTCTACTTTATTTTCAAAAGTCCTCACAGTTCTCTTCCCCACTAGCCCTCCTTCTATCTTTACAAAAGTGGCAGACGGAGCGCCAGGGCCATATCCTGGAGTGGAGCATCCTGCCAGAGCCGCAGTTCGTTCTGGGGGAATAGACCATATTGGGAAGGCAAGGAAATGGGTGGGATATAGGTTTTCCCTCCTTCAGAGGGCAGAGAGAGGTTGGATTTTCTAGCTTGTGTGACAAGTAGCAAAATAGCCCCCCCCCCCTCCACTTCCCTCTCAATTATCCCCATGTCCCTGTGGCCCAGAGTGTACTTTGTTGTCACTACTCCCTCCCTTCCAAGAATTGAACGTTTTCACTTGTGTCCAGAGCAGGGTCGCCAGCCAGTCACTTGGTTGGCATCTTTCTGATTTGCTACAGGGACCAGAAGTGTTTAACAAGCACCTGTGTGCCTGTTGTCATGCTTTCTGCATCCCTGACTCCCCTTCCAATTTATCTGTTGTTTTTTACCCTACCTTCTTTTCAATTTCATCTCTGCTCTGTCCTACAGATTTAGAAAACAGGGGGGCATGGGACTAAGGCCAGGCATACACATGAAGGGGTGCCCCCAAAACCTGGAATTTTTTTCAAAGCTATGGATTTAAATTTTTTTATATACAAAACAACCTAACACCTTCAAAGTACTCTCCATTACACTTAATACATTTGTCAAATCTACAATTTCATTCTTGGAAGCAGGGATGGCTGACATCACTTCCCTCGTTTTTTTTCTTCACCTCTTTATGTCGTCAAATCGCTGTGTCCTGAGACACAGCGCAGGAATTGTGCCCAATCTGTCCCCAACCACACTGGGGTGAAACACTAAGTGTGTGCACCAGAGTAGCAAGGGGAGCAAAGCAACAAAGGCCCTGAGGAATCCCAAAAATAGACTTTGGGGCCAGGGTGTGGTACTCCACCAGACTCAACAGGAAAACACTCATAAAGTAAAAAAACAGACCTGGAAATATTTATACGCGTTTCTTTTTCTTTTGTCGTTTTGTCTTGCTTGGTCTTGTTTTTGTGTTCATTTCTGTCTCTACGTGTCTATCTAGATAAGATAGGTGAGATAAATAATCCAGAGGAGAAAACAAGAGGACCAACGGTTCTGGGACATGGGAGGGTGGAGAGGGGGTAAAAGGAAAGGGGGTGCCCACAAATCCAGGGACTAGGGAACAGCAAGTGATCTAAATTCAATGGTGAGGAAGGCATGGGATGCCTGGTGGGGCTTGATCGATGGCAATGTAGCTGAGAGGAATTATTGAATCCCGAATGAAGGCTAAACATGGTAGTGGGCCGAGAGGAAAGTAAAAGGAAACAGAAAAGAACTAGGAGGCAAAGGACATTTATAGCGGTCTAAATACAGGCATGTACATATGTAAATACATTTATATATAATGATAGGGAAATAAATCTATGTATACATATTTGTTAAGTATAAAGGCAGCAGATGGACATTGGGGTTTCCATTCAAGCACTCCCTCAATGCAAGAGCACTTTGTTCTAATAATCCAGCATTATGTGTTACTCACCTTTCCTGACACAACCACTGAAGACAAAATGCGTGCATAAGCAAATGTGGTGAAGAAAGCGGATGGTGCACAATGCAAAAGATAGTAGCATCTGGGGTCTTAAAGGCTTGAAGGTAAACAAGCGGCTATCTAGCTGAGAAGCAACAAATCTCACATGGAAGAAGCACACCAGCCTGTGTGATCACGAGGTGTCGAAGGGATCAGGTATCAGGCATCAAAGAACAAAAATCATATCACTGTGAATAAGGGGGAGTGCGGAGTGGAGACTGACTCACAGTGACCCAATATGGCAGCTTAGAATTGCCCCTTTGAATGGCTTGTAAATCTTTATCATGCAGAAAGCATCCTCTTTCTCCCTGGGAGGGACTGGCTGATTTAAACTGCTGCCCAACTCGTGGTACCCAACTTTACCACCAGGGCACCTTCTCCTACACTTAGTAACCACGCATAATTTTTGGTTTCTATATATTTGCTTATTTCGTATAAATGAGATTATAGCGTGTCTGCCCTTTTTACAACCGACTTATTTTGCTTAGCCTAATGGAAAGTTCACTCCGATAATGAATCAGTTCGCTTTATGACGAAAGAACATCCCATTCGGCTATTGTGAAAAGTGCTGCAGTGGATGTTGGTGCGAGGTCTCTCTGTTTTTCGTTCTTGCGATGACTTCTGGCTATACACCTAGAATTGGGATTTCAGGGGCATAAGTTCTAGGTTCCACTTTTTAAGGAACTGCCCAACTGTGCTCACAGCTCTATGGCGTTCCCTCAGTTTCTCTACACCTTCCTCAACATCTGTCCTTTTCTGTGTTCTTGCTTTTTCGATCTTTGCCATTCTAAAGGAGCCATCCCCTCCAACCACAGGGGAGATGGGAGCGGGGAGTGGGGGAAGGGAATGGCAGTGTTTGATTCAAATGGGATCAGCAAATATTCTGCCTATGGGCTTTACATAATCATCGGAGGGAGGGAGGAAGAGAGAAGAGAGGAGAG
The DNA here is from genome assembly GCF_000313985.2 of Echinops telfairi. Classification (NCBI taxonomy): domain Eukaryota; kingdom Metazoa; phylum Chordata; class Mammalia; order Afrosoricida; family Tenrecidae; genus Echinops; species Echinops telfairi. The sequence goes on from NW_022103917.1 coordinate 5,407,124, forward strand.
AGAGAGAGAGAGAGAGAGAGAGAGAGAGAGAGAGAGAGATTTCCTCTGGGTCCCACTCAGCCTTTTGGTCTTTTCTTTGCACCCCTTCTCATTAGGTATAAATTGGTGATTCTACAAGTGCAAAGAAGACCTGCTTGAAATGACTATTTATTATTTGTACACTCTTCTGCCAGACTTTTTAGAAAAGGAAAACATTTAACGGAAGAAGTAGCTCTTGCCATTCCCAGTATCACTTCTGGCAGAATCGTAATATTGGGCCGAGGGCCTAGGACGCAGACTGGATTCCAGGAAGGCGCAGATTTTCTGCAGCGGCAGCGAAGAGCACTGGGTCCTCCCACTTGGCAGTTGGTATCTTTTTAAGGGACCACACTTTCTTGGTTTTCGGTTTGCTAGTGCCCCCTCTAAAACGGGTCAGGACTTCCCATAGCCTCGGAGGGAATGCAGCCCTTGTGTTTACCAGGGAGCTTCAGAGGACTTTGGTGCTGGGGAGCAGGGAGGCACAAGGTGTGGGGTATTGGCCGCCCACAACCTGAGGTAAGGTGGAGGTGGGCTGTGTGTGTGTGTGCGCGCGCGCGTGCCCCTTTCACACTATTCTGGGTTCCTCTCGCCCTGGTTGCCCGCAGGGACTGCAGTTCTGGCAGGACCTCCTGCACATGCCAGCTCGGTACAGCTCCCTCGCGCTGCTAATCTCCCGGGACCGGATGGCAAGCGAAATGACCTCAGGGAGTGAGCCAAGTTGCCCCGGGAGATGTCCGTGGCACCACACTGCATCACGCGCTGGGAGGACCTCCATCCCTCAAGGGGAGTGGGGGCCACCGTTCCGCCCCAGCATTCGAAGTGCCTCGGGGGTGGTGGGGGTGGTTAGGGGGTTGGTGGGAGGCGCACAGTGCTCTCTGGAGAAGGCACATTTCGGCCACAACCGCCAGAGCGCACGGCAGACGCTCCAAGTTCCAGGGAACACTAAGGCTACTGCTTCGGGCCCGCAGCTGCCGCTAGTGGGTGGGCGAGGGGGAGCTCGGCGACCCCTGGGCTCCGGCTGAGCGCGCAGAGAGGCACAGCGAAGATGGCAAAGCCAGGGGCTCAGGTGGAGCCAGGGGCACAGGCGGAAAGAGCGGCTCAGGTGGAGCCAGGGGCGCAGGCGGCACCAGGGGCTCAGGGGGAGGCAGGGGCGCAGGCGGAACCAGGGGTTCAGGCGGAAAGAGCGGCTCAGTTGGCGCCCAGGGTGCAGGCAGAACGAGGGGTGCAGGCGGAACCAGGGGCGCAGGCGGAGCCAGCGGCTGGGGCGTACCCGAGTCTGCCCACCCCGCCGGCTCCGTCCCCCTCGCGGGTCCTGCGAATGATGGACCGCCGCCGCCTCCTGCAGCTGGCCCAGGTGGCCCCTCTGCAGGTGAACATGGTTATGGCCCGGCAGCGTATGCGGGTCTCTGAGAAGTACGGGAAGAGCTACCTGTGCCTTCTGCAAAGCACCTTCTTCACAGGTAGGTCGAGGCGCGCAGAGCTGGGGAAGGACAGGCGGGTGGGGATACCTCAAGCCGCGGCCGCCGCGCAGGAAGCGGGAGCTGGAAAAAAGGGCCCTGCCATTTGGCTGGTTCTCCCCAGGTAAACCAGGGCATCTTTCTACCTGGGCCCGCCGTTGGAGGCTGGAGTGGGAACGGTGGACCTCGGTCCCTTGCCCCTCATGTCGGGGCATTACAAAAGTGGATGGGAAAATCCTATGATCTTTTCACCAACTTTGGAAGCCACCTCGTTTGGGTACCTCCGCGGGAGTTGGCAGGAGGGTGTGAGCACCGAAGGTCTTGGGAGAGAAGTCCCTAGGAGACTCTGGGGAGGAAGCATTCAGAGAACAGGGAGCACCTCCGGGACCTTCAGCTCAGCCTGCACTTTTCAGGCAAGCCGGAGAGGTCCGGCAGTTGGGGGTCTTGCCTAATTGCAGTTTGGATTTGTTAGGTGCCACTGACCTTGGGCTCCTGGTGACCTCGTGTGATCGGAGAATTGCTCCATAGACTATCATCTGTATGGGAGCTGCTTCCCTTTCAGAGTGGAATCCCCAACCATAACCCATGTAGGTTTTTTTTTAACCCATGTAGTTTTGACTTGATGACTTACCCACCAGTTAATGTTCACTCAAAATGACTCTGTACTTGGAGCTTCCGAAACTTTTTCTACTTGCCTAAGAAATTTGCCCTGTGGACAGGGGCTGCCCAAACCCCTCAGGTCAGTGACCCATTTGCTGTTGAATTCGTTTGTTGTTTGTGTTGTTTTGGGTCTTCAAGTACTCAGAAATGTTGTATTGTTAACAAATTTATTTATTTATTTATTTATTTATTTATTTTGTTAACAAATTTTTCCCTGTGACTCACAGCCGGTTTTAGAAGCTCCACCCCAGGTTTTCTTTCTTTTTAAAAATCATTTTATTGGGGGCTCTTAACACCTTTTATCATAAGCCATTCATCCATCCATCCATCCATCCATCCATCCATCCATTGTGTCAAGTACATTTGTACATTGTTGCCATCACCATTTTCAAAGCATTTTCTTTCCACTTGAGCCCTTGGTATCAACTAAGTTTTTTCTCCCCCCCCCTTCCTCCCTCATGAACCCTTGAAAATTTATAAATTATTATTATATTTTCATGTCTTACACTGTGTGCCCCCCCCCACCCTCCCAGGTTTTCTTTTTTTTTTTAAACATTTTATTAGGGGCTCATACAACTGTTATTGCAATCCATACACACATCAATTGTGTAAAGCGCATTTGTACATCATTCTCAAAACATTATCTCTCCACTTAAACCCCCGACATTAGGTCCTCATCCCCCCCCCTCATGAGCCCTTGATAGTTTATAAATTGGTATTTTGTCAATTCTTGCCCTGTCCGACATCTCCCTTCACCCACTTTTCGGTTGTCTGTCCCCCAGGGAGGAGGTCACATATAGTTCCTTGTAATCAGTTCCCTCTTTCCTACCCATTCTCCCTTTACCCTCCCTGTTTCGCCACTCACACCACTGGTCCTGTAGGGCTCATCCGCCTTGGATTCTCAGTATTTTTAGTTCCTATCTATACCAGTGTACATCCTCTGGTCTAGCCAGACTTGAAAGGTTGAATTCGAGTCGTGGTAGTGAGAGCGGCCCTCCCAGGTTTTCAAAGCAAAACCTTCAAAGCTTTGCAGAAACAAACTTCCCCCATTTAGTTCTGGCTTGGCAGTTGCTACAACCATGTCAATCAAAGTTTTGACAAAATACAGACTTGTTGGAAGTTCATGGCAGATGAGGTAGCCAAAAGTCCCCAATATGGCTCTTAACCCAGTCAGGGCTTCCCACACCCTCAAAGGAAACCGTCCACACTGGACAATGGAAAGTACTCTGGTTCTTCTCAGTAACTTCCAGCATCTTCCTGAGAGGTAGCCAACATCACCAGAAAACAAGTATGTGTTGTCACGAAAGGTGAATTAGCCGTGCTGGGCAATCTGTGGCCACTGCGAGCGGTTCCTAGGATTTCTAGAGCTGGGTGAGGATTCCTCTTTCCTGGTGTTTTCAGAATCTACTGGATGGCAGTGAATTTGGTTTGGGGCTGACCTTTGAAGGCTTCTTCCTATAGGCAGGCCCCCCCTCATTGCTCACTGTGGCATTACAATGTCTTTCAGCAATGAAAATGACCCCAACCTGTGGTGTTTTTTTTTTAAACGTGAAAGTACCTTCTCTCATCTCTTCCTCAGGAACCTCTGCTGTAGTGTCAAGCAGGGAGTGGTGCACCCTGAAAGTCCTTTCTCCGTGCTGTTCAAACACACACTCCAACCAGCACAGCAGGATTGTAAATGTAAAAAAGATTTCACATATTTAAAAATATATCCAGTGTACAAATGGTTTACATAGCTTTTCATTGGGGCAGAGAACTTTCTAGAAAAAAAAAACCCAACCTCTTCAATCCTGAATATTTATAGATTGTTCACAAGAGGGAATAAGCTGCCATGTATTCAAGTTACTGATTTGGGTTTGTGTGCAGGTCCTTGAGGCAGTGGTGGCTTAATGGTTAAATTCTGGTTATGCATCAGGCTGCTAACCTCAAGGTCAGCAGTGTGAAACCACCAACCACTCGATGTAAGTGACTTGTTTGTTGTTGTACGTGGGAGACTCATGTTCAATTCCTGGACGTGTTGCTATTCCTGGACCACCACTCCCTGGATCTTAGTGTGTTGCTATGATGTTAAACAGGCTTCAGCTGTGCTTCCACGGAAAGATGGACTAGGAAGAAAGGTCAGGTGACCAACAAAGAGGCTTCAAAATGTTCATGGAAAAATTGAAAGAAAAGGTCGCAGGCTTTTGCCACAAACTTTTTGAAGGTCCCATCGTATTTCTAAAAAATCAGTCAAAGAGAGAACAATGGATCCGAATGCCAGCAGAGGGCATGGGTGACTCCATTTTGAGAGGGGGGGGGATGAGTGCATGAATTTTGAGGCATGCATATCAACTTTCAGAGGAAGAAGGAGAGTGTGGGTGGATGAGGAGGAGGGCATTTGCACAGTCAAAGAGGAAGGGCGTAGCAAGTTTGTGTCTTTTTGTGATTGAAGTATCAAAGATTATGTGGTGGAGGGGTAGAGGAGCGAGAAGGCGTTGGAGGGAGATAGTCACTCAACAAACACACCGACTCCCAGCAACCCTATAGGGCAGTGGAGCTCGAACTGCCCCTGTGGATTTCTGAGATGAAATTCTTTATAGGTGTGGAAAGCCTCCTCTTTCTCCTGAGGCTTGGCTGGGGATCCTGTGGTCAGCAGCTCAATGCATAAGCCCCTAGGCCACCAGGGCAGACAGGGGTCAAATCAGCATGAAGCTAATAAGGCATGTTAAAGGTTTTCACTTTCTTTGGGGGAGGGGGACACTGAAGAGTCATTGGAGGAAGCAGAGCTGCTCCTTAGAGGTGCCATTCCCACGAAATGACCCCCTCCCCTGGGCTGTGTGGTGAAGACTTGACAGCAGTGGCGAAGCCTGCCAGAACACTTTGCTCGCAATGGAGGATGCACAAGACCCATAACAAGAGGGGCAATCCTGGGAGGGGAAGGGGGAGGGGGCGGAGAGAGGGGGAACCGATCACAAAGATCTACATCTAATCTCTTCCCAGAGGGAGGGACAACAGAAAAGACATGGGACAATGTAGGGCATGAAATTTTTTTTTTTTATAAACTACCAAGGGTGTGTGAGGGAGGAAGGGTGGGGGAGGGAGGGGAAAATGAGGAGCTGATACCAAGGGCTCAAGTAGAAAGCAAATGTTTTGAGAATGACGATGTCAACAAATGTACAAATGTGCTTGACACAATGGATGGATGGATTGTGATAAGAGTTGTACCAGCCCCCAATAAAATGATTTAAAAAAAAGACGGGGTGGTAGTTAGATGCCACCTAAAGCCAACTGGGCAAGAATGGATGAAGGCCTGGGGACTAAGTCCATTCTGGGGAGAGGTGGGGGGTCGGCATGGAATAGGAAAGCATCGCAGCCGTTGAGGGGATCCACGTGACGACGTGACTGAGTGACTGACTGTGGGGCCTAAGGGACTGGAGGCCGTGAGGTTGATCCTTAGGTTTTTCCTTGAGAGACTGGATGGGAAAGCTACCGTTAAGGCAGGGAACAGAGTTAAGAGGGGGTTTGAGGTTTGATTCAGAGAATGCAGACTCCTGAGGAGCATTCAGATCAAGAGCAAGGAAACAGCGACTCCATCTTCTTATTCTTATCCCTGGTGTGCATCGTACGACTCCTGGCTTGCGGATCATCTTGCCTCCAATCTGCTCAGGGATGTGCCAGCTCGGAAGTTCAAAAAGCCGTGGACCGGAGTAGTCGCACATTTAGTATATATTTACCTTATGAATTTGCCGTTAAGTAGATGGTTATCCCCACCCCCACCCCCCTCCGCCACCCTTCACGCTTCAGTATCTGGTAATGAAAAAAAGAAAGTAAGAAGTTCTTTGAATTCCCAGAAGAAAATGCAAACGATACTGATGCCTTGTCACCCCACAGGGCTCCGCTAAGCCACTGGGGAAACAGCGTTCCTGTAGACTCTGACTGATCTGATTTTAGCTCCAGGAGATGTGGCAATCACAACCGAAATTCATTCGGCACTGGAGGTGATGGAGCCGGTAATCATTGGGCTGCTAACCCGATGTCAGCAGTTCTAAGCCACTAGCCACTCCTCAGGAGAACGAGGAGTCTTTGTACACCTGTAAATGCAGTTCTGCTTGGCCATATAGTGCCACTGGGGGTTGGGATCAACTTGATGGCAGTGATGTGTTGAGGTTGAGGTGCCATACGAAGAATGGTTTCATGGAATTGATTTTTCTGACTACAAGTGTAGCACTTTTGGGGACTCATTTCTAAAAACGGAGTGACCCATTTCTTCTCTGCCAATCTCTAAGCGTTTCAAAAAGACAATTTCCCATCCTTGCCTGATATCTCAATGTTGTCCTTAGAATGCTCAGTGCCATCGAGAAGATTCTGACTCATAGGGGCTCTGCTGGACCGAGTAGAAGTGCCCCATAAGCTTTCCAAAGGAAGCAGGCTGCCTCCTCTATCTGCTGTGGAGCAGTTGGTGCCGGCCTCCATCAACCCTTCAGTGAGCAGCCCAAGCTTCCCGCACTGCCCCCAGGACGCCGTGCTTCTAACTCATTCACTCCCTGCCATCAAGTCCGTTCTGACTGAGAGCGAGCTTACGCCACGGGGCTGAACTGCCCCTGTGGCATTTGGAGACTGTAGATATTTACAGGAGTAGAAAGCCTCATCTTTCTCCTGCAGAGTTGCTGATGGTTTCAAACTGCTGGCCTTGGGGTTAGCAGCCCAACGTAGAAACTACACCACCAGGACTCTTACCTGAGCTTACAGTAATATGAATTGTTTTAAGGTGCTGTTATTCATCATTGCCTCAAGGGGGAGCCTAAGCTGTGGAGGGCTCTGGTTCCTACGGGAGAGGGGCACAGGTGGTTCTCACTTGTCATGTGCAATCCCTGTACTTGCTGATCTTTCCATAGACTCCCTCCATATTAACTGTCTTTTCTTTGTGACTGGTAATGTATCTCTTTCTCCAGGCACACCTTATTTTATACTGCACTTTATTACACTCCCCAGATAGTGTGTTTTATACACATTGAAGGATTGTGGCCAGATGCGTTGCGCACGTTTCTTGGAACCATTTTCCCAATAGCATTGTGCTATCCTGGTTCATGTTTTGGCCATTCTCACACAATCTCAAATGTGTTCAGAATGTCATCACGTACACCATATGAGGGGATACCCCCCAGAAAACCGGAATTCTTTTTTCCAAAGCTATGTATTTACTTTTTTTTTTTTTTTTACAAAACAACCTCAACACCTTCAAAGAACTCTCTGTTACACTTAATACATTTGTCAAATCTGCAATTCAATTCTTGGAAACAACTTTCAAACTCATCTGTTTGGATGGCTGACAGTACCTCCCTACTCTTTTTCTTTACTTCTTCTATGTCAGCAATTCTCAACCTGTGGGTTGCAACCCCTTTAAGGGTCGAAAGACCCTTTCACAGGGGTCACCAGATTCATAATAGTAGCAAAATTACAGTTATGAAGTAGCAATGAAAATAATTTTATGCTTGGGGGGGGGTCACCACAACATGAGGAACTGTATTCAAGGATCGTGGCATTAGGAAGGTTGAGAACCATCTTTCTTTGTCATCGCATCACTGTCCTTTCATGTTCCTTTTCATTCACAGAAACAAAATGAAGTTTCACAGGGTGAGGTCAGGTAAGTCAGATGTGTGGGGCAAGAGAGGCATGCTGGTTTTTTGGCCCAAAACTGGTTCACTGAGATGACTGCATGAGCAGGTGCATTGTCGTGGCGGCAAAACAGTCCCTCGTCTGCCACAAATCAGGCCCCTTTTGTCACACACTGTTACGCAATCTTTTCAGAACCTCTAAATCAGTGGTTCTCAACCTTCCAAATGCCACGACTCTTTAATACAGTTCTTCATGTCTTGATGACCCCCCAACCATAAAATTATTTTTGTGGCTATTTCATAACTATTTTGCGACTGTTATGAATCATGCGACCCCAGTGAAAGGGTCGTTCCCCACAGGTGGGGAACTGCTTCTCTAAATAGAAAGCTTGATTAGCAGTTTGACCTGGTGGAATGAACGCCAAATGCACTATGAGTCAACATTGTCGTCTGGGAATTTGATGGACCTCCAGAATGAGGTTTGTCATCAAGTGACATTTCACCTTTGTTGAAATGAGAAAACCACTGTACACTTGAGTTTCCCCCATAGTGCTGTCCTTGTAAGCTGTGTTCAACATCGCAACAGTTTTTGCAGTATTTTCCCTGAGCAGAAAACAAAATTTCACAGCATCATGCTGTTCTTCGAAATCGGCTATCACGAAAAAATGAGGTTTGCGTGAAACTGCTTTTATGAAAAAAATTAGTGACCAGAGGGTACCTTCCCAGGTGATGCCATTGGGTGCACTACCTCAGAGCGAGTTGCTCGATGCTCACCTAGTGGGAAAAATGCGTACAACAAAAGCGCCGCACTGCCCAGCGCAATTGTGTTTTTTTGGGGTGGGGTGGGGTGTGTACCCCTTCGTAGGCTGCAATCCCGTGCCAACCTCACTTACATAAGCCCTGGCGGTGTGGGAGTGGGGGGCGCAAAAAATGTGAGTGACTTGCTTTATTGGGACATTTGCTTTATTGTGGTGGTCTCTCCTGGAAAAAGTAGCTGTCATATTTCTGAAGAAAACAACTTTATTCGAGTGTCTGGGTAATATTGCTGTTTAATAAAATGCTCCTTTCTATTAAGGAATAGGTGCTTTTGGCACTGGGCCAAGTAATCTTAAGGTGACCAGACGTCCCGATTTGGGCGGGACAGTCCCAATTTTTAACAATTTGTCCTGTGTCCCGTGGCGTTTTAGAAAAGTTCTGATTTTTGGAAAGAATGCACCACAAGCTAGAGAACAGTGGGAGAACGGGAAGGGAATATATGGTTTCGGCTGCCATGTGGTTATTTTGCCAGGAGATGAGTTTTATATTATTTTTGTTAATTTTATCATGTTAAACTTTAATTATAACAAATAATTGTTGAGAATTGATTATCGAGAATTGCTTATCAAAGTTCGCATTGTTGATCAGTTGTTAGGATTCGACCATCATTGTTTGGACTTAATGAACAATGGCATTTTTTGCATTGGCAATGACGAAAACATTTTGTAACTTTCTCTCTGATGATACACATTGTACTGCGTGCTAGTGCTAGTTAAACAAGTGATGTCAACAAATCAGCTATTCAGACAATTTAGGTAAGTAATTTATTTATTTATTTCATAAATGCATAAATTTTCTTGAATTTAGCAGACAGTACTGGAATGATGTGCAAAAATCATTCGATCATATTTCTAAAAATATCCCATATAGTAGTATTTCCAAAAATGATCTTTTTAATGAGGTATCATTCCTAAAAATATATATTGATAAGGAAAAGGTTAAATCTTGGGCATTAGCAAAAATCACAATAGAGAACAAATGGTTAGAAATATTTCATCATTTTGAAACTAACCATGTTCCATACAGTAATGCACTAAAAATTGTGGGATGCGCACTGTCCTTACCAGGAACTAATGCTGCGACTGAATGCATTTTTTCTATGGTAAATAAAGTGTGGACATCAGAAAATTCAAAATTAAGTGTTGAGACTTTGAAAGCCATTTTATGTGTGAAATATAATTTAACAAATTCTTGAGAAAAATTTCATGACCTTTTAAAGGACAGCAATCTACTAAAAAAATTCACACAAATGAGAAATATGCCAACAAATAAAATAATACTGTACATAATTTTTAATGTTATATTTGTAAATTGTACTTATGCTAAAATTAAAAATATATATATTACAATACTGTTTTTGCATTCTAAGAAAATTTTTGTTGCTCCATATAGACCAAATTTTTAATCAAGAACCCCCACCCAACCCCCCCAACCCCCGTCAATGGTGTCCCACTTTACCAATGTTAAAATCTGGTCACTTTATCCTAGATCCATCCAGCCCATGGAAATCATCATATTATGTGTTGAGATAAAATCATGGAGCATCAGATTCATAATAAGGAGGTTGTGATTAATTCAATGTGGTAATTGGTCTGAGACATTCATTCACTCAGAAGCATCTGTTAGATGCAGCTGGAGGTCATAGAGAACAGTCAACAACATGGACCACAGACTAGATTCTGTAGTACAGACCTCCTAGTGGAAGCCTGACAGGAAGTGCGTGTGCTATAGGTATGGGAGGCAGTGAGCAATCTTGTGTGAAAAATGAGCCTGGAAAGGGAAGTACAGAATGTTGGAGTGTGGAAGGGGTACATGATTCTAACGAGGTGAGCATGGGGGACATCTCCAGGAAGATGACATTGAGCAAATGCTTAGAAGAGGCAAGAAAGTGAACCATCAGTGGCATCTGGGGGAAGAGTTCCAGGCAAACAGTAGGTACAAAGCTCCTGAGATGAGACTGTGCAGACGTCTTCAAGGAAAAGGAAAGAGACCAGCAGGACCAAGGCAGAGTGAGTGGGTGTGAGTGGGGGCAGGCTCATGTGTGTGAGAGAGGTAACAGGGTTTGATGAGGACTTTGGCTTTTACTCCTGCATGAGTTGAGGAGTCACTGAAAGCAAAAGAGTGACTTATGATTGAATAAGATCTGCATGCTCTATGGAGAAGAGACTACACCAGAGTCAAGGATGAAAGCCTGAAGACCTATCCAGAGACAGTTAGGATGGACGATGGTGGGGGTCGGGGTCGGATTCTTGGTCCGTTTTGGAGGCTGTGGAAATGGATCAGATGTGTGGGGCATGAGCCAAAGAGCAGAGTCAAGGATGATTTTACTTTCGTTTTTGGCAAAGGAACCCTGGTGGCACCAGGATTAAATAGCTTCACTGCTAACTAAAAGGTTGATGGTTTGAACCCATCCAGTGGTTCCCCAGGAGAAAGACCTGGAGATCTGTTCTGTTCTATCCCAAAGGGCTGTTGTGAATCGGTCCATCTGATGATACCTAACAACAATGAATGCATTCATTCATTCATTCAGGCCACTGGAGATCCCCTTGCAGAGGGGTCTCGGGGAGGAGACGAGCCAGTCAGGGTGCGATGTAG
>NW_022103917.1:5419257-5449745 GCF_000313985.2 Echinops telfairi
TTAATACTAAACCTATAAATATATGCACATAGATCTATTTCCCCATAATCATATATAAATTTATTTACATATGTACATGCCTATATTTAGACCTCTATAAGTACCCTTTGCTTTCCAGTTCTTTCCTCTATTTCCTTTTACTGTTTTCTTGTCGCACTATCATGCTGGGCCTTCATTTGGGTTTCAGTAATTCCTCTCGGTTACGTTGCCCTTGATCAAGCTCTACCAGGCTTCTTACACCCTCGTTGCTACTGATTTTGAATCACTTGTTGTTCCCTTGTCCCTGGGGTTGTTAACACCCATTTCCGTTCCCCCGACTCCCCCTCTCCCATGGCATCCCCGAACTGTTGGTCCCATTGCTTTCTCCTCCAGATATTTTATCCTGCCTATTTTATCTAGATAGACCTGCAGAGATAATAGTATGCACAAAAACCAAGACAGAGCAAAACATAGCATGAAAAGAAAAGAAAACAACAACAAAACGCCAACGACAAAAAAAAAGAAAGAAAAAGAAAAGGCTGTAATTAGTTCAAGGACTGTTTGTTGGCCTTTAGGAGTGCTCTCTGGTCGAGTCTGATGGGGTGCCACACCCTGGCCCCCAAGTCCATTTTTTGGTATTCCCTTGGGACTTCCTTGGTCTGCTCCCCTTGCTGTTCTGTTGCACACCTTTGATGTTTTGCCTCAGTGTGGTGGGGTCAGATCCTGCACTGTGTCTCCAGTGTTGTCCCCTGTAGTGCTATGGGTCAGTGAGGGATGTCGTGTCTTGTAGTGGGGCCGGCCCTATGGTCCTCTCTGTGCGTTGGCTGCTCTGAGCAGAAATATCATCCTCAGGGCTTGGTGGCCAGGATGTGTTCCACTCTCTCTTCCTCCCTTTTCGTTTGCTCCTGTGTGCTCTGATCTGACATGTCCCTCTCCCTGAGCTTCTGACATGTCCCTCTCCCTGAGCTGTAGCTTCTGTGCTGTCCTCTGAATGGAATTCTTCTTGGGGGAGGGGCTGCTTTCCATGTAGTTGGGATTGGGGGCCGTCCCCTCAGACCTCTCTATTGGTTCTCTGCTTCATGCCGGTAAGTTGCATTCACGTCTTGGAGCCCCAGGTTGAAGTCTGGTCCCTCTTTCCCTGTGGAGATGTAAACAATACCCTCCCCTTGGGTGGGTTAGTGTGATGGGCTTGTTTTAATTATTTTCAATCTCCACCTGAACTTGCATATGAACATTGATAATCTCTTTCAGAGGTAGGTCCTGGTCTTGTTTTATGCTGAGTTTTTCTATGATTTCATTTCCACAGAGGTAATCAATATAATACCTATGTATTCTCTGTGGCAAGGGTCATGTATATGTGTCTATGTTCTTGAAAAGGTATTGGCAATGGAGAAGTTGTAGGTCTTGCATAATTCTATCATGTTTAGAATCACAGTTTGTGTTGTTTCCTGCACCAAGGCCATGTTTTCCATCCTTTGCTTCCAACTTTTGCATTCTAATCATTAGTAATTTTCAATCCTTTTAATTGGGTGTCTAAAGATTTCAGACTGAAGAAGTTGGTAGAACGCTCCAACTTCCTCATCACTGGCTTTAGCAGTTGGTGAGTAAACTTGAACAATAGTGTCTTAACTGGTTGTCCTGAAGCCATGTATATTATCACATCACAGACAGCATGGTACTCCAACTAGATATTTGACGTTTTTTGGCAAGGGGATTAAAGAGATCCTTTATGCACAGCATGCTCAGCAGAGTAGCCACTGTATCTGAATTCTGAAACAGATGACTATTAATACTCCCTCCTGTATAGAGGACTAAATGATTGCCTGTCATAATTTATGTAATCATCAATAATTATAATTATGTTCTTGATTTTTTGGTTTTAAAGCAAAAATTATTTTAAAAGAAAGTATTTAATTATATTATTCAAATTAAATCAAACATTTCTTTTTCCCTCGAACCTTCTTCTTCCTCTATATTGTCTTCCTCTTTCCCAACTTAACAACTGTTTACTTTCTGGCCAGTGATGTCCCCTCTCTCCTTTTCCCTCTCACTCCTGGTGATCATCCAAGAATGTCTCCTTCCATGTAGAAACTTTTTCATAACTTTTGATAATAGAGGTCTCATTCAATAGTTATCCTTTGGTGCTTGACTAGTTTCATCATGTCCTCCAGGTTTATCGTTGTTATGAGGGGCTTCACACTGTCATCATTTTCCCACTGTTTTTCTCCCCTCCTTCCAGTTTCTGGAAAGGCTTTATTCTTATGGGGGAGGGCACTCAGTCCTTCTTGGCAGCCGCGTTCCTCATGGTGGTCAACAGGTTGCTCAGCTATCCCTCTTTTCTTCTCTGCGCGGATGTGTGCCCCCACCTGCTTCTGGCTGAACACCTTGAGCCCCCGCTTGCCCTTGGAGACCGTGAGCAGCTCCATGGCATGGCGCTCGTAGGGCGCGAAGCCACCCACCTCCTGGACCACGGCGCACACAAATTTAGGGCGGCGCCCATGATTGTCACTGGGTTTGCTCACGTCCTTGGCCCTTGTTAAGGCCCGTGGTCATTGGGTAGCTCACCGCCGTCGCTGCTACTCTTCACAGACTGCTGCAGCCCATCATTTTTCTTTAGTGATGTGTAGTATTCCATTGCGAACACAAACTAAAGTTTATTTATCCATCCTGATATGGCACATAAGTTGATCCCATCTTTTAGTTATTGTGAATCATTTTGTGAAGTTCGGAGCCCATTGCCATTGAGTTGATGCTGACTCCTGGGTGTGCAGAAGGCCCTTGATCATGAACTTTTACTGTCCCCTACAATCTCTGGGCATCGTCCAGTGCAGTAGGTGGCACAGAGTAGCTGCTCAGCAAATGTGTAGTCTCAGGGAGGGGAGGGTACATGTAGCATTGAACACTTTAGAGTGCACCTATGTCAAGGCGCTTTGTGCACAGAATCTCTGCGAGTGACACAATCAAAAGGGGACAACTGATTGGATGGGGATACTTTTCTCATCTCTGCCCACCATCTGAAGCTATTTCCAAGCATTTGAGGACTTTAAATAATTATCCCCATGTGAATTCTGAACTGAGAGTGAGCTTGTGTATCTTAGAAGTATTAATGGTAAAATTTCAATTTATGGTGAGGATAGTAAGATGATAGCCTGTTGCCTTTGTGCGTGGATCCGATGTGTGGAAGGAATTGGCAAGCTTCACTCTCTCTCCCTTTATTGTTCAGTTTATGCCCGACTGTGTTTGTACAGGGACTCAGTTCTTCACCAGAGTTCTGACAGTGAAGAGCAACTTTAATTAGGGTGGTGCTCATCATTTTAAGGTGCCCTGCTGGCCCAGTGGGTTAACCCTTTGGCTTCCGCCCACCAGGTGCTCTTAGAAGAGGAGGCTACCTCCTTCCTTAAACCTGAAACATTTACAGTCTCTGAAACCATAGCGTGGTTTGACTCTGTCTAGTAGGGTCGCTGTGAATTGGAATCAGCTTGGTGGCAGTGGGTTTTGGTTAGATTACTTATTGAATTAAGGCATTCTAGGCTGTAATCTATTTTTTTTAATCATCTTATTGGGGGCTCGTACAGCTCTGATCACAATCCATCCATCCATCGTGTCAAGCACATTTGTACATTTGTTGCCATCATCATTTTCAAAATGTTTTCTTTCTACTTGAGCCCTTGGCCTCAGCTCATTTTCCCCACTCCTCCACCCTCCCTCCCTCATAAACCCATGATAATTTATAAATTATTATTTTTTCATGTCTTACACTGATGGATCTCTCCCTTCACCCACCTTTCTATTGTCTGTCCCCCTGGGAAGGGGTTATAAGTAGCTCATTGTGATCAGTTCCTCCTTTCTCCCCCACCTTCCCCTTCCCCTCCTGGGATCGCTACTCTCATTATTGGACCTGAGGGGTTTATATGTCCTGGAGTCCCTGTGTTTCCAGCTCTTGTCTGTACCAGTGCACATGCTCTGGTATAGCCAGATTTGTAAGGCAGAATTGGGGTTTCGATGATGGGGGGGGGGCATTAAAGAATTAGATCTAGGAAAGTTGTATGTTTCATCGGTGCTGTACTGCACCCTGACTGGCTCCTCTTTTCCTTCTGAGCCTTCTGTGCGGGGAAGTCCAATTGTCTACAGATGGGTTTGGGGTCTCCACTCCGCCCTCCCCCTCATTCGCATCATTATGATTTTTTGTTTTGGGTCTTCGATGCCTGGCTGTAATCTTAATGGGAGCACATCACCAGTTATTTTCTCCTATGGAATGGCTGGTGGGTTTGAACTGTTGACCAAACTCACTGCCATGAAGTCCATTCTGACTCATAATGACGCTATAGGACAGAAGAGAACCACCCCTGTGGGTTTCAGAGACTGTTTCTCTTTTCTGGAATAGAAAGCTTCATCTTTCTCCCTTGGAGCAGCTAGTGGATTGGAACTACTGACCTTGCAGTTAGCAGCCCAATGAATAACTCACTCGACCTGGCCAAGTGCCTAACAACGGTTCCGACAAACCTCGTAGCCAATCAGAATCTGTCTCGCCAACTAGGCACCCACTGCAGTGTGGGCTTCATTCCACGTTGCTGGCCCCAAGTTCCTTTCCTCATGCTTTGGAGTCAAAGAATGGGAAGGATCCTCAAGAGGATCACCGTACATCAGAATTCAGGCTGAGATCTGTTTGGAAATTCAGAGTCATCTACAAGCCGGAGGGTGTAGCTCAAGGTCACAACATTCTCCAAAGGCAGTACTTCTGGTTCTTTTGTTCTCACCACCTCTTTTGATAACTCCGTGCCTTCCGCTTCCTTGCTGGGCTGCCTCCTTCCAATATGTATCCAACTCAGAACTTGATCAGCTCTGAAAGTAGCAACAGTGTCTTTTTCTTAGCCTTTCTTTCTCTCTTGTTTGCGTAGGACTTCCATTTTATGGGCCTCACTCTGAGAAGAGATTTTAGGAGAGAAAACATCTATATATTTGGTATACATTTATGAATCTTGCATGGGGTAGGATCTCATCAAATATTAGGAACCAAAAAGAGGATTAGCCACATTGCATCTACATCTAAAATGAGGACGGCGAGGCAACTTGTTCATGATCACAAGCTCAGTGCCTCGGGTCTTCCCCCCTCCAAGCCCAGAGCCTTCTATTTAACACCCTGAGGCCTCTCTGATTACATAAATGGGTCACAGCATTGCAGAGTAGATGCCCATGGTTTCGGCATCTCCATCCGACCTTGAATGGTAAGGAATGAATCAAGTTGCACATATTAAAATGTCCAGATCTGCCAATGGATCCAACTCAAACTCACGACTTAATCTTAATAGATATCTTCCTACTGATCCAAGTCAGGGTCAATTTTGATTTCTGAATTATGCCTCAGAATATTTTTATTTTGAATTCTCGCATTTAAGAGGTGGCACACATGAGCTTTGCCCCTTTTGCAGACTCCTGAGGACAGAGAGCACTGGTCCTTTTTTGTATGATCCCTGTTCTTACCCTCTTGGTTCCTCCATGCCTAAAACTGCGTGAGGCCTCTTTGTGGCTGTAAGGATGCAGTCTTGTATCCAAGGAAACATGTGGCATTGAGAGAAGAATTGTGCTCTGCAGTCTGGAGGTGAAGGCAGGCACAAAATGTGAAGGTGCCTGCCTTGAACTGGGACATACCAGGAATCCAACTATGTATGTATGAGATATCTATCTATCGATCGATCGATCGATAGATAGATAGATATAGATATCTAATATTACCAACTATTCTTAGAAATTGCTTTTTGTGCCCTGCTGAAGTGTGGACTTGTAATGGCATGAGTGTTATGAAAATAAATTTGCCAATTTATTGCTTTGCGTTTGAATGTGTGTGTGTGTGTGTGTGTGTGTGTGTGTGTGTGTGTGTGATGGCACTCTGTAACAGGTACCCAATTCCCTGTCTCATGTGGGTCCATCAGGACTCGCTTTCTTCATGACCTGGAATCCAATTGAACTTGATAAATCAGTTCTGAATGGTATGGTTGGAGGAGCACTAAGAAGGGTGGCATCACCAGCAGAGACTAGGTCTTTGAAGGCCTTATGCATGAGAGAGTAGCTTGGAAAGAGGGCTTCTGTAAGAGATGTGGTATCTTAAGCATTAAAACCTACAGTCCAAAATAACCTCGTTTGATGTCCTCCTTTCTCTTAAAAAATGTTCCCTGCTCCTAGATCAGAGGAAGAAGTGAACTTTGAATTTTGGCCCTTGTGGAGTTCACTGGTGTTCACCAAAATCGAACATTTTAAGCTAGCACCTAAGATCTTAGACAAATGAAACTGTTGAATAATGAATACAAGGATGTGCTATTATCTATAATGGGAAAAAGAATTAATGCACCCTTGTTTCTTATGCCAGACACTTTACATTTATCCCCTTGTGAGGTAGGTATTATCATGTCCAGATTAGAGACAAGGAAATAGAGGCTTAGAAACTTGCCCATGTTTGAACAGCTAGAAAATACACCAAGGTGGGATTTGAATCCAGACCAGTCTGATTTAAAAGTCCACACACTTAACCACTCCATTCAGTCTCTGACTCTTTTTCCTGATTCATAGAGTACCTAACTTGAGGTTATTTTAAACATCCTATAAGACAAAGCTGGTGGCAGAGTGGCTACGAGTTGGGCTGGCAACCACATAGTCAGCAGTTTGAAACCACCAGCTCCTTGGGAGAAAATGGGTTTTCTACTCTTGTAAAAAGTTACAGTGTCAGAAACCCAGAGGGGCTGTTCTACCCAGTCCTATAGGATGGCTATGTGTCCCATAGGATGGCTATGAGTCAGAATCAAATCAATGGCAGTGTGTTTTTTTATACAGGAAAAGATCCTCTTAAACACGGTAATAGAGTAGCAATGCTTTGCAGAATGAAAGGCATTATTCTTGGCAGTGGAAGATTATCTGCAACAGTGTCTCAACACGAAATCCGAATGTCCCTGAGTGTGCACATCTTGTTCTTAGCTTTCTGGTTGGTATCTGGTGGTAGATTTTGAAAAGTAGGTCATTGATCCTCCTTAGTCCAGGGGCGTTTTCAAAAATGTGATTTCCGGGCTGTGGCATTGAAAGAGCAGCGGAGAGAAGTTTCAGTAGTGTGCTGGGAGACACCGGTCTGTACGCGCCTCAGAGCTCTTCTTGCAAGTATTGTGTTTCTAGGTATGCTGTCACACGACTGACGGTTCCTCTTCTTGTTCTTCCCAGAAACGGCGATGCTCCTACGAGTGAAGGACATCCCTAATTTCACGATGCAAAATATAGCCTTCTTGTCTGGTAAGCATCCTTCCTCCTATCTTTATTACAGAGAAATGCATGATGAAATTAAAGTCAGTTTCATCTTTTCTATCTAAGCAGCATTGTATATGTATTTAAAAAAATTTAAAGAGTTGGTCAATAAATATCGATGATATAAGAGAGGGTGCATTCAAAAGTTGGTTGAAAAATGGAATGTAAAGATAATGGGATTTCCCCACAGAATTTTGAAAACTCCTTTGTATAGGAATATAAATATGTTACACCCCCTCTCCTTTTTCCACTCATGCCATGAAACATAGTATTCTTAAGTTTAATGGAGAAGAAAAATGTGCTAGTAGATCCATTTTTTTACGTGAAATATGCTAGTCTATTCATTGTTGATATGGAAATGAATCCTTCGGTGTTGAGAGTAAATGAAATTATCTTCGTCTCTTCAAGCAGTTTAATGATTTCTCCCCAAATAACACCTACATGCTCAGTTTACTTAACAACCAGAAACGATCCTAATT
This sequence comes from Echinops telfairi, assembly GCF_000313985.2. Classification (NCBI taxonomy): domain Eukaryota; kingdom Metazoa; phylum Chordata; class Mammalia; order Afrosoricida; family Tenrecidae; genus Echinops; species Echinops telfairi. Next base: position 5,427,000 of record NW_022103917.1, read on the forward strand.
GGACACGTCAATCTGGCCGCTCCTTTAATGAGTATAATTAGTGGTAATTTTGAGCTAGTGGTGACTTAATGAAGGTGGTTTATGTTTTGTAAGTGGTATAAATAGGTGGCATATTGTCCTCATAAAACTAGCTGTACGTGATGCCTACTTGCAAGATTCAGAAACTTTTTACTTCAGCTTATCAGTGTTTTCCAAACTGTGTCCCAGGAGAACCCCCTCCAGGGCCCAGCTCCCTCTGTGCAGATGGTTTTTAATCTGTGTTTTTTTGTGTGCTGATTCTGAAGTGCTTCTTTGTATAGTTTCTTTTGAAGAATGACTTCATTAATTGCAACCTCCCATTTTTGAATAGAAGTGTATCTTTTGTTTGGTCTGCTCACAAATTTGCTACTTTAGCTGCTCAGTGGTAATAGCAGTTTATAGATTAAACCCACCCCAATGCCAATAAGTTTGTTCTAACTCATCTCGACCCACTATAGGGTTTCTGAGCCCTGGTGGCATAATGGTTACCCTTTGGGCTACTAAACTCAAGACTAGTAGTTCAAAACCACCAGCCGCTCTATGGGAGAAAGATGAAGACTTCTACTATTTTTTTAAAAAAAATCATTTTATTGGGGGCTCGTACAATTCTTATCACAATCCATCCATCCATCCATTGTGTCAAGCACATTTGTACATTTGTTGCCCTCATCATTCTCAAAACATTTGCTTTCTACTTGAGCCCTTGGTATCAGCTCCTCATTTCCCCCTCCCTCCCCGCTCCCCACTCCCTCATGGACCCTTGATCATTTATAAATTATTAGTATTTTGTCATATCTTACCCTGTCCGACGTCTCCCTTCACTCACTTTTCTACAGAAGACTTCTCTTGTAAAGATTGAGAGGCTCAGAAACTCACAGGGGCAATTCTACCCTGTCCTATTGGGTTGCTGTGTGAATCAGGATCAGTTCGATGGCAGTGAGGTTTTTTTGTTTGTTGTTTGATTTTTAAAACTATAAATCTTTACAGTACCAGACAGCTTCATCTTTCTCCTGCAGAGCAGCTGGTGGGCTTGGACCATCGAACTTGAGGTTAACCAGCTGACGATTAATCCACAGTGCCACCAGGATGATGAATCGACACCATCACCATTATTAAATTATTTTCTTTCTTAATCTTGGATAATATTTTTGGCTCTGAAATGTACTCTGTCTAATATTCACATAGCTACCACAATTTTCTTCAACTAGTGTTAGTATGGTATATCTTACTTGTGTCATTGTACTTAAATCATTTTTTCCCTAGGAAGCACTCCTTTTTCCAATTTGATATTTTCTTCTTTTTAATTTGTGTGGTTAGACCATTCATATTTAATCTATTCATCTTGTTGGGTTTATCTATACCATATTACTATTTGTTTCCTTTTTAAAAATTACTATTTTCTGTTTGTCCCCTTTGTTCTTTATTTCTTTCCTCTCCTTTTATGTCTTTTTTGGGATAAAATATTTTTAATTATCCTTTTTTATCTTCTTTGTCACATTCTCTCTCTCTCTCTCTCTCATATGTATATGAGTCCTGGTGGCATAGTGAGGTACACATTGGGCTGCTAGCCACAAGATCAGTAGTTTGAACCCACCAGCCACTCCTGGGAGAAGGATGAGGCTCTCTACTCCCATGAAGATTTACAGCCTTGGAAACCCATAGAGACAGTTCTATTCTGTCCTATAGGGTCACTATGAGTCAGATGACTCAATGGCAGTGAAATATATATATATATATATATATATATATATATATATAAAATTTCTATAAAGTTTATATGTCTTTATTGTTGTTTTTGGTGTTTTTTCCATGACTCGATTAGAGCATTATGTTTTCCTGCAGGTTTTACCCTTTATCTTTACATGTTCATATCATGGCTCTAAAAGAGTGATTCTATCAAGATGGTCCCCTAGCTGTCAAGCCGTCACTCATTTTGACTTTAAGATGATACTATTGGTCTAGACACAGTTATTTCTCAGTCCTCTTGGTAGTCAAGTTGGGGAGATCAACCATATTTGACCACATTATAGACACTCTGACATTGTCATATGACCATATTCATTTCTTTGACTTTTTCTTTCCATTTAGAAGCCACTCTACCACTCAAAGGTGTTTGTTGCCTTTCAGGCTTCTGTGTACATCTCTTTTCTCATGAAATCTCCACTGGCCCCCGTCTTCTCGAATAACACCCCCCACAGATCTAAAGACCTGTTTCTTGCTTCACTGCCATGTCAGTGGCTAATTTGGCCATTCTGTTATACAACTTTAGGTGGCCGGGGCAAGGACAATGCTTGGATAATTACATTTCCGGAGAACTTCAATTTCAGATGTATACCAGAAGATGTAATAGCAAAAGTGCTGATTTACTTGACATCTATTGCAAGGTAAGCATTTCATTACATTTCCCCCAACCTTTTTTAAACCAGATACTGACTGGAATAAGAAAGTAAGTTATTAGTATGGCTATTATTATTATAAATAATTAACAGACCTGAATCAAAATATGGTAAGTAGAATGTAGAAAAGGGAAACTGACAGTTACTTATGTTTTCTGAAAATTATACTGAGGACTTGAAGGAAATGCTTGGGATGTAGGAGTTTTTGTTCCTATGAAGAAAAACACAGGCTGAGAGTGGTAGTCACACAGGAAGCCTTAGACTTGCTCACAAGGAAACCTTATCAGCTATAAGTGGGGGTGGCCAGTCTTCCAATGATAAAGCAAGAAGACCATTGTTCAGTGGAATCAAACGTTGTATTGGGATATAACCAGAGGAACTTACTGGAATACTTGAGAAGGGAAAAATCTTAAAGCTACCTTAGAAAGTTCTTTAGGTTGAAGAGGAACTTATAATTTTACTGACCCTTTTAAATATGAAGTACGTGAAGTTTTACAGAATAACTCACCAGTCTTACATTCAACAATATATGCACATACTTTTTCAACTGGAGATGAATTTTTAAAGGATTTTTTTTACCCTAAACTCTAAGAGGGCCTGAATCCGATGTGGTAGAATTGTGAAGAGCCTCAGGAACAGAAATCAAACCTGAGAACACTCAGTAGAGTGCATATGTTGAAGCTTGTCGTTTTAAAGCATTTTAACAGTTTTATTGACATATAATTCACCTATCATACAATTCTATACTTTAAACATATTAAAAGGGGTTGTGCAATCAATATTAGAACATTTTCTTCTTTCTTATATTTGTTATTTGTAGCTCTCCATATCTCCCCAATTCCCCCTGCCACAGCCCCAAGAAACTATTTATCCAGTTACTGTCTCCATAGATTTTTCTATCATGGATTTCATGTAAAGAAAAACAAAAAAGAAAGAACAACAGCACCCAACAATAGTAACAAAATAAAATAGAGGAAAACCTCCTTTGAAAAGATGGCAAACAGAAGACAATGAAAGCTAGAACCAATTAAAAATGAGCCCAAAGGGAAAACAACTGTTACGATGTTAATTTTTAACCTAGCTACATCTGCATTAGTCTACCTTCTAATGCACTGTGCCTGGTAGCAAGGCTATTTACACCTCTGGTCAATGGTCAGAGGGGATTCACCAGAGGCTTAATCCAAGTGGGGACCCTGTAACTGGATTTGGGGTTTTCACTGTCATCCAAAGCCTTTTGAAAACTAGGTGCTCACAACTTAAGGTCTAAAACAATTCCCGTCTCTTGTCTTGGATTTTATGATTTTATGTCTTTTTAGGGAAAATAAGAGTCCTGGTGTCCAGTGGACTATATTCCCTCAAGATGCAGACTAGAGGCAGGAACATATATTTAGCAGTGTTGTCCTGAATGAATGGATCATTGGCTCAGGATGGATTGCCATGTGAAGTTAAGCCTGGTATCAAGGAAGACAGGTTTTGTCAATCAAGTTTTCCACGTCCAAGGTTGCAATATCCCAAAGCCATTTCAGTTGCACATCTGCATTGCATGATCACTTTGCTATATAGAAGCCTGACATTCACGCTGACAAATACGTTGCAATAGTATGGAGAAGTCTATGGAAACCAATAGATTTTCCATGGTAGCACTTTGTGATAGTTTTCCAAATTCCATTTCAGTCTTTCATCATAGCATCCAATATAAATGAAATAATCATAAATACTGGCATACATTAGGAAGCACAGGTCATTATTACAAAAATCTTCACACCTCCCCTTATTTTACAGGCAAAATGGATCTGACTCCCGTTTTACCCTTATTCTGGACCGAAGATCAGATACATGGTCTTCTCTTAAAATCTCTCTACATAAAATCGCAGTAAGTGCTTACATTCCGTAGGAGCTTCTTCTTGTCATTTTATATCATATGTGCTGTCCATGTGGGCACCAAGAAAGATTGCTTGATACTGATGGAGGCAATAAAAGAGATGGGATGAGGAGATGGGAAAGTGGGAGGAAGAGTGGGTAGAGGAGATGGAGCTAAACAACTCTACTCAAAGTAAAACCCTTTGGGAAACAAAGGCTAGGTGGTAGTGGAAGTTGTAAGAAGAGTCTCATGAGTTCCCATGTCTGTTAAGAGTTAGGCAAGTTTTTATGGGGGCTCTTATTTGTTCAAAATGGAAACCACTTATGACGGCAACAAACGTACAAATGTGCTTGACACAATGGATGGATGGATGGGTTGTGATAAGAGTTGTACAGGCCCCCAATAAAATGATGAAAAACAAATAAAAACAAAGGATTACAGACAACTTTTTAAAATAAAAACACATATCCATTGTATATGGAGATGTATAAAGAAGAAAAAGAAATCATCAGCAATCCAACCACTCAGAAATAAACACTTTTAACATATTGAAGTGAGTCTTTCTACATTTCCCCCCCTGGTGATAGCGTAGGGAAGTGAGTCATCTGAAAAAATGAAATATCCACAACTAGAATAGAATCCCTGGCTTCTCAAGACCTAGAGTAGGGGTCCTCACACTTTGTAAACAGGGAGCCAGTTCACTGCCCCTCAGACCCATTGGAGAGCCAGACTATAGTTTTAAAAAAACTATGAACAAATTCCTATGCACACTGCACATATCTTACTTTGAAGTGAAAAAACAAAGGGGGCAAAAACACCCGGCGGGCCAGATAAATGTCCTCGGTGGGTCACATGTGGCCCGCGGGCTGTAGTTTGAGGATGCCTGACCTAGAGAAAGAGAGCAGTTTTTCTAAAGAAAGCTATACCAGAGATGCAATCTTGCCCATAGTCCAGATTATATTTCATGTTTTAGCATATATGGTATTATATTAGTAGGTACATGATTATAGAAGCATATATAGATTTTAAATCTATTGCCTTTGAATTAGTTCTGACTTACAGTAACTCTCTCTTTAGGGTTTACGAGGCTGTATATATTTACGGAAGCAGAAAGCTTCATCTTTCTCCCATGGAGTGGCTAGTGGATTTGAACTGCTGATCTTGCAACTAGCAGTCCAACAGTTAACCTGACAGCACCACCGGAACCCCGCATTACATATATAGATATTATTAGTATCTTAGGTAGTGTGGTGACTACTGCGTGGTTGTGTGATCTGCGTGGTTGGCAGTTTGGAACCAATAGCAGCTCCTCGGGAGAAAGACTGGGTTTTCCACTCCCATAAACCGACTTGGAAGCTCACAGGGGGATCGTTGACAGTCACCATTGACTTGATGGCAGCGAGTTTGGTTTGGAGGATGTACAGAATATTCAAAATGGGAAAAAGAGCAAGCCCCTTGACAAGATGGATTGAGACGATGGCTGTATCAATGGGCTTCGACCGTAGAGCGGTTGTGGGGCCATTCTGTTGTACAGAGGGGCATTCTGAGTGGGCACTGACACAATGGCACCTGACAAGTATAGGGTGAGAAAGGTGAAGTGACCCTTCCTCTGCAAAGACTCACGGCCCCCGAAACTCTACGTAGGATCACTCGGAGTCAGAATTGACTCTTAGGACAGTGGGCTTCGGGGGGAATATCTAGTACAGGAGCCCAGGTGACATAGTGCTTAAGGGCTCAGCTGGGGGACTGAAAGGCTGCTCATTGGAACTCACCATCTCTCGTCTTTCTTTGGTGTTTGAGATGAACTCAAGTCTCCAAGTCCATTTCAGTTTTACCTGCCCCCCCCCCCTGCTTTTGAGGCACCAGACCACTGTTTAGGTTTGAGGGATAAGGAATCTGGTGGGATTTTTTAAAACAACACACTATTTATTTGTATACAGCCCATCTCAAGACATGAAATCAATAACAGTATCCCGTTAAACCGTCCATGTATGTGGTTTTCTTTTTACAATCCCCCGTTCTACTTCCCTTCTGCTAGAGGGTGAACAATGTGGCCCACGGCTTCTGCAAAGAGTTCTAACCTCCTAAACTCCATTGAGCCGTTCTCCGCACCCGGTGGGATCACAATGAACTGGACTTGACTCGCTGGCAGTGGGTTTGGCTTTGGGTGTGTAGCGTCATGTTATCTGAATTGGAAAGATGACTGATTATGTGGAATGACGATGTAGCCGTTTTCCTCGGTCAGACTAGAGGGGACGAAGCCAATTCTTTTCTCTCTCTCTCCCTCTATTTCTCTTTTTTGTTTGAGAGTTCAACATCAACAACCATCTGCAACTTTTTACTTAACCTAAACTGTTTATTGTGAATTAGGCGAAGCTTGACTGAGCAGATCCCCAGTTTTACAATCACCATTTCATACACATTTTGTTTCAACTCATCCATTGCAATCCTTTCAATGTAACATCCTTTATCCCAATTGCCCCATTTAAATCCCTCCTTCTTTTCTAACCCTCTGAAAGTTATCCTTGGGCAAATGTTGCCCTTTTCTTATATATATATAATATATAATTAATAAAAATAAATAGTACATATAAATATATAATTAATAAAAAAGGAAATAAATTATACACACACTAACACGGGGGTGATTGCAGTTCCAGACCTGAAGGTGAGTAAGAGCCACAGTCTCAGGGTTCCCACCAGTCCCTACATGACCAGTAAGCCCGGCCTCTTCTGCTTTTGAGTTCTGGTCCACAATTATCCAGAACTGGTTGATGCAATCCTTTCCGGAGCAGTTGGCAGGAGTAGCTGGATACCATCTAATATCGGAAACTCTTAACTTGTCTCTTGATGAACCTCAGGAGGCCTTTTGTCCTCAGAGAAGTTGGTTGGGCGCGTACCCTGTCACACTTGATCTCGTTACAAAGATAGGACAAAAATCTAAGTTGTTAAACTTCTAAGTCAAGTGTTCTTTTGGTTACACTATCTTGTCCATGAGCTTTTAAAAAAATGACCTAGCAGAAGCATGGAAAAGTGAATGAGAGGATCATTCATTTCATACCTAGCATGGGCTCGTCTTCATCTTGGACAAGATAATATTTTTTTAATTTTAAAGCACAGTGGAGCAGATTTCTACTAGAATCATACAGGTTACCAGGTTACTGAAATCAAATAGCACAACTGTGGGGCTTCCAGAATTTTGAGGAGCCATGAAGGCATAGTGATTACGTCTTACTGCAAGATCAGTAGTTCAAAATCACCAGCCGCTCCATGGGGAAAAGATGGGGCTTTCTACTTCTATAAAGGGTTACAGTCTGAGAAAGTCGCAAGGGCAGTTTCCCTTTGTCCAAGAGGATTGCTATCCGTCGGCATTGACTCCATGATGGTGATTCTTTAGTTTTCCAATGGTTTGGGGGAAACTAGAATGAAAAGAGAACAGAATTTCCCCATGTCTTTTTGAAGTCTCCTTGTGTATGTTTGCTTATTCAAAAGCATTCACCTTTCTTAAATAATATTGATTCTCTTCATTTGCTAGCTAAAGTAGGCAGATATCAGTATAATCATCTTGTAGGTGGAAATTAGTTAGCTATACCTACTTTGTGAAGGTTATTTGACATAGCCAAGGTCCCACAGCTAAGTAATTTAAAAAGCCAGAGCACGAGAGGAAATTTCATGAAATTCAGATAGTGCTTTTTTCCATTTGCTGTCTTCCATTATTTTCAAATGATTTGTGCATAGAGAAAGAAATTCAATCTTTTAAGAAAAGGGTAAAGTCCTTTTGGACTGGATACATCTGCTCTCCATAGTCTACTGAACTCCATCAATGCAGCTAATGAAGGAAAAGCTATTTATCTCGTACTGGCCTTGTAGGATCAGTCCTTGGGCTTGGTGAGCGAACCCCAGCTTATGCCAATAATTGATTCTTTTGTACTAAACATAGCACTTGTTACAATAAAACATTTTTTATTACCCAGCTTTCTTCTTTTGGCCAAACACTTGTACTGGTCTGATTTAATTAATTTTCATTGAGTGCCTATTTGGCTGGCCTATGGCCTCAATTTCTTGGTAGAGTTTTGGTTTTGTTAACCAAGTAGGTTGCTTGGAACGGAGGTTGTTTTTTCATAAAAGACCAATAAATGATTAGTTTCATAATCCTATGGATTTTGGGCCAGCAGGGGGGTGAGGATTTGTTTTTTTGCCCCCTCCCCCACCCCACCAATGCTCTCTCAGCAGGTAACCATGAACCACCACACTCAGTAAATAACTCGAAGTTCAGGTTCTCTTTATTCTCATAATTTCCCAGGTGTGATGGTGATGGAGAAAATGGGAATCAAGTGCTAATGACCTATAACTATCTATAGGTTGTTTGGGGTGTGCCTTTTCTTTATAAAAAAGATATGTTTCTGCTTGTGGTATAGTTTCTAACCAAACCCAAGACCACCTTGGTGTTCTCAACCCCATCTAGGTGTTAGGCACTGTTCACAGTATAGCAGTATGTGTTGAATACAAACTAATATTAAGAGGACCAGTTGGCACTCAGAGAAGGTTCTTGGTGAAAATCGCCATTGTATCCATAAACGTGATTGCCTATGGTGTATCCTTTCAAATGTGTGTCCGTGCAATCTTTGTGTAATTCATTTCGAAGACCGGGTAGAATCCCAAATGAAATTTTGTGATTGGATTATATTTTGCCACTGAGGAAAGGTGATGAGGTTTGTTTCTAATTCATGCCTTTGGGGGGGATTTTCAGTTGGCAGAGAATTCTATCCGTCTTAGAAAGTTGCCGTGCTATGCTCTTTTGAGTTTATCATCAGGAGAGAATTGTACCAATTATCATCTTTCTCAAGGCTCAAAAAAATAATAATTTAATCATAAAACTCAGACAAGGCAAGTATAAGACTCCCAAGCTAGAAACCACCCCGATGGCCACTAGTCACGGGACTGTGGTACTCCGAGAGCAGCAAACTGGGCAACAGAGGAAAGGAGCTGCGTGCGGCTCTCATGCAGATAACGTTGGGCAACGTTCATGTCTTGGGTTGGGTGCTGGGGCCACATATGTATTCCTTGGTGAAAATTCAACTAGCTGTACAGTTGTATATACTTTTCTGTTTAGTCATTTGAAATAAAAAATGATTAAAATTCTAAAAATGATTTAAAAACTGGAGAGGAAAAACAACAGAATCCAATCCCAAATGGAAATTTAAGTCAGAGACCAGGATGGGGGACGGGGTAGAAGGGAGGAAAAAAACCCAAAAACTACCAAGACCACCTTCACAAAGATTCTTAGCATTCCACCTTAAAAACCAAACTGCGCCTCCAAAGAGCTAGCCAGTCCCACAAAGACTGCACAAAGCTCCTGGAGGGGAGTCGATCTTTTCATAGGACTTGCCAGATCTTGGGGAGCTGTCCAGCACACGCCAACCCTGGCGCTTCTATCAGGCCAACTAACGGGGACTGTGTCAACTCTGAATCACCATGAGCCGCAGGGAAGGATCTGTCAGCTGACTAATCAGGGAGAGTGGTGGTGGTTGGTTTTTTTTTTTTTTTTTGCAGCGCTTCCACTGTGATGATGGAAGCAGTTAACGGTAGCTTTTTTGGATAGAGGTTTTTGGCTGCTGTTTTAAGCATCCTACCCAAGAAGCAGCTCATATTTCATCAATGTTGCATTGACAGTCGGAACAGAAGAGTATAATTGTGTCTAGGCGAGATGGCAGAAGCAAGTCCCCGGAGAGGCAAGATGAGGTTCAGAAGGAATGCGGTAAGGGCTCTGCCTGCAGTCCTGCTTGGAAAGCCTAGCCCCAATTCCAGTGCAGGGATGCTGCAGCTCTGGTGCCACAGCACAGACTGCTCCATGGGGCGGTTTGGGACAGGTGATGAGGTCGGAGATGTGGGATTTGCATGGATTGCGTTGATGTGATGACTGGGACCTTGACACAAGGGAATTTGAAGGAGTCCAGGAGTTGAAATATAATTTCGAAATCGATAGCACCAATAGTCATGCGACTTAATTCAGATGATGGACATTTTGAATCCTTGGGCAAACTAGCTTTAAATCTCGAGTTCAAATAATACCCCACCCAGGAATCGATCCTCTCGTTCACCAGACTCAAGTAGAGTATGATATCGTGGGCAGGTCTGGAGACTTTTTTTTTTAACAGCATAGGAAAAGGCCACGCTTCTTGAGCGTTACTGGGCAAGTGAAATTACAAAACAAAAACAAAAAAGGGAAAAGTTTTGAAATCGTTGTGTTCCAATGTTTCTCCAAACTCAAACTTTAAACATTAAAAATGTTCGTTTATTGGCCACATTATTGGGGTGGGGTGGGGGGCGTGGAAGAGGAAAATACAAGTGATAACTTCACAATAGAGGCTAGAATTAGGAATTTCTCCTCTGATATACATTGGGAGCATTCTTCTAACCCAATTTTCCCCTTCAAGTCCAAATTTCCCAATAAATGTGTTAAGGGGTATGTATCTGTAGATGCATGTTGGAGATAGGGTGACATGGCACTCCCTCATGTAGCTTTAAATGCTACTCCCCCCCCCAAAAAAAACCCCACCAAACTTAAAATAGTTTTTTTACTTTTGAAATATAATAATTGCTTACTAAAAAATCTAGATAACACAGAAAGGAGTAAAAAAGAACAAGAAGAATCAGTGACAGTTTGAGTCCAAAGTAAGAGAAGACAAAAAGCCCAGTAGAAATTTTATTCTAGCAGAATAGTTGTGAACTTTAATGGGTGCGTAAATAATTTATATGCTAACAAAACTCTTAGCTCAGAATATTTTCAAAAATGACAGCTGGAACGTGATCTTTTTAAGTTTGAGAGAATTATACCTTCAGCTTGACACATATTATAAGAGAAAGAACTTCAGACTGAACAATTTTGGGTGCAGAAGGAACAATTTCCTGTGCAACTGACATTAGCTCTTTTGTTATCAAAGGTTGCTTATTTAAGCTTTCAGAACTATCTTAATGCTTTCTATGTGTAGATTTTTTTTAGATCTGAGACTACTTTCATGTCTAGTGTTTACACATTAATACATACAGAAATAACTATAGCACATAGGTACCTGTTGAATAGACTGTTCTAACATATGGCTAGACACAGTCCAGGTGTCAAAGCTAAAGAAGGGGAATGGCCAATGGGCAAAAGGAGCTCTCAATCTACCAGAGGGAAGGCTTCATAATGAGTGGACTACTTAAGTAAGGCCATTGCTCCGGTTATCTTTCCTTGTTGCCATTTTTTCTTAAGAAAAATGAATCGTCCTGAGTGACCCCTAGGAACAGGTACTTAGAAACAAGAGGGATTGAATGAAGCCTGAAACCTAGGACAATGGTAGAAAACTGGTTTTTTTTCTTCTACATGGACAGGGGATCCCCAGAGTGAAAAATGTGAATTTGGGTTGGCAATCAATGCCATAGTTTGATCTTGGACAGTCTCTGGCATCGAGCTGATTCTAGAAGCTATGATAGCAGCACCTCAAAGGATGGTGCAGTGCGTGCAAAGTCCAAAGACAGGATGGCGCTGCTTAGGTGGTGGACGTAGGTAGTGGAGGAAGGTGGCCAAAGGAGCAGCAAAGGAGGAGAATGTCAACCTCCCAAGGAAGGAGTGGTGCGCGAGACTGCCGCCCTGAGAAATGAGGACTTGGGGTTGGGGAGTGGGGGAGAACACCGAAGTGACTCATGCCATTGGAAGCTATCTTTTCTAGTTTGGGGTCATGAGCTACTCCCCAGCTTATTGTGAAGAGGTGAGTCAGACCTCATCAAGGTCAATCCTAGGCCATCCCAAAATTATGTTCAGTAGACTCAAGGATGTGAAATTGTTACCACTATTTTGTTTTGACTCATAGTGTTTGTCCCATTTTGTAGAAGTCAAGGGCATGTCACGGCTAAATGCTAAATCGCATGTCTGAGTTGGTGGTCAACTCATTCAGGGTGAAGTACTAGAGGGATTAGGAAAGAACTTGCCCTTCAGAGCCAGATAGACCTGGGTGCAGGCGGAACCTTGGCCACCTGCCCCTCACTGTCCTTCAGTGTGCGCATCAGGAAAATGACAATAGTGCCTACCTCGATGCAGTCTTGTGAAGCCTGGCACAGGTGTAGTGGGCTCTGGTAAAGTACCCCCATTCCAGGAAGACTAGCGTAAGTCATTTTTTATTGTATGCAATAAAACTGATGCTGTCTAAAGCAACTGCCATTGAGTAGAACTGCGCTCCATAGCAGTTTCCATGGTACAGTTTTCAGAAGTAGATCGCCAGGCCTTTCTTCTGAGGTGCCTCAGGGGACTGGAGCCTCCATCCTTTCAGTTAGCCAAGTCCATTAACTGTTTGCCCTACTCAGGGGCTCCTCTGTGTTGTAGCAAACCTTCAAATACCAGGTTTGCAGCCGGAATGAAATAACCTGCTTGTCTCAGAGGTGGGCAGTCTTGGAAACCCTGAGAGGTGTTTCTCTCTTGCCCTACAGGGTCGCTGTGAGTCAGAATGCACTCCATGGCTGTGAGCTTGATTTTGATTTGAGGATAATAGCGTAAAGCATATTGGGTGGCTAGCCTCCCAACTCTTCTGTCTGCTCTACTTTTGTCCAAATCCAATCCCTTCCCCACAAAGTAACCCGAGTGATCATTCTAAAAAGGCAAATCTGAAATGGTGCTCTGCGGTGGTCAACCTTTTTAGAGACTCCCCTTCCCTCCAAGAGAAAATCCAAACATCTTAGCAGGACAGGCATGCTCCTTTGTTATTTGGTTTTTGTTCATCTTTCAGGCACCACCCGCCAGCTTCCTTTCCCTCTAGCTTTTGGACTGAGACCTTTTCTCCTGAGCTCTCTAATACTGCTACTAAGAATGAGGAAGATCTTAAATCTAGGTACCCCCAGCTGGGACAAGTTATATTTAATCTTTTTGATCCTTACAGAAGGGTCTTGGGGAGAAGAGGGGCCAGTCAGGGTGCAGTATAGTACTGATGAAACATACAGCTTTCCTCTGTTTCTTTAATGCTTCCTCGCACCACTATCATGACCCTAACTCTACCTTAGAAATCTGGCTATACCAGAGCATGTACACAGGTACAGATCAGAGCTGGAAACACAGGACAGATAAACCCCCCAGGACCAATATTAAGAGTAGCTATATCAGGAGGGGAAGGGGAAGGTGGAGGGAGAAAAGGGGGACCGATTACAATGACCTACCTATAACCCACTTCCCAGAGAAATGAATAAGAGACAAGGGGGTAAAAGGAAGACACTGGACAGTGCAAGATATGAAAAAATAATAATAGTTTATAAATTACCAAGGGTTCATGAGGGAGGGCTGGGGAAGGAGGGGCGGGGATGAGGAACTGATTCCAAGGGTTCAAGTAGAAAGAAAATGCTTTGAAAATGATGATGGCAACATATGTACAAATGTGCTTGACACAATGGATGGATGGATGGATTGTGATAAGAGTTGTATGATCCCCTAATAAAATGATTTAAAACATTTTTGCAACAACTTTCATAGGCTTGCTATGAAGAGGACCTATGATAATGTTGACAAAAATATTTAGTTTGCTGTAAACATTTGGCATGTGGTGGTAGTTTATTAATAACAGCCCATTCCTCACTGAGGTTTGCGTGGTTTTATTTTGACTTCTTTCATCCAGTCATTATTTCCTAACCAGCTAGTTCCAGGGATTGGTATAGACCCTGGGGAGGCATTGGCAAACTAGAGTGGCATTCTGACCCAGTTAATTTCTCCCTTTTTGACCTCATGAGACCCAGGCCTCTTATCCTAATGCCTTTGTTTATTGATCCCTGAGGGACTCTGCTATTAAATAGTGGTTGTTATTTGCTGTTGAGGCAACTGTAATCTCATGGGGACCAAATGTATTACAGAAGGAAGCATGGCTCTGTCCTGTGCCAGCCTTCTGAGTAACCTGTTGAGGAGCCCTTGTAGGATTTATTAATCTGTGTACACTCAATGCCTGATAGTAATTCACTTAAATACACGGAAGAGGCACATGGAAGATCCTCAGTGAATCGGGCTTGGATGAAAACAAAGACATGCTTTATAATCGTTTTCTCCCCCACCCCCTTGTGGTTTAGGGCAAGCATTTCATTCAGCTCCCTTTCAGCTTTGACGGCGATTGTAGGAAACTCCCTTCTAATTCTATCCCTCCACTCCCACCCCAGGAAAAAGATGCAGTTTAAGTTCAAGGAAAACAGCTTTAAAACTTGTGCAGCTTGAGAAGATTCCCTACAGAAGCTTTGCAAGCGTTTGACCTGCATGACCTGAGATGATTTTCCTGGCTATTTCCATGTTTTGAGAGCTTATCAATACCCATTTTCAATGTGTTGGCCTGCTGTGGACATTAGGGCCTTACATTTTGTTCCTTTCATTGCATATGTTCTGATCTGTGCTCAGTTGAATGCGTGTTTGGAGCAGTGATTTCCCATCTTCCTTTCTACAGGTTTCCTTCCCTGGGAACTTGCACTTGATCTTGGTTCTCCGGCCCACCGGTTTTCTTCAACGAACGTTCACTGGCATTGGCTTTCGATTCAACCAGGATGATTTCATGATGAAATTGCCAGTAAGAGTTCATTATTGAAATGCTTGGTCCCTTTGGCTCCCATGAAAACCCTGTACTGTGCTGTTGATATTTTTGCATGTGCTCATCCAAGCATGTAAATGGGGAAAGAATGTGTCCCCCAAAGAATATAAATTTGAAATGCCTGGAGGACTTCTGCTTCTACTGTAAAAATAGGTTTCACCTTGTGATGAACAGTCATAGAGGAATCCATTCATTTCAAAAAGCATACACGTGCATATCATGCGTGTTTTATATTCATGTCTGCATATATGTCTGTATATATATGGATGTGTGTGTATGTACTCATATATATCTCCCAAGAGACCTCAGTCAGGATATTTTTTTAGTAAACTCGAACGTGTTTTGATGTATTTGAACTTACTTCCTGAACTAGTTCAGAGGACCGTGCTTGTTTGTTTGTTTGCCAGATATTTTTATGCATTTTGAGAGTTAGGAATACAGTGCTCCTCCAGTGGAGCAATTTGAGCAAAACCAATCCCTGCCTGATCAATTCTAACACTGCAGAATGTCCTTTCATATTAGTGTGGGCATCCGCATTCTTGCAGAGCCTAGCCACTAACAATGCAAACTTTGAGATGAAGGAGAACTAGGCATTTGGGTTTCTATGGAGATACATTTTGCTCTATAGAGCCATGGTTTGGTAAGTGAAATTGAAACGGTTATTATCTGAAGACAGCAATGCGCACTCGGATGTGGGGGATGCACAGGCGGCAAGTGTTCCAACCATTGCTGAAAGATCTTTTTTTTTTCTTTTCTGCTGAATATGTTCTGAAGTACAATGTACAGGTGGATGGAGGGATGCTGCGAAGGACAGTTAACAGTATCTTTCTTGCTTATTTATATAGGTTGTTGTGCTGAGCTCAGTTAGTGATTTGCTGAAATACATTGATGGCAAGCAATTAACCCCTGAGTTAGGGGGCACCTTGCAGTACAGCCACAGAGAATGGATCATCTTCAGAAATGTATGTTGCTTTTGTCCTTCCTGGAGAGCCTTTTCCTTCCTATTAGCCTTGCAATTGACTTGGAGAGTTGTTTTCCTCTTTGCAAAATGAAGCCAAACCAGGGTTCTGGGGCTGTGACTTTTCAAACGCACAGATCATGCACATCTTGGTTTTGTTCCACAGGAAATCCCTCGAAAGGAAGAGTCACGGAGGGTGCCAATTGAGGGCTAGGGTGCCCAGATGTCTCCACCCCTCTTGGGGCCCTGTAGTAACCCCGTAGTAAGCCAAGTTCGGAGGAAGTTGGGCTCCAATTCTGACACTGTTGGTTTTTACCTGAATGGCCTTGGACAAGAGAGATAACTTCTCAAGTCTTAGTTTTCCCAAATCTAAACTAGGAATAAGAGGGCCTTACCTCTTAGGGCACCTGGGAAGATGAAATGTGACCACAAATGGACAATGTTTGGCAAAGGCCAGCCCTTAGGAGCCCAGTGAGGAAGAGCAACACGAGGTGTGGGGAAATCTCTTTCAGTGGTGCCCTCTCCCAAGGTCAAGACATGGATGCTGATGAATGCATTAACAGAAATGCGCCCCTCCACCATCCAGCTGCCTCTGTCAGATGCTTTTCATCTTTGTGCTACATCAGAATGTCATTCTGCATCTCGTCTGTTGCCCCCTTAGATTTGTGCCCTGCTGCAGCAAGTGCCCCTCTCTAAACGCCCACCCCCCACCCCCTCTCCCATTGACCTCTGGATATCCACCATGCTTGAGGAAGCAAACAGGAAACTAGGGTCAATAGAAATTTCTCAGTGTCTCCCCCTGCATGTGCACCTGGCACATGCCATACCTTAGATAATGCTGTTAGATGGCATGTAGGAAACCCTCAGTGTCATCCTTCTCACGGTGCTTTGAGGCCATCACATTTGGAGCAAAGGGTTCTTCTATTCTAGACAGTTACAGAGAGGGGGAGGCCAGGTGCCTCACAGGTGTGAATATGGGGGACAGAATCTTGACTTTGAATGCCACCCGAGAGATGAAGGCCCATTGCAGGCATTCATGATGTAACTCAGGGTTCTTTGTGATCCCTAACCCCCTCGTACAACATTACTGTTCATTCCCATGAATGGTTCCTGTACACACCTAGCAGAGTCTGGTCTTAATAAAGGAGCTGTGCTCATGTTAAGGTTAAGTTCTCAGCTGATCATTAAAAGCTTGGTGGTTCAAACCCACCCAGTAGCTTCATGGAAACAAGACCTGGTAATCTGCTTTCAGAAATCTTAGTTTTGAAACCTCCCAATGGACCAGTTCTATGTCACCTGGGGTCGCCATGGGTCAGAACTGACTCCCCAGCACCCAACAACAACAGCAGCCACTAGTCTCTAATCACCTGTACAGCTGCATGGTATACAGAAAGCAGCTATGGTATTTGAAATTGGCCCTTCTTCCTGACAGCCATTGATTTGGAAACACAGGAAGCAGTAAAACTTTGCTTGACATTTCAAGGCAATAGAGCCTCAGTGACCAGGATTTCCAATCGGCAGTACCGCAAAGCAATTGTTCGGGACTAGCTATTCCCTGTAGCTTTAGAACAGCACCTTGTTTGGAAGGCCCAGGTTTGTTGATCAATGAGACCACACCAATGTAAAGTGGCGTTGATGTTCTCACAACTCCTCAGAATACAGTTGTTATAAAGGACCAATTGCACAGCTTCACAGAAGAAGGAAAGCACTGTGTTTCTTCAGGGCATAAAACAAAGGACTCAGGTTCATCCATGTCCATGATTTCAGTCCAGAGTTTTAGCTCAAAGGCACTCGGGAAAGACTCTAACCCTCACTTTAGTTTCTCCGAGGCTTAGATGCAAAGTGAATGTTGACTGCCAAGGGCAACGCCCAAGTTCCTTAGCACAGGAGAGGTGATAGTATATGTGTTTGTTGTCATACCTAACTAAGTAAATGCAATGACTATGCCAGGATTTGATATGTTGGCAGAGTTACCATATCATTAAATGGGTCACCGGCTCTTTGCAGGCTATAGAAAATTTTGCCGTCACAGTGAAGGAAATGGCGCAGATGTTACAGTCCTTTGGGACCGAATTGGCTGAAACAGAACTGCCAGATGATATTCCTGGAGTAGAAGAACTTCTTGCCATCCGCGCTGAGAGGTACCACGTCCTGAAGGTAAGTCTGCTGAGAGCGGACCAGCAAGTGTGTTCCACGAGCTTTTTCATACGTATTCGAGCGTCCATTCCACATTGCGTCCTTTACAGGGAGGAGATATATATTTCTATATTACAAAGCAAACGATGAAAAAGAAATCAGAATACTTTACAAGAGGAAATTATCCTGGAAAGATTGGGTCCAAATGCCCTCTTTGGCCCTGATGCATTCTCTTGAGGAGTTGTTTATCTGTAAACAGGGCTTATGGAAAGACCCTCATTTCAAAGCAAGAGTGAGAACCAGGAATCAGACAGGTGTCCTATTTGGGTCACCATCACAGGTAGCGTGGGAAGTTGGAGGGGGTGAGGCGTTGATGGGAAAACCACGAGGCCTCAGCTCTCATCCCAGCTCAGCCATGCCCTGGCTTTGTGAGTGCAAGCAGTGCTCAATTGGTTTCCAGTTCTCTTTCCCGCAGGATATCCATTCTCATTGTCTGTTTGTTTGTTTGTTTGTTTACAATAGATCAGGGATTGTTCTCTGGCCAGGTCCTGTGGGGAGTGTGGGATTGTGAAGGATTCTGAGGGACGATTGAGACAAGCAGCGGGCACCTTTGTTTCCACCTCCCTCAAGTGTTAGTGATATGAACAAGCACCAGGGATCTATAGAGAACACTTCTCCTTCAGATGACAACAGGCATCCTGAGTGCACTAGGAGGAGATTCAAGTTCTATGAAGTCGTAACACTTTCACATTAAGAAGAGAGACAGTGACACTTTAAAACACCATCTCAGAGCACGAGACAGTGACACTTTAAAACACCATCTCAGAGCACAACTGTCCAACGAAGGGAAGCTCGGCCTCCCACCAGCTGTGTGATGCTGAGAAATGTGCTTATGCTCTCTGCGTTTCATTTCCTGACCTTTACAATGAACTTAGGTCCTGGTCCTTGTCAGGTGCCACTGAGTTGGTTCCGATTTATAGAGGTCCATCGTACAACAGAAGGAAACAGTGCCTGGGCCATCCTAACAATTGTTCTTACATTTGAGCCCCTTGTTGAAGCCACTGTGTCCGTCCATCTCATTGAGGGCCTTCCTCTTTTGTCACTGCCCCTCCACTTTCCCAAACATGACATCCTTCTCCAGCGACTGGTCTCTCCTGAGCATATGTCCGAAGTACGTGAGACGAAGTCTTTCCCAGAAA
The DNA here is from genome assembly GCF_000313985.2 of Echinops telfairi. Taxonomy (NCBI): domain Eukaryota; kingdom Metazoa; phylum Chordata; class Mammalia; order Afrosoricida; family Tenrecidae; genus Echinops; species Echinops telfairi. The sequence continues at coordinate 5,446,154 of NW_022103917.1, forward strand.
ACCGTATGGAGCAGACCTACATGGGGTTGCCATGAGTCAGAACCAATACCAAGGCAACAACTCGTTTGGTTTGTTTGTATACAAAGAGAAGTTGATGGTGCTGATGCTGCATGCACGCCTTGTAGGGTTGTGAAGATGAAATGAAGAAAAATATATGATGTAGGTACAACAATGCTTCATACATCATTGGTGCTTAACAAATATGGACTCTTCATGTCCTTACTCATGTCTAATTTATCATAGAACCTTTTTCCTGAAAAGTATTTTGTTGGTGTTGTCAGGTGCCAATCACGTTGGCCCAACTCACGGCGGCGACTCCATGCACAACAGGACACACTTGCCGGTCCCACGCCATCCTCACAATGGTTGGTCTTTGAGTCCATTGTTGCAGCCATTGCACCAACCCATCTGACTGAGGACCTCCCTCTTTTCCACTGACCTTCTTTACACCGAGTATGATGTCTGTCTCCAGGGACTGGGCCCTCTTCAGAACGTGGCTCAAGTACAGGAGCCCAATGCTTCCAAGGAGCATTCTGGCTGTACTCCTCCAAGACAGACTTATGGGTTCTTTCGGCAGTCTGTGGTCCTTTCCGTTTCTTCACCAGCATCATGAGCAAATGCATCAATTCTTCCATGGTCTGCTCTTTGAGTTGTGCAGCTTTTACAGGCAGAGCAGGGGAGGGGAAATCCTATGGCAGGGTTAAGGCACATCAGAGGCCTTGAGGTGACATCTTTACTCTTTATCCCTTTAAAGAAATCGGCCCAGTGCAATCTAGCTTTTGATTTCTTCACTGTGCTTGCCGTGAATATTGATGATGGATTAGGCTGAAAAATGCATGCACACCCAATTTGTTGCTTAGAATTTCAGGGGGCCAGAAGACCTTGCCATTGATGCCTGCAGGGCATTATGATCCACAGAGCACTCTCCAAGGTTAAGAGTTTCTGAAGAGAGGTCGATGCTTCATTTTGAATCGGCAAAACCCAAGTATGTCGTAAAATAAGAATGAGGGCAGGCAGTGATGGGTAACAATTAAGGATTGATAGGTAAGGTACCAAACGCTGTCAGAATATCCATCACTAATGATGTGTGTGCAGAGGGAGAAGTGTTGGGCCGTTAACTGCAAGGTCGGTACTTCAAGCCACTCTGTGGGAGGCAGATGCTGCTGCCTGCTCCAGTGAAGAGTTATTCTTGGAGAAACCCACAAAGGCCACTTTTCTTTGGCCTGCAGAGGTGCCAGGAATGGGAATGCACTTGATGGTGGTGGGTTCCGTTTGGATTTCATTTCTACAGTGCGCCAGTCTTTATTGTGGTCCCGCTACTTGAATTTAAAACGTTACCAGAGGACAAGCGAAGAGACGACAAGTTTCTCTGAGTGTGAGAAGACATGCTATGAATGAAACACCGAGTGTGCGCCACCCATCTCTCACCATGGACGGTCTCCTTGGCGAACCTCATGAGCTTTGGACTCTGTGGTGCCCGAGGTCTTACCTAATTCTTCAGACAGAAGACCAAAGGCCATTCTAGAACGTGTGTTCCTTCTGTGTATGCAATAGGTGTGTGCTTCCTTCTCTTTAGTGCAGCGAGGTTCGATTTCTAATGCCCGGTGCTTCCTCTTGTGTATTTGTACAGAATGATATTACAGCTGTGACCAATGAAGGAACAATTTTGCTGACCAATCTGGAAGGACCTGGCCCACAAGAAGCTGTCAGATCCAGAAGACTTGAACGTCGCCATCAAATAAGTAGTGAATGGCAAACCATTCAGAAGTGAGTGCTCTCAGTTTGCTTTCCGGGCGCCATCTTTAATGATTCTGAAGGGGAATCGCCCATTCTTGCGGTAGTGTGTGACGTGTAAACATTATTTGGACATCTGGGATGCGAAGACTCCATCTCTGAGTTGTGTTCCACTGACATAGTTTTGTTTGTGGAAGAGGATTTGTGGGCATTGATGGAGTGGGTGGGGCCTGAACAAGTATCACAGGCTTTGACTTGATCTATAATTCTGAATGGATAAAGCAGGTGTGTTTACACACCTATGACACAAATCATTTTTAAAAGATGTCCTTTGACTCATGTTGTTAAGGTTGCTGACTCAGGTACATGACATGGAAAGTGCCTTTGATGGATTTTGGGAAAAACACAAACAAAAAATGGAGCAGTACCTTCAACTTTGGAAGTTTGAACAGGATTTTCAAAAGGTAAGGTGAAATGAAACATCTATCAGGAACTGATATATCCAGATTGTATTGTTTTCTGACCCATTTGAGAATGAGCTGTATACATGATGGCCCCTAAATACATCAGTATCTCTAATAATAGATCTCTAAGAATAGGGACTTTTATTTTACATAGCCACAGTGCATTTCTCATATTCAAACCATGTAACATCGATGCACAACTTTCAAAAATAAGTATATAACATCAGCATTTCAATTTAGTGAATTGATTCAGTTGATGGGCTTTAGAATATTTTCCCTCAACAGTTTTATTGGCACGTAGTGTACATATCATACAATTTAATAGTTCAATTGTTCAGTCATATCAAAAGAGAATTGTACAATCATGACCACAAACATTTTAGAGCATCCCCCCCCTCCCCACACCATGGTTAGATCACCTTTAAAATGAGTTATGCAATCGCAATCTATTCTAGTGCTCCCCCCTGCCTTTGCTATTTACTCCTGAAAAGAGCATTTCTTTTTCCTCTAGTACAGAAATTTGTCTGGTGGTGTTGTCACACTGCCAATCCCAGGGTCAGCAGTTCAGACTCCCAAAGCTGCTCCGTGGGAGAAAGATGAGGTTGTCCGCTCCTGTGAAGGCTTACAGCAGTGGTCCTCAGCCTTCCTCATGCCGCCACCCTTCCATACACTTCCTCATGTGGTGGTGACCCCCAACCATAATATAATTTCCGTTGCCACTTCATCACTGTCATTTTGCTACTGTTATGAATTGTCATGTAAATATATCTGATAGGCAGGATGTATTTTTATTGCTATAAATTGAACATAATTAAACATAATTAAAACATAGTGATTAATTGCAAAATAATATGTGATTATATATTGTGAAATATTTATTCGTTTTCCGATGGTCTTAGGCAACCCCTGTGAAAAGGTCGTTTGACCCCCAAAGGGGTCGTGACCTACAGGTTGAGAACCACTGGCTTACAGCCTCGGAAGCCCATGTAGGCTCCCTGGGAGGGAGTCAGAATTGACTGGACGACAGTGGGGTCAGATGTTTTTTTCTGTTTGTTTGGGGACGGGACCCAGTCTAGGCTTTTGGCCTTGAACGTTTCTACAGTGTCTCTCAGTCTCTCTCTCTCTCTCTCTCTCTCTCTATGCTATTGACATCGTTGAAGAATAGAGCACTTTTTCAGACCCAGTTGTTTTCGTGTTGGGCTTGTATGAATCTTCTCGTGGGCAGGCTTAGCGTGTGTGTGAACAGCTAGAATCATGTGTTCATTTGTTTCTACATGGTAGGTGTTGAATTGGATGACCCAGTCAAGCATAATTGAATAGAGCTCCTCCTTATTTCCCCTCGGGACTAATAGGTCATGCAAATATCTTGCTCCACATCAAATGTCCCCCCCCCC
>NW_022103917.1:5449845-5472670 GCF_000313985.2 Echinops telfairi
CAGAGAAAGATGAGGCTGCCTGTTCCTGTGAAGAACCACCGTCTTGAAACTTGAGTCAGAATTGACTCAGTGGCAGTGGGTTTGGGGTTTATTCTGACCTGCAAGTCGTATTCTCCATGTCCCTGTCATTCATAAATCTCCATGTCCCTGTCATTCATAAATCTCCATGTCCCTGTCATTCATAAATGAGACTTTTATTTGTAGTTATCCTTAGATTCCAAAAGACTACTTTTAATTAAACTAAGGGTTTTTAATCTTCTTCCTGTTATGCCATTGAGTCATTTTCAACCCAGGAAGTTGACTTCCATATTTAATGTGATCATTTGTCAAAGATCCAAAACTTGAGCACAGTCCATTGAATTAGTCAGAATTTTATTGTTCATTTTGGGCTTTCCTCATTGGGCAGCTTCAACAGGGTGGTTAGGTGTGTGGAGAGTCAACAGCCTAAGTAGATTCAGCAAGCACAGAGGAGAGAAGGGGCGAGCAGCTGGGGCAGGGAGGAAGGTGAGTGTATGGTCATGCAGGGCATAGCCAACCCAAGCCTTGGAGGACACTCCAGCCCTGCCTGAGTCACAGAGAGATTCCTTTTGTGTGAAATAGGCATGGGAAGGTTTCCTACACAGGCTGGCATGAGGATTCATCAGAAGGCCAGGATGGGGTAGGTGGGGGCTCTAAATGTTGGTCTCACTCCTTTGCTTGTCTCAGATGAAGTTAGTTACTGTGTCTTTGTCCAATTTCTTCCCAAGGCGAGAAGCTACACATTTGCAAGCTTGGGAATGTTACATGTCCTGAGAAGTATCATTTTGCTCCATTCCCATTATCAAGAGTCAAAGATATAGCTGGTTCCCTTCTTAGTGGGTAAACTGCTCATCAGAAACGACCTTCCTTCCTTCTTTCTTTAGTTAGGGGAAGAGTCTGTATCTCAAATTAAGGCTGTTTTCAACGTTAGACCTTTATGCCTTCTTAGCTTTGAGGGCTCTCAGAAGCACGTTTTATCTTTGTCTAGAGGTTGCTTGCCCCTTGCCAATCTGCTTTTGTACTCCCTACAAATGGCATTACTTCATGGATTCTGTCTTAAGAGCTATTTATATCTTATAAACCCTGAGTGACTGTGATTAGAGGAGAGGAAACTACTGTACTTTCTTCCATCTGGTGCACGGCAGGGATGGTTCTCTTTTTTTCATCCAGGAAAGTCCCCTGTAATATACACGCAAGCCTGGTGAAATTCATCCTCAAATGTGTGAGCCTGGAGGCCAGTTCAATAAATACGCCCCTTTCAATCACAGATACATTCAGGTCAGAACAATACTGTGTAAAAAGCACAAAATCGTAGAAGAGTAATAAGTGTATGACTGGCCTTTTCTGTATCCAAAGGTTAATGAATTTATAGAAAAGGGATTTGCCTTAAAACAACTGATAGCCACTGGAGAAAGGTTATTAGAGGTTGAGGCCTGCAGAAGTCAGTTGGTTGATGTTGGCTTGGTTCTGACACATTTTAAAGTATGGAATTAGAGGATCTCTCACAGGATTCAGGTTTAACTTTAGTTCTAGTCTTAACTCTGGCTAGAACTTTTTGATCATAGTTTTTGACCATAGTTTCTTCATGTGTAAGAGTTGATCTGAGGGTTTTCTCAGGATCCTTCTAGTTCTGAAATTTCTGATCGCTACCTTTCTGTTTGTATAGAAAACGAGACGTGCCAGTGTGTGTGTTCGTGTGTGTGTGTGTGTGCGCGCGCGTGTTTTATATTCTTGTCTTTGGCCTAGTCGTAACTACCACTTACATACCCTCCCTTTGTGTAGAGACTTACTGAGGTAGAGTTCAAGTTTCATCTTTGGAGTGTACAGTTTAGTAGTTTAAAGTATAGCTAGAGTTGTGCGACCATCACTACGATCTAGTTCTACAACATTTTCATGATCCCCACAAAGAAACTGTACACATTAGCATTTACTCTACATTTTCTTCCTGATCTCTGTGGATTTGTCTGTACTGGACATTTTACATAAGAGGGACATGTGACCGTCTATGACTAGGTTCTCTCACTTATTACAATCTTTGCAAAGAACTTCCATGTTATAGTATGTATCAGCACATCATTCTTTTTTATCGCGGTGTGAAATTCCGTCATAGGGGCATACTACACTCCTTCATTCATCAGTTACCGACTGTTTAGGTTGGCTATTCCACATTTTGACTGTTATGAACAATACTGCATTGAATATTCATATATAAGTTTGTGGATGTCTATTTACATATTTCTTGGATTGAATTGCTCAGTTGTGGTTACTGCATGTTTAACTTTTTGAGGACCTACCAAACTTTTTGAGTAGCTACTGCGTCATGCATTGGTAGTGGGTAAGTGGTCCCATTTCTCCACATCCATGCCAGTACTTCTTATGCTCTTGTTTTTTTTTGGTAAATAATTTTATTGGGGGCTCATACAACTCTTATCACAATCCATACATCCATCCATTGTGTCAAGCACATTTGTACATTCGTTGCCACCATCTTTCTCAAAACATTTGCTTTCTACTTGGGCCCTTGATATCAGCTCCTCATTTTCCCCCCTCCCTCCCCGCTCCCCTCTCCTCATCTCTTTATTAATCTACTTATTGGCTTCATGGATTTGGGGTTGTTTATAACTCCTTCCTGTTTTCCACCATTTGGGGGTTTCAAACTGGCTATTGCGCCCTTGTGATATGTCCCAGCATTCTTTTTGTTTCTTTGTTTTATCACTTTTTAACTGAGTGGCATAAAGAGATATTCCAAACTCATCTTGAACCTGCTGTGTTTCAGCATTGGAATCAGCCACTGCAAGAAACAGCATGGCAGGCCATATCTGACCTCCTCGGGCTTCCCTACTGCTCCCAGACAGGGGTCAGACAGGTCTCCATCTTTATCCTTCTTTGTCTGTTTTCTGACACCAGTTGTTCCTCCCACAACATTCTATTTCCATGCTGGGTTTGATAATTCTTGTGAGGGCCACAGAGACTTCAAAGACAATGCTCACAATTCATGGGGTTTATTTAGGGAGTTAACAGGTTACCACAAGTCAGGATCAGGAAACAGTACGGATACAGCCCTTGCTTCCCAGAAACATCTCTCCTCATTCAACTCTAGCTCTCAACCTCTTAGCCACCTGATGCCGTAGCCTTTGACTCAGTGGATCAGGAATCTTGCTTGTTGTTCTGTCTCACAGTAGTACCATAGTCTGGGGTCCGGTGAGAAGAAGGTACCCCGTAGTCTCAGTGCAGTTCCTCTGAATCTCTGTGCCACAGTCTCGGGTTTGTGCCTTCGGGCTTCGTGGCCTGTGCCACATCAGAGATTTCAAATGTGTTCTTCGAATGTGGAAATTTTCTGTGTCTGAGATGGTCCTTCATTTCCTGGGCTACCCTTCTGCATTGTCTCACCGAGGGTTATTTTTGTCTTTTAGCAGACCATACCCCCAAGGAAACAAAGGGTATGACTTGGTTCAAATCCTCTACTGGATTAATCCTGTCCCCATTAGCATAGCAGGAAACTTCCTCTAATATGAGGTTATAGTCATAGACATAGAGCCCTGAATGATAGTACACCACAGAAAGAATTATGGCTAGAAAAGCCATATTAATCAATTACATCTCTGACATCTTTGGGAGGACTGATGTCTTTTTGGGGGCAGTGATATTAAAGATCTGGGTACCAGGTGTGATCATTATTCTTAAAGGGTCTTTTAAGCCTGTTCCCCCCAGAGCTGGGGAATATAGATATGTGTATATACACACGTATAGTTTCTTGCATTAGGGAGCTTCAACAAAGTTAATAGAAAATAGAATGAAAAGATCATGAAAAATGTTCATGAACTTTTTGAGGCATGTCAACATATACATGCATGTCCACATTGATATTTCAGAAACTATGAGTTCACACTGATAGCTTGGAGGTTAAATTTGAACACATGATATTTATTACTGTGAATAAAATAACTGGCTCTTTTTTTCTATATCACCAATTTTTCCATGACAGCTTTCTTTTTTAAAATGGCATTTTGTACAAAACATGACTATAAAAGGAAAACCCTTAACACTTTCTTTATATGTCCTTAAAACTATCTATTTCCCACTTAGCTCATGAACGAAATCGAACTGATCTTAAACCAACAAGCAGAGCTGGGTGATGTGTCGGGGAACATAGCTCAAATAAGACAGAAACTGAGAATGTTGGACAGTTTGGAAGAAAATTCTCAGGTGAGATTACTTTCGAAATGTTTACTATATTGATGCAAAGTGACAGTCATGTTGGGATGGGATGAAGTAGTATAAAGCTTGCCAATTGATTGGGCATAGGAACATGCTATACAATCGGCACAAGACTCCCAGTCTATGTTCTAAGTTATGTTCAATGCAGGCCATGGCTGACATGGCAGCTATATCCTGTAATTGTAGCAAAAGGCCTCTGAGACTTTCAAGTGTACCCATGTGAACATGGACATAATTGATTTTGAGGAAGCTAGAAAAATATTCATGAAGAACTCTATTTGGTCCTTGGTAATGCTCATCGTGGACACAGCAGAAAACCAACGAACAGCCCATTCCTTAGATCTCCAGCACGTGGTTAATGCAGTTGAACTGAACACAGACTCTAGCAGATAAAGCTACTTAGTCTTACTAGCTGTGTGACCTGACTCTCTGTGTAACCTAGGCAGAAGTAATGGTCTAAGCCTCACTTTCCTCTTCTTGGCATTGGGGATAAAATCTGATGGAACAATTGCGATATTTCATCTAGAGGGTGTTTCTAACGCACTTAGCGCAGTACGTGGGACATAGTAAGTACTCCAAAGAGGTGGCTGCCTCAAGATGTTTGCTTTTAAGAAGAATCCATTAATATCTTTTAAGGCTGTAGATGCATTTTTAACTCAATTATTTCTCTTTTAGAAATTCCCCAGATATTACACTTATATGTATACAAGATTATATACATATGTGTGTGTATGTATATATGGGTGTATATATTATGTTTGTGGATATATGTGCACATATATTGGACACATGTGTATATATATATACATACACACATATGTAAAAGGTGGCTGTCACTATTCCTGCTCGTCTGTAAGGTTAGATTCAGGACTTTAATCTGTAAAAAACTCTAGCTTCTAGCCTTGCTGCCCTGGCTTGTATGGGAGAATAATGTCTGGCTTTGGTATTTTCGGCAAACAAATCACTTCCTGAATCACCAGAATCTAAGAGCATAAATTGAGAGGCAGCAACAGCAGTGACCAGTTCTGGAATTATCCTTGTAGATCTCTGGGATTGTGGGACAATTTACATAGCCTCAGGGGAGGGTAAAAAGGGAAAGCAACCACCCTGGAAACATGGGGGCTTTCATTTCAGGGTTGGTTTTCCCACTAGCTAGCTAGACTGGGCACGTTCTCCTTCAGGGCTTCCACTTCCATGATGTTCCTTGGACAAGCATCTCCTCAGTGCTTACCAGGTCTCAAGGAGCCCGGCAGTGCAGTGGGTTAAGCATTGGGCTACTGGGCAATTGGGTTAAGTGGGCAATTGGAGGCCACCAGCCGCTGTGCGGAGAAAGGCGAGGCTGTTGGCTCCCATGAAGACGTAGAGTCTCAGAAACTCGAGGCAGAAGCTCTACTTGGCCCTTTGAGGATCATTACGAGTCAGAATGGACTGGGTACCCTTGGGTTTGGTTTTCATTTTGATCATCTTGCAGACCCGGTGCAGGAGAAGCAGTCGTTCACAGGGTAGAGGCAAGGCGGCTAAGAGCCCATTTGACTCGGAAGCCCTGCGATGTTCACTGCTGGCTTGTAAAAGTAGGCAGGTGACCTCAGCACCGGGGAGGTTTCTGAGACCAAGGTGATGGGGCTACGCTAGCTTTTGTTTGATATAATAAAACCTCTGAGAGCTCGAACGTGGATAAGGTGGAAACTTGGCAGAGGAAGAGAATGCTTGGGGTGGCGTTCCCACTGGAGCTCATTGACACCCCGATGAAAGGAACTCGCTACTGCTGCTCTTCCTTCTCTCTCTGCCCCCCACCCCGCATGATCACGTGGTCATCAGTTTGCCTCTCTTTTAAACCTCAGAATCTGCTCACGAAGACCCGGTTTGTGATCTTACATGGACACAGGCTGGCCTCCAACCACCACTACGCGCTGGACTTGATCTGCCAGCGGTGCAATGAGCTGCGCTACCTCACCGATATAGTGGGGAACGAGATCAAAGCAAAGCAACTGCGGCTCAGCCGGGTCTTCAAGATGCATAAGCTCCTGCAGCAGGTAGTCTCACGGACAATGAAGGGCCCGCCTCGAGACATGTGTGTCTCCGTGTCTCCTGGCCTGGCACTCCTGACCCACGCGTGGTCTCCCTGTAGGTTGGGGGTGGGGGTGGGGGAGTTAGGGTCAGGTGGAGCTTTGGAATAGAATTGATCAAGAGGCCGGAAGAACTGAGCTGGCTTCAGGATTGTGAGAATCAGGGTTTCTGTTCTGAGTAGTGGAACGGCAGGAGAGCTTCCTGTCTACTATTTCAAAGTCACGGGGGGATATTTGGCTGAGACGGTAAACACTGAGTTCATGTTATGGTATAGCAATGAGCATGGCAACAGCGACCAGAAGACAGTGCTCCCTGGCCCTGCCTTTCACGAGTCTGTAATGAATTGAACGGTCACCCCGCAGGGATGGTCTGCAGTGTGACGGGGGAGGGGGGAGTGTCACTTACATGGGCCAGAGCTGATCATACCCCTTTTCATCTAGACACTCCTTCTATTTGGCGAGGGGTTTCATATTACATTCTCATTATTGATTTGGGGGAAACCCCACCTAGCTGAAGCAGCCCGGTTGAGAGGATGATCAGATCCCGAGGCAGAAGGAAGCCCTTGCCATGAAATGAAGGCCCTGGGTCCCAACCTTGGCTGTGCCTTCAAAAGACCAGCCCAGAACGACTGGATCAGGTGTCTTCATTGGGGTGGGTGGGGGGAGCTCAGAATGAGCCTCTGAGTCACAGAAATCTGGGCTGATAACTGCTCTCTTCCTGGATGAATGCATTTCCTGCTTCTTCATAGTGAATGTGTGTTTCCCCCTTGATGTTGCCCCAGGCTCGGCAGTGCTGTGATGAAGGAGAAGGCCTTATTGTTAATCATGAAATCGATAAATTGCAATCAAAAGAAGATGCTGAGAAAGCGCTTCAAGACATCGAGAATTTTCTTGACATGTCTCTGCCTTTTATAAATTATGATATAGAAAGACTGCAGTATGAATTTGACACCATTCTGTCGCCTGAACTCAAGGTAGGACGGTTAAAGAAAACAGCAACTTAAATCAGATTCTAATTGGCATCATATGGGGACACGTTAGATTACTTCCCAGCTAACCCTCCCACAAAGTGCAATTACCTAGTTCTTTGAAGGGTGAAGAATCATCGTGGTGCCCCTGTGAAGCAGCAGAGAGTCCAGAAAAAGAACAGTGTCCATTTGGAGCACTGGCTTCATTGTCTTTATTTTTTTCCCCACCTGCTGGGAGCTCTCAGACAGGTTTTCTTGTGCTTCCTTGGAGAAAGCCCCAAAGCAGCCTTAGGAGAATGCTACACCTGTGTTAAGACCACTCTCCACCCCAAACATCTTTCCTTTAGGCTGCAGTGGCCACTGTCACTCTCTGGGTACAGACATGCAGCTCTCCCTCAGTGTGAGAAGGAGGAATCTGGACCTTCTTGGTGAGGCAGGGAGGCAAGCTGAAGTTAGTGTTAGCAGGACTGAGAGCTCTAGGTTATTGCAATCCTGCCCCTCTTTGAGGTGCCATGAAAGACTGCCTCTGTATCGTATCACCAATAAGAGATTAGCGTGCTGGCGATGTTATTTGCTGCTACAACACGCAGATGACTGTAAGGTTGGGGAGGTATCCCAATTGACTTGCAGTTACTAGAGGACACCCTGGGAAACACAAAGCAGCGGTAAAGGCCAAGCCACTCTCTCAGATACAACTTAGCTTAACTCTAGCTGCCTCGCACAAGCTACGAGGGACACACGGATATGTCATCTATTTGTGGCTCTGAGGAGCCTGTTACACCATGACGAACTAAAATGAGAGTCTTTTTCCCCTCTGTTTATTTTTGGGTGTGTGTGAGCTAGGTGAAGGTTTACAGAACAAGTCAATTTTCCATTCAATAATTCATAACATTTAGTTTTTTGTCCTTGATTGCAATCCCCATAATGTAACATCACTTTTCCCATTTCCTCTATTTCCTTCCTCCTCCTTTCCTACCTCTTCCGAAGGCTGCCATTGGGCAAATGTTTCCCTGTCGATCTCAAACTCAACCAACAAGTAAACAAACAAAACCAACCCAAATCACTGCCATCGATTGGATTCCGACTCATAGCAACCCTATAAGGACAGAGTAGAACTGCCCCAGTGGGTTTCTGAAAGTGTAACTGCTTACAGGAGAAGAAAGTCTGTCTCCCTCAGAGTGACTGGTGGGTTTGAATTGCTAACTTGGTGGTTATCAGTCCAACTCGTAACCACTACACCACCAGGGCTCCATCTACAGGGCTGATTATTCTAAGGAATGTGCACCTCCCTAGTGTTATTGTTCCCTCTATAGACTTGTGTACTGTTTGGTTGAAAACTGAGCAACAAGGGTGAGTTCAGTGTCAGATGAATCTCTCTGCCCAACCAGTAAGTCTCATATTTGGTATGATTTTGAATTGTATTCCATATTTTGCTCTCATTCTCTCGAGGACCTTCTAACGCGCTCCCTTTCAGGGAAGATGGTAGAGGCAGCCAGGCACCATCTAGTGCTTCTGATCTCAGGATTGAGGAGACTGGTGCTGGTGTGGACCTTTAGTCTGTCGTGTCTTCAAGTTTCATCATTCTTCTCTCCTTTAGACGACGAGAGGCCAACAGTTATACCTTAAGTGACTGCTTACAAGTTTTTAAACACCCTACTTACTTTTGAACAATGTTATGTTGATTGACCTTGGTGTCCCCCAGGAGTACAGTCCTGAGCCCACAGACCCAGTGATTGATTCCAACAAGGTGTTTGGCTTTGTCTATATTTTTATTACTTTGCACCCTAAATGCTCCACCATGTTCAAGGATCTTTTGCAGTGCATGTAACACCTATGTGTAAGTATCCTATAGAGGGTAGCTTGCAGGGTAAATCTACTGTAATGGTGCTGTTTATCTTATTGCTTTCATAACTTGGCGGTTTTGTCACATCAAAAACAGAGTAAAATGTCTTCTCTTCTAGCCATTATCCCTTCCAGCCCTTGGCAGGTAGAGCAGTGTGTGCAGTGACCAGTTCCATCACTGAATGAGGCACTTCCTGTCCACGTTATTTTGGTTGAGATCATCACCTCTGGGTTTATAACTATGTGGCGATAATGCATTAGTCTGTTTCACTTCACTTTTAAAAAGTCTTCCACTATAGTGGAAACTCAGAACTACTTTTTTTTTAATCATCATACTTTTGGTTTTATCATGATGAAGTCATGTGACCTCCAAGTTTTCTTTTCTTTTTCCTTTTTTAAATCGCTTTATTAGGGGCTCATACACCTCTTATCACAATCCATACATACATCAATTGTGTAAAGCACATTTGTACATTCATTGCCCTCATCATTCTCAAAACATTTCCTCTCCACTTAAGCCCCCGGCATTAGGTCCTCATTTTTCCCCTCCCTCCCTGCTGCCCCCTCCCTCGTGAGCCCTTGATGATTTATAAATTATTATTAGAACTGATTTTTTGACAGTCTGAGAACTCTGAAAGGATTTACAATGACCTCAATTCAGAAAATGTTTCCTGGAATCCTTGCAGATTCAAATGCAGACCATACAGCTGAAGCTGGCAAACATTCGAAGTGCATTTGAGAGCCAGCAGGCTGGTTTCAGGAACCTGGAAGATACGTGCATGGGACCATTGCAATTCGTGGTACCTGGAACAGACCATTTGATCAAATCCACAGGACCATTTTTTGCCCCCAAACATGGTAACGTATCTTACATTCATCTTTACTTTCTCTTCCTTTCCTGTAATTTTTTTTACTGTGTTTCTGTTGATGTCCGTGCTGAATTGATTCTCCAACCGTGACAAATTGAAAATTTATCTGAGCATCTTTAATGATGCTTAAATTATATCGCATAAGCAGGAGTTATGGTTGATAACATAGTACAGCCAGATAACATAATAGTAAATGGGTGTAGGACAGGTGGACCCAAATCTCAGGACTGAGTATTCTAGTCTTAAAAATAAATTTAAAAAAATTTCAAGTCTTTAAAAATATTAAAAACCAAACATTGTTCTTCATCAGGTGGAAGAAAGTGTATGAAACTGCTACACATACACACATTCACTGAATAAATTATTGCATGATTTTTTAAGCTTCTGGTAAGTGAGGGCTTCAATAATAGAATAAAATGCCTTTTCTAAGCGGATGCAGGAAAACAATAATTTTATTGATAGTTAACTTTTGCAGATCCCATTTTCTCGTGTTAACCTGTAGATCCATTTTAACCATGTAATGCCCATTTCCTTTCTAAATCTTATGAAAAAAAGGAAGTCCTCCTAATGGAGTTGAACTCTGGAATCATGATGACCCGATTTCTCCAGGAGCTGCCTTGGGCTGTTTTGTGGGTCTCTGAGATGAAGATCATTTGTTCTTTGGAGCTCTGTTTAGACCATGGGGCTAATTCCAGTTTAAATTCAGTCTCCATAATATCTCAAGTACAATCAGGGACTTCGTTGATGTAGAGCAATTTTCTTCAGCCAGGTCTAAAGTATGATAAAATATACTCATAGCTCAATAAGATAAAAAAAAAGAGGTGATAGAAGCAGCCAGCTAGACTAAGAAAATAAAAGGTTTATAATGAATATTTATTACATGTGAAAAGATCCTCATAAGTGAAACTATAGAAAATAGCTTTGATGAATAATATCAACTAGGAAGATACCACCCCCCCAAAAAAAAGGCAAAAGAACAAAAACAAACAATAAGTGGATAGAGCCCGTTCTCTATGAAAGTAAAATCGAATAGGTTGATACTAAAAGGCATGAGAAAAGCTAGGATTTGAGGATCAGACAGACCTCGGTTAGGTTTAGATTTTTGGTTCTGTCTGCTGGTAGTGTGATCTTCGGCAATTCATTTAACCTTTCTGAGCCTCAGTTTCCTTGTCTGTAAAACGGGAATGGTACTGTGTACTTGTTTCAAAGTGTTGTGGTGAAGATAACATGAAAACATAGACTACAAAATGGTCCTCAATGAGTGGAACTGTCTCTTCTCTCTGGGGGCACTTCCTGCTGCTTAATTGTTCTATAGCAGGTCAATTCCTTGAAAGCGGAGAGTCCTTTAGTTTTACCCTTTCAGTTAAGGAGCAGGGTTTCTAGGACACTGGCCAAGACCCACTCAAGCCATTTAGCACTGAAAGCACATGTTTTGTTTGCCTTCGTCTTCGTTCATTCTCATGTTTGTATTTAATGCCATTACATTTTTCTTTCTGCAGTGGGAATTGGATACTCTTTCTTTCAAGCATGTAAACTTTTTTCAAAAGGTACTTATCTTTATTAGATTATTTTTAGCCAATACATTTCCTGAGTCCTTATATATGTGAAAAACCAGTTTGACACCTAAAAACAGCAGTACTTCAGCCTCACGTTTGCCTGCAAGGAGCTGTTGGTTTTTGGTCAGAAGGACCCATCCATCTGTTATTCTCTCTCAATATGAATCGGACCTTGAAAAGTTACCACCAAAAAAGGAAATGAGGCTTCTAAATTCAACATCTTTCACAGAATGGCCATTGGAGGGAATGCTAAAGTGAATCAAATGCGCTTTTATGTCAGTGCCTTCCTTGGTATCCATATAAAACTATTGGGAGTAGCTTAGGGTGACTTCCGTCCAATGTATACACGAGGGAGAAGGCAGCTAAGTCCCTAAAGAAATGACAGAGATGAATGATGATTTTATTCACCATCGTTTGTGAATGAAAGCAAAGCATTATTTATACACCAAATTTCGTTCATGTGACCTCCATTGCTCCATGAGTTCTGGGGACTATTAAGAGTCAGTTCCAAACAATTCCTTAAGACTTTGAAATTACTAAGCAGCGCCTCAAAGTTCACTTTTATTTGTGACCCAAGCCAGTCAAACTGTTTTTCAAGTTTTGTTTGGTTTTTCTTTGCATCAAACCCCACGCCGATCATGATGCCTGGCATCAAGCAGGATTTACTAACAATGTGCTGAATTAACATTGAATACAGTTGAAGAAGGACATTACCAGTGAGAGGTGATGTGTAAAATGTACTTTGAATTCAAACATTTGTGGCTCAGTTCTTCTTCTGAAGCTCCAGACCTGAGGCTGTGGTTTATTGACTTGAAGTTCCCATGAGCAACTAAGGCTCAACATGGTCCTGTTGAACCCATTCCATCTCCCCTGCAAATCTTCTCTTCTTCCAACGCTCTGCAAAGCCCCTGGCTGATCCTGTGATTGACCAGTTCTCCGAGCTTATCATCTTGAGTTCTCTCACTCATGCTCTGCCTTTTATCAGGAAAAAAACCCTTGGGGTCACCTTGGTGACACCTAGTACAAGTTGAAGTGCCTCTCAAATCTAATCCCCTCTCCATCTTCAGGGCTAACTCCCCTAGCCCTAGCTACGTGCATCTGTTGCTTTTAATAGCTGTAATAGTCTGCTTGGCTCCCAACGCTCCCTCTTCAAATGCCTTTAGTGCCTTCCTCAGCTTTGGGACGCTCCACATCCTGTTTTCTCTGGGACACTACTCTTCCCTTTCTCCTTCCTTTCCACCTTGGTAGCCCCTCCTCTTGGCCACTTTTCTCAGATAAGTTTTTTCTCCTTACTGCTGCTGCTCCCCAGTTCTGATAGGCATTCATATGATAACAAATCCACAAGCATTTTGTCTGCGATTGAAGGCCTCTTCTTCTGTCTTTTCTGCTAGTCTGTAAGCTCTGTAAGGACAGGGACTGTGTGCTATTCATCTTTAAAGTGCCAGCATCTAGCACAGAGATGCTAGATTCATAAAACTTTATATATATTCACATAAACTCACATAAATTTATATATATTCACATTGTTGAATGAATGTATATATATGTGTGTGTTTGTGTTATATATGTATATATCCCTTGCTTTTCAGAAAAAGAAAACATGTTTCTCATAAAGTTGTATATACATCTTTTGTGCATCGCTCTTAATGTATATACAAAGAAAGAGTCAAGTTAATGACTGCTCCCTAATATCATTTTATAAATAAGTTCTGGATCTCTGCTTATCAGATCTCTTTCCGCCAATTGTCTGCCAGTTTGTCCTACTGTGCTCGTTTGTTTGTTGCTGTGATGTGGGAAGCTATGCTCCTGGTGCTTCAAGTACTACCAGCAAGATCGTTTATGGTGGGCAGGTTTCAATGGAGCTTCCAGACATAGACAGACTTCTGAAAGAAAGTGGCCCGTGAGAACCTTATGAGTGGCAGCAGACCATTGTCTAGTGTAGTGCCAGAAGATGAGTCCCTGAGTTGGAAGGCATTCGAAAGATGACTGGGGATGAGTTGCCTTCTCAAAGTGGAGTTCACTTGAATTACATGGATGGGACAAAGCTTCCAGGACCATTGCTTGCTGATGGAGCACGACTCAAAAAGAGAAGGAACAGTTGCAAACCTCCATTAATAATCAGAATATGGAATGTAAGATGTATGAAGCTAGGAAAATTCGAAGTCAAAAGAGTGAAATGGAATGCATAAAAGATAGACATCCTAGGCATTTGAGGGCTAGAAGAGATTGGTATTGTTTTTTTTTCCTGAGTTTTAAAAAAATACTTTTATTGGGGGCTCTTACATCTGTTATCACAATCCATACATTCACCCAGTGTGTCAAGTACGTTCGCACATATGCCACCATCATTTTCTTTTTTTTTTTGCCGCCATCATCATTTTCAAAGCATTCTTTTCCCACTTGAGCCTCTGATATCAGCTCCCCATTTCTTCCACCTCCCTCCTACGCCTGCTGTCCCTCACGAACCCTTGATAAGTTGTAGATTATTATTTTCATATCTTACCTCATCTTCTGTCATCCCTCACCCACTTTTCCATTATTCGTCCCCCAGGGAGAGGGTTCTAGGTTGATCCTTATGATAGATTCTCCCTTTCCCTCCACCCTCCCCTAATCCTCCTGGTCTCTCTACTCCCCTTATTGGCCTGGAGGAGTTTATCTATCCTGGATTCCCTGTGTCTGGGGCTCTTATCTGTAGCAGTGGGCATGCTCTTGTCTAATTCGATTTGTAAAGTAGAATTAAGGTCATGATAGTGGGGTGAAGGAAGCACCAAAGAGCTAGAGGAAAGTTGTGTGTTTCATCGGTGCTATACTGCCCCCTGACTGGCTCATCTCTTCCCTGTGACCCTTCTGTGAAGGGATGTCCAGTTGTCTACAGATGGGCATTGGGTCTCCACTCCATGTCCCAACTCCATTCACCTTGGGTATGGTTTTATTCTGGGTCTTACATGCCTGATACCTGATCCCATCGATACCTCATGATCGCACAGGCTGGTGTGCTTTTTCCATGTGGGCTTTGTTGCTTCTGAGCTAGGTGGCCACTTGTTTACCTTCAAGCCTTTAAGACCCCAGATGTTATATCTTTTGATAGCCAGGCACCATCAGCTTTCTTCGCCACATTTGCTTATGCACCCGCTTTGTCTTCAGCAAAGCGATCGTGTTGGGAAGGTGAGCATCATAGAATGCCGGATTGTTAGGACAAAGTGTTCTTGTGTTAAGGGAGTACTTGTATTGAGGGGTACCGACCATTTTCAATTGGGCAAGCATATGGTCTACTATACCGGGAATGAAAAAAAAATTGTTTTTTAATCAAATACTTTTATTGGGGGCTCTTACATTTCTTATCACAATCCATACATGCATCCATTGTGTCAAGCACATTTGTACATATGTTGCTGTCATCATTTTCAAAGCATTTTCTTTCAACTTGAGCCCTTGATATCTGCTACTCATTCCCCCCACCTCCCTCCCTCCATCATTAACCCTTGATAAGTTATAGATTATTATTTTCATAACTTATATCATCCTTCACCCACTTTTCCATCGTTCATCCCCCTGGGAAGCAGCTATATGTTGATCTTTATGATTGATTCCTCCTTTCTCCCCCCACCTTCTTCTTATCCTCCTAGTATCTCTAATCTCATTGTTGGTCCTGAGGGGTTTATCTATCCTGGATTCCTTGTGTTTCGGGCTCTTATCTGTAGCCGTGTACATATTCTTGTCTAATCCAATTTGTAAGGTGGAATTGAGGTCATGATAGTGGGGTGAGGAAGGAAGCCTTAAAGAACTAGAGGAACGCTGTGTGTTTCATCAGTGCTATACTGCACCCTGACTGCCTCATCTCTTACTTGTGACCCTTCTGTGAGGGGATGTCCATTTGTCTAAAGGTGGGCTTTGGGTCTCTAATCTTCCACGTTGAACACTGATGACTGAAAGCCTTGATGAGGTGTGGGGACGACATCAAGAACATCATACATGAAGAAAACAAAAGCTCACTCACAAGACATGAAAGAAAGAAGAGAACAAAGAGGGTGTCAGAAGAAGGTTCTGCAACTTGCGTTCGATGGTAGAGTAGCTAAAGAAATGGAAGAAATTATGGAAGTAAAAGAGTTCAGCAGGAGACTTCAAGGGTAGCTCCAGAAGGCAGAGTTTTATAATGAAATGTGCAAAGTGAGGATGGCTTTGCCACACATACTGTGCACATATTGTTAGGAGGAATCAGTCTCTGGAGGACATCATGTTTGATGAAAAACAAAAGGGAGACTTCCAATGCGATGGATTCACATAGCGGATGCAATAATGGATTCAAACGCTAGTGAAGGTGATGCGGGGACAGGCATTGTTTGGTTCTGTTGTGCATAGGGTTGCTTTGAGTCCGGAAAGACTCCACAATTCCTAACAACAATAGCATCTTATCTCCTTCAAGTAGGGTATTATCTATATTCTTGAGAAATTGATTATATAGGGTAATTCTGTAAAATATAGATATATATCTATGTGTGTACCCAAATTATATTTGTACGTATTTGTGTGTTTTCCTTTAAAAAATGAGAGTAAGACATAAGAGTCTATAAAGTATACAGTAGGACCAATTAATGAGTATAAAATGCAGAGTCTCTGGAGCATATAGTACAATGGTTCTCAACCTTCCTGATGCTGTGACCCTTTCATACAGTTCCTCATGTTGTGTTGACCCCCCCAATCATAAAATGATTTTCGTTGCGACTTCATCACTGCCCTTTTGCTACGGTTATGAATTGGGCGTTCCCTGTGAAAGGGTCGTTCGACTCCCAAAAGGGTCGTGACCCACAGGTTGAGAAACACTGGTCTAGTAGTAGGACAAATGAAGGAGAGTAAAGTCTAGGGAAAGCAGTGTGCCTTATACGGGCTCCTCCTGAAGAGGAAACGATAAAAAGCGTGTCCCTTCCCCAGAGTGAGGAGACCCGTACTCTGTGACTTCCTTTGAAGCTCACTTGAGAATTAGTCATTTGAGTAATCTTGTGATTCAGCAATGTCTAATAGAAGCCCTGGTGGTGTAGTGCCATTATACGCTATCTCATATGGTCGCTATGAGGAATCCATGTGATGGTAGTGAGATTTTTTTGGTTTTCAGAAATGGATAGGACCTCTACTCTGACAGGAGATTGTATGGATTGGAATTCTACTGCAGCTGCTTAAACAAGCCATTAACTTTAAGTCCTTATTTATAAAATGGGGATCAAAGTAGTGCCTACTTACAAGGGTTGTTTTTGAGGATTAAAAACCGAATGGACATGTAGTGCATAAAGCAGCGCCTGGAATGTATGTAGTGAGGGCCCAGTAAATGTTAGATACCGTAACTGTTAGGGTAAATTGACACCAAAAACGAAAAATACTTTTGTTTGGAACCATGTCTTAGTTATCTAGTACTGCTTTATCAGAAAGATCACAAGACAGTGACTTTAAAGAAGAGAAATGCATTTTCCCACAGTTCAGGGTGCTAGAAGTCTGAATTCAGGGCATCAAATCCAGGCAAAAAGTGGTGGAGGTGGTGGTGGTGGAAGCGGCTGGTGGTTGGTGGTGGTGGTGTGTGCGTGCTGTGAAAGAAAGGTCTCTCCAGCTGCTTGCGTACGTGTGTGGGTACGGCGTGCGTGTGTGTGCGTGCGCGCGCTGTGGAGAAAAGTTCTCATCTCTTTTCAGCTGCCTTTCCTGTGTTCTGTGGAAAGCCCCATGTTGCCTGGTGTCTGTTTTCTGAGGCTTGCACTTCATTGCTTCTTCACCCAACCTGCTCTTGTTATATTTCCAAAGGCGATTGGTTTTAAGACCCATCCTACACTGAAATGGCCTTCTCATTAGCATAACAAAGAACACCTTTATTTCTAAATGGGTGGTTGCACACAGGTTAAGATTCCAACCTATATTTAGGAGGTCATAAACCAGATCCATAACAATGAGGTTAATGAATAAGTTAACATCTGATTAAATGCTTGAGGGGGAGAGGAGGTGGGGGGAGCAGGTCAGCTTGAACACATAAGCGAATAGGATGATGAATCATACTAATTTTAGTGCTCAGCTGGCAAGAGGTTTTTTGAGGAGTGAGTGAGTGAATGAATGAACAAACGAATGCAAAGCAAAATCAGGCTCCAAAAGAAGTTGAGCATGTAGATAAATCTAATGAGTCTTTGTTCTCTGTAGTCTGCTTTTAAATATACTAATATCAACTAGCTGCCGATACTAATAAATATCTCTGTAATTATTTACTAGCAACTGCCCTGGTGGCATAGTGGTTATGCATTGGGCTGCTAACTAAGGTCATTAGTTCAACAGCACTAACCTTGGGAGGAGGGCATGGCTTTTTATTCCCATAAGGATTTTCAGCCTTGGGAACCCACTCGGGCAGTTCTACCCTGCCCTATAGGGTTGCTATGAGTCAGAATCAATCTGATGGTAATGATTTTTGTTTTGTTTGGGTTTTGCATTTAGTTATTTCCTCTAGACATGTATGTGTGGTCATTATACTTACTGACTTTAATTCTGTTCCATTGCTTTCATTGTCCACATTGTTCTACCAGGGAAGCCTTGGAGAGAAAATCAGAGCAATTTGAAAGTAAGTATCATTCATTAAACCCACATTGGGCTTAATGGTGTAGTTGTGGAAGCAGCATGAGGGCTTACACCATAGTCTTTATTCGCTAAATCAATGTCGTGCATTGGGAAGCTGGTTAATTCTGAAAGTGAAATGCTACAGCATTGGGGCTCATTGCACTACTGGCCTATCCCCTGATGGATGAGTGGTATCGCAAGTCCTGGCTCCAGTTCAGCATTCTTTCTGTGCAGCACCTCACATTCCTTCAGGCGTCTCCTTTCTCCCTGCTCCCTCAACACACTGACTTCAGTGTGGTAGCTTCCTACTGAAGGAGCTTTCTTTCATACATGGCTCCAGGCCTTCAAGTCTGAAACATGGGCAGAAGGCAGGTTTCTGTGGGCCACGCAGAGGCTAACTCTGGGCTCAGAAAGACATCCATTCATTTTTTAAATAGAAACGAGGGTCCTTCTATCTCCCCTACCCAGGATACTCCGGGGTCTGCAGCGAAGACCCTCCATTTTCTCTCTGTGTCCTCTATGGTGCGTGAGAACAAGAAAGTATCCTGTAAAGGCAGAATAGCATAGCAATAGCACAGAACTGGATGACTTGGCTTTTGATTCGAGTTCCCACACGTGGTGGTGTGACTGTGTTAACCATGGACAAGTTCTCTGGAACTTAGTATCCT
The DNA here is from genome assembly GCF_000313985.2 of Echinops telfairi. NCBI lineage: Eukaryota > Metazoa > Chordata > Mammalia > Afrosoricida > Tenrecidae > Echinops > Echinops telfairi. The sequence continues at coordinate 5,468,630 of NW_022103917.1, forward strand.
CCGCTGTAAAATAGAGGGCAATCCTGGAACACCTGTATCCTAGGATTTTTAGTGAAACGATTAAATGATCTGATCTTTGTTAAGTACTTGGAACAATGTGTGGTACAGAGTTAGCTTCGAAGTGTTTCACAGAAATCTTGTTACTGTTAGTTGTCATCGAGTCAGCTCCAGAGCCAAGCATTGCCCCGTCCTGTGCCATCTTCACGATCACTGGCATGCTCCATTCCAATGGTGGCAGCTACTGTGTAATTTTGAGTGCCTGCCCACCTAAGGGACTTACCTCTCCGTGCTCTATCAGATGATAATCTGGGAGGATCCACTGGGCTTTTAATTGGTTGATTTGGGGAAGTATATTGCCAAGCCATCCTTCCTAGTGTGCTTCAGTCTAGAGCTCCACTGAGACCTAGCCTCCAGGGGTGACCCTGTTGTTAATGAAGTACCGATGGCAGTGTTCCCAAGCACCATTGCAATATACAAGGCAGCAAGGTTTGATAAGGGGACGGACAGGTGATGTGTCTACAAAGTTAGGATCTTCAAGAAAACCTCAGTTGACTTAAATTTCCTCGATGAGAAATATACCTCTGTAGATGTGACTTTGCCTTTTCATCATTTCAGATGGAAGTGGTGCAGGACAGGCAAGAGAAGAGCGCTCCTAGTCAACCCCCCACTTCGGAGCATGACAACAGCTTGGAAATTTTGAAGAAGTATTTATTAACCTGCATGCATCCCCACATACACCCATCGGGGGCTCTGGCGCAGTGGTCCACAGGAATGGGTTTGGAACACGGTTCACAGATAGGGGTGCTGCTGAGTGAGGTGTCCGCAGGCCTGTGTTTAGGCCTGACTAAGCTGTTCTTGGTTATATGACTTGAGCTAAAAGTAACCAGGCTTTTACAAAATTTCAGTACCCTTTTTAGCAAACGTGGTGAAAATGAATGGAATCAAGAACCATAAAGATAACCAATATAATTTTGAAGAGATATTAGCAATAATGTTCACTTTTATCACATGGTACTAACATTCTAGACATGTGACCATTTAATATTTAAGTTGATGTCACAGAGTTGTGAGTAAGTAGCTGATATTTAGGGAAAGTTTTATGGATATATAAGGCACCTTCAACAAGTTTGTGGGAAAATTCCATTATCTTTTTCCATAAACTTTTTTGAAGTTCTCTAATAGATGTGTTTGTATAGACATACATGTATGTGTATATATATATGAATATATATTCAAATATTTAAATGCTTAAATATATGATATATACATTGTGTATATTCCAAAACTCTTAAATGTTAAATGCTCAAAATAGAACAGATAAATCTACATTTGAATATATATGTAAATAGTCTTAAAAGTTAAATGCTTAAACATGTTTTAAAATAATTTTTTTGAGAGGCCGAAATTAGAAGTTAAATTATACTGGGTTATTTATGTTGGAGAATGAGGCAATGGATTTTAAATATGATGCCAACTGAAAATCCCATGGAGAGAGGGTATATTTTATATTTCAGAGACAGGGAGCAAAATTCTATCAGAAACTCAACACATTCTCTCTACTTGGGCAGACCAGAAAAATAAATCTACTTAAAAAATTTCAGGGCAAGGGAAAAAAGGTGCTTATGTGATATCTTTTTTTTGGGGGGGTGGGAGTGGGAACTATAGCTCAGAACTGTGCTGTGTCCACCCGCACCCCCCCCCAACTAATCCCCAACTTCACAAATACGTCTTGTGAGCTTTTAGTAAATTGATTCCTGAGCTTTGTGAGTTAGAAACTAGGAAATTCATTTCCCATTTTGATGATAAAACCACCAAGAAGACTTGACATTTCCTATAGATTTACATATTTATATGGCAGACAATTCCGAGTAATTCTTGTGGACAATTTAGCAATAACGAGGCAATCAAATAACTGTTGAATATCATCTTTCTCTGTATTCTAGCCATGTCCTAAATGAACTGATCCAGTCAGAGAGAGTGTACGTTCGCGAGCTCTTTGCGGCTTTACTGGTAAGGCATTCCAAGTGTGTTGTCCCAGCTTTACCTGCCCCGTTCCTCAGAGGGGGCTTGGGGCCATCTTCTGCTTCTGTTTTCTCCTTTGAGTGTTGGGCAATCATGGTGTGCGTTCACCACCCTTCAATAGTGAGACGGAGTGATCCAGAATTAATTTTTTTAAAAAAGAAGCTATTCTCTGAGAGAGGTGGACGATTGGGATAACTTTTCCCAGGTGGTGACATAAATAACTGACGGCTGGGGATTGGGATGCAGATTTGGTCTGGAAAAAGCCACAACACTTCCTCGGAGCTTAAGGAACAGTCAATGGCCTGTGCTACATTTTTTTCACAGTTGGTTTCTATATTTTGTTCCCCTTGACGACCAGCTACCCTGAAGGCCAATGGGCTGTCGCTTTACTAGCAAATCTGTACTTTTTTCCCCTCCTGCCTTTAAAGGAAAACAAGTGGGTGACTTTGGGAATTAGGGTCTCGCAACGTGAAAAATGACAAAAGGCTTCCTCCCCCAAACCTCTATTTATTGTGCTGTACTTATGACACCTTTGGCGGCCAACCTAGAAGTTAATGTAAATATGTATAAAAATGAATACCTGGTTTATTTTGTGTAGGGCTACAGAGCAGAGATGGATAATCCAGAGATGTATGATCTTATGCCCCCTCTCCTGAGAAATAACAAGGATGTTCTCTTTGGAAATATGGCAGAGATCTACAAGTTCCACAATGAGTATGTGATTGCTGAATTGAATATTTGTTTATGCTATTTTACAACTCGAGTGGCCAATTTCTTATGCTGTACATATAATTATGGCCTCCTCTTGTCTCTAAAATTTGGACAGCATTTTCATGAGCAGCCTGGATAATTGCCAGAACGCACCAGAACAAGTGGGACGCTGTTTCCTGGAGAGGGTGAGTTAAAGGCTTCTTCCACTTGGGCTGCCCTTGCAATGCAAAGAAGGCCCCTGGTCTAGCTACCAGTCATCAGGCATGTTAGGGGTGAGGAAATTATGCTGCTCGACCACACTCACTCTTGTGGAGCCTTCCTTGATAGCACAAGTGCCTGTTTACAAATTGGTAATATGGTTGATTTTTTTTTAACCACAGAAGAAGGAATTTCAGATGTATGCCAAATATTGTCTGAATAAGCCCAGATCGGAGAAAATTTGGAAGAAGTGTTCCGAATGTGCCTTTTTCCAGGTATACTTAGTCCAGTATTGGATATACTTCCTTTATGTAATGTATGTATGCATAGAGCACACAGCGGAACTCTACTCTCCCTATCACACACGTGCATGCCGGACATATGTTTGCTAGTCCACAGAAATAAATACTTTTAGCTGTGTCTTTTGACATGTCCTTCATGTTTCCAAATAACGTGCTCATCGTTGGTTCATCGTTTTCATGACATTGTCAATTAACTCCCCCCCTCCCATGACTGATGGCCATCTAAGTCTCTTTCCACTGCTTCCTTCCTCCAAATCTTTCAATCTCATCATGTGATTATTTTGGTTATTGATTATCAGGGTTAAATCATTAAGACTGTGTAAATTCTATTCTCAGACAAGTTATGTGTCATGATTGATTTTCCTTCCCTTTTTGTCGTTCTTGAAATTGCCTCTTTAGTCACTTAGTTTTCTGCATGTTGCTGTTCAGTGCCCTGGAATGCACTCCACCTCATAGCAACCCTCATCACTCACACACCCACCTCACTCCCTCACTCACTCCCCTCAATCCACTCAGCCACTCATTCACTCACTCACTCACTCCACTCACTCACTCACCTCACTCCATTCACTCACCTCACTCCACTCACTCACTCCCTCCCCTCACTCCACTCACTCACTCACCTCACTCCATTCACTCACTCACCTCACTCCATTCACTCACTCTATTCACTCACTCACTCATTCACTCACTCATTCACTCACCTCACTCACTCACTCACTCACTCCCCTCACTCCCCTCACTCACTCATTCACTCACCTCACTCACAAACTCACTCACCTCACTCCACTCACTCACTCACTCACTC
>NW_022103917.1:5473063-5557577 GCF_000313985.2 Echinops telfairi
TCACTCACTCACTCACTCCCCTCACTCCACTCACTCACTCACTCACTCACTCACTTCCCTCACTCCACTCACTCACTCACTCACTCACTCATTCACTCACCTCACTCACACACTCACTCCACTCACTCACTCACTCATTCACTCACCTCACTCACACACTCACTCCACTCACTCACCTCACTCCATTCACTCATTCACTCACCTCACTCCATCCACTCACTCACCTCACTCACTCACTCACTCACTTCCTCCCTCCCCTTACTCCACTCACTCACTCACCTCACTCCATTCACTCACTCACTCACTCACTCACTCACCTCACTCCATTCACTCACCCACCTCACTCACTCACTCACTCACTCACTCACTCACTCACTCACTCACCTACTCACCTCACTCCATTAGCTCACTCACTGCCATGAAATCAATCCCAACCCAATGGAGAGGGTAGAACTGCCTCTTTGGGTTTCTGAAACTTTAAACGGTTAGGGAAGCAGACAGGTTCATCGTTCTCCCTCAGAGCAGCTGGTGGGTTTGAACTACTGACTTTGAGTTTAGCAGCTCAGTGCATAGCTATCCATAATTTGTGCAGTAGAACACAAACACTGCCAGGTCCCACCACCAAATTGTTGCCATGTTTGAGCCCATGATCACAACCACGGTGTCAATCCATCTTGCTGAGGGTCTTCCTCTTTGTCACTGAACCTGTAACGTTTCCAGTCCCTGGTATGGAATTCTGGGGGAAAATTGCTTTTCTTCCATTGACTTTCTATCTGACCCCAGTTTTGATCTTTGTGCCTTTGTGGCTGACTTTTTCTCTGCCTTTCTTCTCTCTGAAAGCTGATGGGAACATTTTGTTATTTCCAGGCTTCTGAGATTGCACGGTGTCTACCTTGACATGGGCACTCGTATTTTTTTCAGCCACTGTGCTGGCCTTCTGGTGATCCCTTTTGGTTGTAGATCTTCTTGTCCAAATAGACTTGGTTACTGATTTGATTTTCTGGAATTTCTATTATGTGCAGGTTGGGTATCCTGGGTTGGTTTTCATGTTGTGTTTTCTCTATTTTACAGCTCTTTCCATGTCATTTCTGAGAGACCTCCAATTTATTTTCCAATATTTTTATTGTGAGTTTCGTTTCTGCCAGTATACTTCACACATTCGAAGTGTCTCACTCCTGCTTTTGGTCTCAGAACAGTCTTTCTAATAGTATCTTCCCATGAAGGCCATGTTTTCACTTGTTTATATGAGGATTAAAAGGATACCTTTTTCTTTAAAGATAAGATTTCTCCTCCCTCTATCATGTCTTGTAACTGTTTTTATATTTTATTTTTCTTTGCTTTGACTTAGAAACTTTCTTTGAAGTTTGGTGATTCATCCCTGACCACTTACATTAGGTGTAACCCACCCAAAACCTAACCCCCAGCCATTGAGTGGATTCTGGCACTTCGTGACCCTATAGGACAGAGTAGAACTTCCCTTTTGGATTTCTGTGGCTCTGCATCTTTATGGGAGCAGAAGGCTTCTCTTTCTCCATCAGAGATTCTGGTGGGTTCGAACTGCTCACCTTGGAGTTAACTCTCCAATGTGTATGTAACCCACTATGCCAGCAGATATAAAATGAAAAAACAAAGTAAATCATTGCTATTGAATGGATTCCGACTCAGGTTAGATCTGCACCTGTGGGTTTCCAAGACCAGAACTCTTTATCGAAGTCGGAAGTCTCATCTGTCTCTCTACCAGGTATAGGCACTACAAAACTGATTAGAAATTTGGCATGAGTGGTGAGTTTGTTGAACATAGTCCTCGTTGTAGGATGATTTGCCTCAAACAGATTCCTTGGGGAAGATCTCCAGAACCAGTCTGCTCTTATAGGCTCATTGGTTTCCCCAGTTGGCCACCTGCTTCATAAGGGACTCTGGCTGCATGTATATGTGTGGGAACTGCCTGTATCACTTTGCCATCTTTAACCAGAAGTGGATGACTTATTTATATTTGAATTAGATTGTATGAGATTTTACCCACATTCAGCAGAAGAGTCTGAGTCTTTCCAGAGGTATAAACCCGCATCTCTTTGTGTTCTACATATGTACATGTATGAACATTTCTTTCTAATCGGTCCCCTCTTACCCTAATTCTGAACCCAGCAATGTTTCCAGGACGCAACACCATGGCGCTTTCATTTATTGTGGCAGTGAGCCAATAAGTTTGGTGCAATAGAACACTAGCTGAGATGGTCGTGTTTTTCTTGTGATACTTACAAAACAAAACAACACTGTTGTCAAAGCCAGTCTTACTTATTTAGTGATGACTATTTTATCTTCTGAGCCTTGGTCTATGGACCTGTTTTATTTTATTCCTTTAGAAAACATATCGGAGGATTTTTTTTTAAAATCATGTCCATGTATATTCGGCCAGTCCTTGCTTTCTCACTGTTTAAGGTTCCCGCCTTAATGTGAATGTCTACATGGCAATTTCTTTTGCCTTTTTACCCTTGGGATTTCCTACTTTCCAAACCCATGAAGTAATATTGACTGTAGTTTTCATGCTCATTGTCTCTGTACCACAAGAAGAAACAACACATTTCCGGGTCCATTTTCTTTGAGATGTAAGAGATACTCATGCAGCGAGGCTCCTTGTTCAACACTTGAAATCCTCACAGGAACATGCCTTAGTGGAAATGCATTGATAATTCTCTTTTCATAACAGGAATGTCAAAAGAAATTAAAACACAGACTTGGACTGGACTCCTACTTACTCAAGCCAGTGCAACGAATCACCAAATATCAATTACTGCTGAAGGTAATTACATCATACAATCCTTTCAGTCTTGCCTTACTTGTTTGGGTGAGATAGAAGCTATGAAGAAGGGCCCCTCTGCCTAGGAAGCACTAGAAGTAGGTAGGATCAATAAGTAGGAAGGTTGGGTTTCCTAATAGAATCCATTCGATGTGCCATGGTACAAGTACTTTAGACGCCAAGCTGAGACTAGTATGGATCATTTTTCCATTCAATTCTCCAAAGAGGTTAGAGTTGATTTATGTAGGAGATTTCACTGGAGAACTTTTAATATTGCTGAGATCAAAAGAGACCAACATTTCTTAGAGCTTTGAGGAAGAACTTCATATGGACCTTCTCTCTGAAAAAGGAAAATTACAATTCAGGGTGATCCGCTGGGTGTCAGCTTAGAACTGTGTTCCATAGGATGGTTTTCAATGGCTGATTTGGGGGAAGCAGATCACCAGGCCTTTCTTCCCAGGCACTTTTGGGTGGGCTCAACCAGCAATGTTTTACTTATCAGTGGAGTCCATTAACCATTTGCACAGTCACATGTATAATTGCTTTTAAAACAAATCTCTAGTGTGGCCTAATGCTCTTTTTTTCCCAGTTCAAAAGCATCAAATGCCCTTTGCTTTATATTGTTCTATCACTTCTGCTTCTCCAATTTTCACATTGTTTTTAGATACAGTATTAATGTAACAAAGAGCACATAAGTGAAATTACAGGAAGTCCATGGGTTACCTATAACTTGGAGTTACATCATCTCCTGCAAAACCAATTATATTAAACTTGGGGGAGGGGTACATATAGTGTTTTGTAGTAACAAATGGATGCTACTTCGAGTGCTACATTGGGACATGCATCAAAACTTTTATTATTTTTACTGTATTGTTGAAGATGTTTCAGTATGCCTGGAAGTGCTTTGAAAAATTCTTTATGCATAGATGTGTACACAATAAAAGTACACTGAGACACACATGTGCCTAACTTGATGTTGAATATGAACCATACCTAATTGTTCCCACTTATGTGCAAATTTGCCTTGAAGACTGAAGACCAGGACTTGTTCATAATCCAGGGGGTTATCGTACTCAAAAAAAGTGATGTTATCTTTGAGTTCTTCCTTGAATGTATATTAGCCAAAAAGTTAATAATTTTAATCCAGCTATTAATAACCACCTAATATGACATCCATTCCTGGTTTCCAATGACAGGATCTATTAAAATATAGCACAGACTGTGAAGGGACTGAGCAATTAAAGGCAGCGCTGGACTCAATACTGGAATTACTGAAGTCAGTGAATGACTCCATGCATCAGATAGCAGTGACTGGCTACGTCGTAAGTTAATCCTCCAAGTTGTTGGGATTTGGGGTGGGTAAACCTGTCAACATCCCCTTTCCCCCTCCTGGAACCATTGAGAAATAAGGTGCGGGGAGAGACAACCAAATGGGACTATTATGCTAATGCCAAGTAAAGAATTGGCTCCTGATCCATACGCAGATAGATTTGCAATGTTCCATTGGCCCCAGTGCCTGCGCCTCAGTCCAGACCTGGGGACTTCTGCCTGAAGGCATGTTTGGGTCTGTTCAGGAGACAGACCATCCTTGAATGCAGGTTTTTTTTCCTTCCTACAGTTTTATTGGCATATAATTCACATATCATAGTGATTAGTAAGTACATGAAACAACAACAAAGGAAATAATAAGGAAGTCTATAAATGAAATTAATTCAGTACAGAAAAAAAATATGTGAAATAGAGAAGTCCATAGACGAATGAGTGGATTCGGGGCTCTTATTTAATTCTTGCCCTATTTCAAGAATATTTAGTTCTTTTTTTTAAAGTCATTTTATTGGGGGCTTGTACAACTCTTATCACAATTCGTACATACATTGTGTGTCAAGCACATTTGTACATTTGTTGCTCTCATCATTTTCAAAGCATTTGCTTTCTACTTGAACCCTTGGTATCAGCTCCTCATTTTCCCCCTCCTTCCTTACTACCCCCTCCCTCATGAACCCCTGATAATTTATAAATTATTATTCCGTCATATCTTGCCCTGTACGACGTCTCCCTTCACCCCCTTTTCTGTTGTGTGTCCCCCAGGGAGGAGGTCACATGTAATCGGTTCCCTCTTTCCACCCCACCTTCCCTCCACCCTCCCAGTATCGCCACTCTCACCACTGGTTCTGAAGGGCTCATCTGTCCTGGATTCCCTGTGTTTCCAGTTCCTATCTGTACCAGTGTACATCCTCTGGTCTAGGCAGACTTGTAAGGTAGAATTGGGATGGCTGTTTTGTCTAGTTCAGCATCTCCTTTCACTGCCATCGAGTGGATTCTGACTCATAGTGCCCCTATATGACAGGATAGGACTGTCCCTGTGAGTTTCTGAGACGGTAACTCTTTATGGGAACAGCAAGCCTTACCTCTCTTTTGAAAGGAGCCACTGGTGGTTTCGAACTGCAGAACCTTGAGGTTAGCAGCCCAACATGTAACCTCTAGTCCAGGAGGACTTCCCCCAGTCCAGCATATAGAGATGGAAGAAAAGGATCAAATCTTCTGAGTTGGGGGCCTTTTTAACAGATTAACTCCACCCACGGGGGGGGGGGTGCTGGTGGGGGGAAAGCTTGACTGGCATCTGTCATCCACCAATCAGAATTGAGGAAGAGATGGAGTATGTTACTTCAGCAGACAGACTTCCCACAAGGAGGCCAGAAGCCAGGGAGACGGAGTTTCTCCTATTTCCATCCCTCAAAGTGATTTCGCACATTTGTGACACCTAGTGTGGTTGAACCGAAAAAGTCTTAGTAATTAAGGCTGTTGAGATGCTACCATGTATGCTTCAGGGTTGTAATGCCTCCAGTGTGACACTACAATGCAGACGCCAGAGAGCTGAGTGAAGCTCTGCCTGGTCTAATGGCTCCTGATTTCTGTTGCAGGGAAATTTGAACGACCTGGGCAAGATGATCATGCAAGGCCCATTTAGTGTCTGGATGGGCCACCGGAAAGGACCTACCAAAATGAAGGATTTTGCTCGATTTAAGCCCATGCAGCGTGTCCTCTTCTTGTATGAGAAAGCCATCATTTTTTGTAAGAAGCGCATGGAAGGCGGAGAAGGCTCTGAGAGATTTCCATCATACAGTTTTAAAAACTGTTTGGATGTAAGTTCCTTTGGATGATGTCATGTAATAGTGTTGTGTGTGCATGTGTGTGGATACATATGGAGGCTTCAAACTTGTCTGGGAATGTGGAATGAAAAGATACTGGAATTTGTCCACGAGCTGCTTGCTGCCCTCCTCGTATATCCCGTGTGTATGTGTGTGTGTGTGTGTGTGTGTGTGGCGTGGGGGCATAATTCACCACACATAAAGCTCAAGTACTTTTCCATCCAAGTGAGGATTTTCTCCTTTAGCCGCACATCATGTCCTTTAGAAGACACCGGGACGCTAATTGGGAAGGAGGTAAAGCTGCGATTGCCAGCTGGTAAGGAGAGAGTGAATGAGTGAGCAAGCGAGCTAGGGAGCCAGTTGAAGGCTTGAGTGTTCCCATCCTTTTTCCCCTCACTCTGTCCTCAGGCGGTCTGCCAGGGTCCTCGCTGAGCCTCAGCGATCTCTGTTGGCACACTCTTAACCCATCACGAATGAGACTCGGTGGCCTTCCAGGGCTTGGCAGGCAGGAGCGTTCATGGTGCAGGAGAGAAAAAGAGGAAACGTTTGATTTTCTTTTTCATCAGTGCAAATGGATAACAGGAGGGCAGGAGGAAGGGATACCGAAAGGCAGGGGGGAATATGCTGACAGGAACCGGAAGCACTTTGGGGCCCCTTCAGTAGAGTCATCCCCAGAGCAACTGGTTTTAATGAAGAGGATGAGATAATGTCTCCTGAAATAGTCAAAAGAAAAGAAAAAGAAAACAACAACAACAAAAGAAAACCTCTCTGCCATTGAGTCAATTCCATCTGACAGCAACCCTATAGAACTAGGTTGAACTGACCCTGTGGATTTCCAAGACTGTCATTCTCCTTTCTCCTGTGAAACAGCTGGTGGTTTTGAACGGCTGACCTTGAGGATAGCAGCCCAGCATGGGGTCTCTAGGGCTCTTGAGATGGGCATGGGGCATTTCTGCTAAGGTAGCACTGGATCTGCAAGCCCTGCTTAAGAATCACTCTATGGATTTAGGGACCCAAAACTCTTCCTCCTGGACCCCTGCCCTAGGGTCAGGTCCTTGAACTACTCCTACATCTACTCCCCGCCACCCCCACCCCACTGCAGCTTCTCTCAAACTCTGTTTTCAAAATGCTCCTTTGAGATGAGCAGTCTACCTCCTAGTACAGAAATCTCCAGGGGACTTTTATGTCTCTAATAAACTTTCCTGGAGAACCATGGATTTGTAATCTCTGCCTCTTTCTTGGGAAAGGTACTTTATCTTTCTTTGTTGAATATAGGCATACTTTAGTGAAATCCATTTGATGCGTATTTTATTAGTGAGGTGGCCATTGTGGACATTGAATGTAGAATTTCTGGTTGGTATTGATTTTTCATTGATCTTTATTTATCACAGTGATGGGCACAGCAAGAAAATGTTTCCAGATTACATTATATTTATGAGGGCCTGGTATGAAGTAATGAAGTCATAAGAACACAAATGACAACAATTACCACAGAAACAGAGAGGGCTGGGATAGACATGAGAAATATTTGACGAGAAAATAGTTGGACTGGGTGACTTGCTAGATACAGGCAAGAAGTAATATATAATATTTGAATGAAGCTAATCGATCCGATTTGGCTTAAGGATACAAGGCATTATTGTCTTACAATAATGCCTCATATCTTTAAAAGAAAAAAAAAGTCATCAGTGACGCCTGTAAGGTTTTAGACCAGGATTGCTGGGGAAATAAAATGTTGATGCCACTGAGACCAATGGAAATTTCTTTGGTGGCGCAATGGGTTACGCTTCGAGCTACTAATCGAAAGGTCAGCAGTTAGAAACCACCAGCTACTTCTCAGGAGAAAAACGAGGCTTTCTACTCTCACAGGAGCAGTTCTACCCTGTTGTATAGGGTCGCTTGGAGTTGGAATTGATTTGGTGGCAATAAGCTTGGTGTGATTTGGTTTGGGTGGCGTACGTGGTTATGTGTTGGACTGCTACCTGCATGGTCAGCAGTTCGGACCCACCAGCCATCCTTGGGAGAAAGGTGAGGCTGTCTCTTCTCATGAAGCCTCAGGAACTCTGCCCAATAGGTTTGCTATGAGTTGGGAATCGACTTGATGGCAGTAGATAAAGGTTTAGGGCATGGATGAGCTATAGTTAAAGTTGACAAAAGAAAGGTTCTGTAGTCACAGTTAATCAGAAGGAGAGATGGGAGTTTTTCCATTTCCTCAGTTCATACATTACCTTTCTTTTCTTTTCAAAAAACCAACAAGCATAAAGCTGGTACTCTGTGCCAGGAAGTGTTCTGAGCATTTACAAATACCATTATGAACTCATTTACTGATCATAGCAACTTTCTGTGAACGAGGCACTGCTATTTTTATTCCCATTTTAACTATGGGAAAAATGAAGCACAGCGAAGTCAGTAACTCACTCAAAGTCACATTGCTGGCAAGTGGTGGGCTGGACTTCTATAGAGGGAATAAATTGGAATATTAACCAGCTTGTTAAATAATTAATAAAAATAGCCATTTAAAGTAATTTAGGTATGACTTTTCCCCAAAAGCCCACACCATCACAGTGGTTTCAAGTCATAGCGACCCTGCTAGGACAGGATAGAGCCCTGTTGGCATAGTGGGCTACGCATTGAACTGCTAACCACAAGGTCAGTAGTTTGAGCTCACCAGTCACTTTGCTGTAAAAAGATGTGGCTATTTGCTTCTTTTCTCATGGAGTGGCTGGTGGTTTAAAACTGGTGACCTAGCAGTTATCAGCCCAACACGTAACCACTACACCACCAAGGCTCCTTGGCGTTAATGCTACGGGGCTTTTAAAAGTTCATGGAAAATTCCATTATCTTTTCATTCCATTTTCCCGCTCACTTTCTGAAGCCTCCTCACACCACATTGTTCACTGATAGCAGAAATCAATCTTGCACGAATGACTTGCATGTGCTGATTCATAGCATTTGTTGCTCATCGTTGGGATGAAGCATGGCACCTGAACTCTAAAGCTCAGAGTGTGATGACAACATTTAGATACTCTTGTCAACTTATGTTTTACTCATGGAGGACAAAGTGCCTGTTTTTGCCCAAGCGAGCAATTCAGTTTCACATAGACGATGCTGAAGTGCATGCAGTATAATTTCGTGCTCAAAATAAAATACTCAAGAAAATGTCTTCTTCTGTGTTGTAGATAAATGAAGTTGGAGTCACTGAGTATGTTAAAGGAGATGGCCGCAAGTTTGAACTCTGGAGCAGTGGAAAGGAAGAAGTTTACACTCTCCAGGTTGGACATTTACTATTTATTCTAGATGCCATAACCTACTTTGAGATTCAGAAGTGTAAACTGGCAAACATATTTTGATATCTGTTTAAACTATCTGTTTCTTTTGTTTAATGCTGTACTTTGATGGCTACAATCCATAAAAAGATGCTTGCATGGTTTGGGTTGATTTCTACTATTAACAAACTTCAAATGCTTGTTACACTATTTGGGATACTATTTTAGGAACCTTTCAATCTATCATCTGTCACTCAATGTCTTCTGTAAATAGGTTGTCTTTCCAACCACAGTAGCACTTACCCTATTTGGGCAAAATGAAACATGAAAGGATTTACTTAAAAAAATAACATATAGTTTAATAGTTCAGTCATATTAAAGAAGGGTTGTGCAGTCCTCGCCACAGTCGACATTTTCTTCCTTCTTGTACCCATCGCTGTTGCCTCCCCATTTCTCCCCCTCTCCTTCCATGGCACCAGGGATTTCGTAATCCTGTTGCTGTCTTCCTAGATCCACCCATCCTGACTTCTTTATACAGAAAAAGGTACAAAACAAAGACAAAATCCATAAAAGGACCCAGCAACATGACCAAATAAAACAGAAAAACCTTAATCGCAAAGAAAGCAGAGAATAATAAAAAACTAGAATCAATTCAAAATGCATTAAAAGGGAGTTCTAATGTCAAGATTTACATTTTTAACAAACTTTCATGTGGGGGGGAAAAATAAAAGCCCCAAGCAAAGTGAAATGATATTTTACGTGTGCTCGGTGTTGTTACTTCCTTATTTAAGGGCCATTTCAAAATGGATTGGGCTACACTTCACCTACTCTACTGATTTGCTGCTTAGGGATCTTAAGATTCAAAGGATTATAAAGGGGAAATAAGGTTCTAGGTAGTAGATCATGTTTCATCGGTTTAATGAAGCTGTTGCATTATAAACATCCTCTTTTTAAAATGTCACCTCCATTCTTTTTAAATCGGCAGGCTCCAAATATGGACGTGAAGATGACATGGCTAAAAGAAATAAGAACCATTTTGTTGAAGCAACAGGAACTCGCAGGTAAATTTAATCATGAATTAATTATTCAGAACCAGAAGAACAGTAGAAGCTCATAGGTGCAGATTTTGTGGCCATCCGTAGGGAATGGAGCAGATAGTCCCAGGCAATCCCTGGGATCTGCTCCTTACTGGATCTTTGTTTTTCAGTGACATTTGTAAGTCAGAACTGGCACATAAGGTTCTTATTTCGCCCCACTAAAAACAAACAATAACACCCACACTCACTGCCATCAAGTGGATTCCGTAGTGAGTGACAGTCGCGGAAACCCATAGGGGTAGTTGGACCTTGTCCCACTGGGTCCCTCGGAACCATCCTAAAATGCAAGGAAAAGAAACACAGGGGACACTGCTAACCGCAGTGTGAGGTGTTGAGCTGCTAATTGCAAGGCGGCTGCTCAAACCCACGGAGCGCTCTGAGGAAGAGAGATGGAGCTGTCTGCTCCTTTCCAGACTAACTGTCTTAGGAATTCTGCATCGGGGCACTACGAATTGGCAGTGGGGTTTAGTGCACAGTGATGTAAAAGCTGCATGTGCAGCAAGTGAAGGTGATTACAGTGAATAATTTGTTGTAAATAGGTTTGCTTGAATTGTTTCAAATTTAGATACCATTAAAGGGCAAGTAAGAGTTTCCCATAAGCCAGGGATTCACAACCTTCATTACTATTTATAAGGAGAGAGTTTGGTAAATTAATAGAAAGATCGAGATTCAGGAGGCTGTTTAAAACCATTTGGGAGAATGAACTCAAGCTTGATTGAGAAGTCATTGAAAAGCAAGGCAATGCAGATGCAGTCAATTGACTGTGTTATTTGCAACTTCTCACCATAAGGCAACTCTGCTTAGGCTTGCCAGTCATCCATCATGGCTCAGTAAACCAAGATCTAGTTCTAAACATGCATTTCTTGACTAATGTGGCTTCAGCCTTTCCCAAACCCAAATTCAGACTGGTCTTCTCTCTCAGGTTATCAGGTGAGTACAGCTTATCTGGAATTCTTGAATGGGAATGGTGTATTAAGTCACTAGCTTTCAAGTAAGTACGAAGACTGACTTCTGACTGATCCATAATAAGTTCTGTTATTATTTTGCAGTTAAAAAACAAGAGCAACGGGATCAGATGGCCGGCCAGGGGCCGCTTTCCCTTAAGCAGAATGAGTAAGTGAATTTTCTCTAAGGAGAAAAATGTTCTCAATCTTTGGTTTTCTGTAGCTAACATGAAACAATATAATTGAAGTATCTCTGACAAACTCCACCCACCATTTTAGCAGGAATCCATCCAATTCTAGAAACGCATAATTTTGTCAGTTCTAGCCTTATCCTTGCTGTCTGATAGTCCCTAACAGCGATTCCTTGTTCACGTCAAGGTTAACTATAATAGTTTGAGCTGGCTTTTAAACTTGGCTCTTACACTATCCTGAGGGATTGGGGGGAAAACGGGGTATTGCATATGGAATAAAGGTGGCTATCATTATGGCTTTCTCCTCTTTTTGGTCACTTTCCATCTGAATGGAGAATTCCAAGAATATGCAAACAGACTAGATGAAGCCCTGGCTATCTGCAGTGTCACTGGCTCACTCTTGTGGTCCCTTGATAGAGACCTGTCACTGCTGAGTTGGACTTTTTTCTGCCTTGGGGTGTGTGGATATGATGATCCACAGAGGGAACTGTCCCTGGACAAAACCACGAAGTCCCCAAACCAGCCCTAAACCAGCTCTGCTGCTAGTTTAGAGATGGGGTCTTTGTAGCCTACCTTTGTTGTGGTTAGCTCGTGTTGAATGGTCAGCAACTCCTGGAGCTCTGGTGGTGTAATGGTAGATGTTAGGTTGTTAACAGCAAGGTCAGTGTGTTAGTCCGGGTAGACTAGAGAAACAAATTCATAGATACCCATATGTGTAAATGAAAGAGCTTTATATACAAGAGCAATTGAATATTGAGAAAACAGCCCAGCCCAGTCCAGATCAAGTCCACAAGTCCGATATTAGCCCATATGTCCGATACCAATCTATAAAGTTCTCTTCAGACAACACATGCAATGATGCTGAATGCAGGAAGATCGCTGGCCAGTGGGTGGGAAGTCTTGTGGATCCAGTGGCAATAGAGGCATCCCAGCACTGGCAGGGGTCTCCCCATGTGGCTCCTTCAGGTCCAGAGCTCTAGCGAAGCTCCGTGTGTCTTGTTAGCAAGCATGTCTCACAGGGAGTGAGCCTGTGTCCCGCCTCCAGCAAGCTGTTTATCTCCTTGGTGCCTCCAAATGAGGTCATCAAGCTGCGACCTGATTGACAGGCTAACCTCCATCCCTTCACTCTTAAGTCTCAAATTGACAACAGATTATGTAACTACCACAGTCAGCAATTCAAAACCACCTGCAGCTCTTCAGGAGAAATGCAAAGCTTTCAACTCCCATAAAGAGTTACAGTCTTGGAAACCCAGGGGGGGGGGTGGTTCTATCTACCCCATTCTACAGGGTTGCTACAAATCAGAATGGACTCTGTGGCAGTGAGGTTTTGTTGTTTTGTTTGTCATAGTGATTCCACGCACAAAGAAATGCTGCCCAGTCCTGCCCATCCCTATAATGTCTTATAAATCAGACTCTTAGGATTTCTTTGGCTGATTCTCAGAAGTATATTAGCAGGCCTTTATTCTTGGTCTGAAAGCTCTGCTGAAACCTGTTTAGTATCATAACAACATTCAAGGCTCCACTGTCAGATAGAGGCTGCATATGAGGTGAATTGGCCAGGAGGACCCCAGGTCGCTTACATGGAAGGTGAGAATCCTACTATTGAACCGCCACTGCCTCCTCCATTCTGTTTCTGTGCATTCTAAAAGGGGGAGTTTCAACTGGAACATTTACATTCAGAAAGAATTCCCACACTGGTTCCAAAGTCTTGGCACAGAAATGGACTGCTGTGGCACCTGCATGATTGTGGGAATTCTGGAATGACTTCCTAGAAATACTAGTTTTGTTTTTAGTGCATATCGCCTTTAAAAATTGCCAAAACATGTTTGTTGGTTCATCTGGTGTCTTGGGTTGTTGTTTTGTGCCGTTGTGTTAATTCCAACTCACAAGCACACTGCAGAACAGAGTAGAATGACTCCATGAGGTTTCCTAGGTCACATTTTTTGCCTTCTGAGCGGTTGGTGAGTTTGAACTGTCAGCCTTTGGTTGGGAGCTGAGCACTCTGCTACTGAGGATCCTTTTAAAAATCATATGTGTAAAGACTTTAGATTTGATGTGGTAATCAACTTAGTAATAGCTGACACAGATTCAACAGTATGAATTTGTTTAAGGTTTCATCTTCATTTACACACATTTTACCTAATTCGCTAAAGTTAAAAATCTGCAGAGCAAGGAGGATTTTACACAACGTACCTTCCTTAAATGTTGATGTTAGGTGCATATAGTTCATTCCAACTCATAGCAACCATATGGACAATTAGCGAAATGCTGCCTGAACCTCCTCCAGCCTCACAATCATTGTTGTGTTTGAACCCATTGTTGCAGTCACTGTGTCAGTCCATCTTGTTGAAGGTTTTCCTCTTTTTCATTGGTCTTCTTAACCAAACAATGGTGTCTTTCTCCAGGGACCAGTCCATCCTAATGACATGTACATAGTTTGTGAGGCCGAGTCTCATCATCTTTACTTCTAAAGAGCATTATACTTCTTCCAAGAAAGATGTTTTAGTCTGGGTGGACTAGAGAAATAAATTCTTAGACATTCATGTGTATAAGAAAGAGCTTTATATAAAGAGTAATTGCACATTAAGAAAATATCCCAGCCCAGTCCAGATCAAGTCCATAAGTCAGATAGTAGCCCATATGTCCTATATCAATCAATAAAGTCCTATTCAGACCCAGGAAACACATGCAATGGCACAGAATGCAGGAAGATCACAGACCAGTGGGTGGTAAGTCTTGTGGATCCAGTGATGTTGTAAGCATCTCAGTGCTGGCATCAGTCTCCACGTGGCTCCTCCAGGTCAGGGCACTAGCGCAGCTCCATGTGTCTTGTCAGCTACAATGTCTCCCAGGGAGTGAGCCTGTGTCCCACCTCAAGGGAGCTTTTAGCTCCTTAGTACCTCCAAATGAGGTCATCAAGCTGCCACCTGGTTGACAGGCTAAACTCCACCCCTTCACTCTTAATCCTCTCAAATTGACAACAGGTTTTGTAACTACCACAACAGACTTGTTTGTTCTTCTGGCACTCTGTAGTCTATTTAACATTCTTCACCAAAAATGTAATTCAAATGCAATAATTATCCTTTTATCTTTCTTCAGCATTGTCCAGCTTTCACATGCATATGAGGTGATTGAAAATACCTTGGCTTGGATCAGGCACATTCTAGTCCTCAAAGTGACATCGTTGCTTTATAACACTTTTGAGAAGTCTTTAGAGCTAGATTTGCCCAATGTGATAACATTGTTTGATTTCTTAAATATTTCTCCATTGGCATTGATTGTGTATCCAAGTAAGATGTAATTGTTGAAAACTTTGATATTTTCACTAATTATCATGATATTGGTTATTGGTCCACTTGTAATGATTTTTGTCTCTAATCCATACTGAACGACTGCAGTCTTTGAGCTTCATCCTCAAGTCATCTCTTTCAGTACGCAAGGTCTTGTCATCTGTACTTCACAGGATATTGATGATTCTTCCGCCAATCCCGATACCAAGTTCTTTGTCAAATAGTATAGTTTTGGGGGGTTATTTGTCCAACATTCTTGTTCTGTTCAAGCAACTGCCTCTCAATACATGTAACGGTTCCACATGAACACAATGATGTGTTCTGAAATTCCTATTCTTCACAATGTTATCCATAGTTTGGGATGGTCCACAAAATCAAATGCCTTTGCCTAGTCACAAAAACAAAGGTAAACATTTTTTCTTATATTTTCTTCTTTCAGCCAACCTCCATCTGACATAGCAATGATAGCCCTCCTTCTACACCCTGTTCTGAATCTAGCATGCATTTCTAATGTTTCCTTTTGATGTACTGCTGGAAATTCGTTAAAATTATCTTCAGTAAAAAAAAAAAGTGTTTTATATTAAAGATATTCTTCAATATTTGACCAGGCCGCTGTCTCCCAAATTTCTTAAAATAGATGAATGAGTCCTTCCAATGTTGCATTTGTTGGTTGAAACATCTGTGGGTATTCTGTCGATTCTTGGAGACTTGTTTTTCACCAACAATTTTAGTTCAGCGTGGACTTTTTTCTTCAGTACCATCAGTTCTTGATCATATACTATCTCTTGAAATGGTTGGATGTTGACCAATTCTTTCTGCCATAGCGACTCTGTCTGTGTATTCGTTCCATCTGCTTTGAATGCTTCTTGTATTGTTCAATATTTTGCCCTTAGAATCAATATTTCAGATAGAGACTTGAGGGGTTTTCCCTTCAATTTCTTCAGCTTGAGGAATGCTGAATGGGTTCCTCTCTTTTCGTTCTCTAACTCCTCCAGGGTTTTGCACACGTCATTATACTATTGTACTTTATCTTTTTCAGTTGCCCTTTGAAATCTTCGGTTCAGCTTTGTCACTTATCATTTCCTCCATTTGCTTTAGCCACTCTATATTCAAGAGCAAGTTTCTGGGTTTCTTCTGCTATCCATTTTGGCCTTTTTTTCCCTTTATGATTTAGTAGGTAGGTATTTTTTTCCCATTGACCATTAAAGAGAGGACCTTTTGGCTAGGTTATTAGAGTTTATACTTTTTTGTATTATGAAGTATAATCACATGGACTTAAAATGGGATATCAGTTCTATTTGAATGGATTCTAAAGGCATGCTCATAAGACATGGCATTCCTTGGTGAAAGAAATATCATTTGACCTTCCTTACTCAGTTTAGACTGTACCGCAGCTTCCTGAATTTGACCTGTTTCCTATTTCAGCAAGCAAAAGGGAAGTTCTGTCAGCACTGAGGTGACCGCATCTGCACACATTGGCGCTGCGGCCATGGCGGGCAATGCAGAAGGTGTGCCAGTTCATGCAGAAGCAAGCAGAGGTATGTATCATGATCATCCAAAGCTAAGCTTCATGGCTGTGCCCACTTTCATCTACCATAATTAATTTGGAAAATCTGCCTATGACTTTGTATGAAACGAAATGATGCTCACCCATTTCTAAAAGGCGTTTCTGACTTATGGTACATGTGCAAGTCATTCTGGTGGGCAATGTAGAGCCATAGTTGTCTAAGCGGTGTCCCTGGAACCCATCAGCATAGTTTGTTAGGCAAATTCTCCAGCTTCATTCTAGACCTCTGGAATCAGAAATTCAGACATTGGGGCCAAGCCTTTGGAGTTTAAATAAAACCTCCAGGTAATGCTGAGGCAAACTCAAGTTTGAGCCCCTGCTGTGGAGGATACACAGCTGTTCCATGGGAGAAAGATGTGGCAATCTGCTTCCATAAAGATCGACAGCCTTGGAAGCCCTCTGGGGTCATTCTAGTCTGTCCACTAGGGTCACTAGGAGGCTGAATGAACTCGATGGCAATGGGTTTGGTTTTGATTTAGGATTGGTTCCAAAGAGTGCTTACATCACTTACCATATGTTTAATGAATCGAGAACAGTCACTAGTAGCCGGACAACTTGTTTTTAGGCAAATTGTGCCATTCAGAGTGATTGATTTCAAACAATTTAATTCAACAAATAATAAACACAATCTATTGGTACTTATGCAAAGTGCTGGGTATACAGTCTAATTAATGCACACTCAGCGGCCATTCCCATAAAGCTAGGCTGTATGAAAGGCAATTCCACAGGCAATGAAAATGAAATGTGCCAAGTGCTGTGATAGCCAGGTCACATGAACAGGTCTGAGAAATGCCTAACATAGTTAGCCTGTGATCCTCAACACTTAAAAAGAGGGCCCTTCTGTGGAAGATTTCCCATGAGTTCAGGAGAAACAAGTAATGACAAGCATGCTCAATTTCCAGGTAAACATCCAAAGCGCACAGTGCTTGAGTCCTCTATGTCCTCAGGAGAGAGTCACGTATGTTTTTGGCTTCATTTTACATATGAGGAAACCAAGCCAGGGAAAGTTAAGGTGACTTTCACCAGGTTATGGGAACCATTTAGTGTGGCCAAGATGAGATGCTGTTCCTTCTCTCCTTAATTTGATTGCTTAATCCCAATCAGTTAAATAAGCCACTGCCATCAAGTCAATTCTGACATACAGGGATCTGAGAGGACAGAGCAAAGAAAACTGCTCCCTCCGGTTTCTGAGGCTGGACATCATTATGGGAGCAGACAGTTTCATTTTTCCCTTGTGGATTGGCTGGTGAGTTCAAATGGCTGACCTTGACATTAGCAGCCCAATTTGTCATCTATTGCCCCCAATCGATCACACACACACACACACACACACACACACACACACACACACACACAGGTTTTAAAAAGTTTATGAAGAAAAAAAAGAGAAAAGATCATGGAATTTTCCCATGAATTTTTTGAAGCTCCTTCAGATTTAAATTAAGCACGTCCTGCAGATAAGGGCCTTAGGAAACTTATAAAGTTGTATGGATAATTCAGGTTCTCTGTACAGTATGAGACATAAAACAAGTCAAAAATCCGTTTAATATGAGGCAGAATGTAGTACGCGTGTGATGAGTAATGCCAATAAGGATGTACTGGAAAGACTCTTTGGGAGAGAGAAGATTCTGATAGAAGGACAAACAGGATCTAAACTAATCACCTCACTTATTTTTTTTTCTTAACAGCTTTCCCACCAACACCCACTTTTAAACAATTAAAAAATAAGCAAAGTAAGTGATAATCCAGGCCCTTTCCGAACTATCAGCTATTGGAAAACGGGAGATTTCACTATACAGAGAAAGAAACCCTTATTGGGCCGCTGCCATCTCCAGCCTGGATTATTACATAGTTCATCTGCTCTCCTTGTGGTCATTCAGCACCATTTTATCACTGTGATCCACTATTTCTTTTCTTCCAGTTTGGACAGGGATGCCATCCTCCGCAGAAACCTCTGAAGGACCCCAGCAGTGGTCGAGGGAAATTTTCTATTCTGCTTATACAGAATATGGAGAAGATAGGCCCCAGATGGTTAGTAATTACACAGTAAAACTAAAGTCCTTGAGACAGGTTTACTGATAAAATAGGGGGCATGTAAAAGCAAAATGCTTCATATTCTTGAGGTCATTAGCTACATTTCATGGCCAAAGAGTTTGAAACCAGTGTCATTTCTAATACATCTCTAAGGACTTCTCTTTTTAAGTAGAATCTGTTTGCATCACCCATGAAGTCCTCACTGAGTTGATGAGACGCATAATGAACAATTCTCAGTCTCTATGAATGGACCTCTTTGATCTTACCTGAGGTTTCCCCACTGCCTTCTTCATCTAGGCCAGTGAGATAAGAATCTGAGAACCCAGAAGTTGTAACTGTACTTAAAACAAACAAACAAAATCCATTTTGATTCCAGGTTGGAAACCATAAGATACCAGCAATGTTATACATGAAAAATGATTTTGAGAACATCTCGGGGAAGTGTGTCTTGGCGGCCTCTCCGAGAATGTACTAATGATACTATGCCTCAGCAGGTGCTTGTCAAACTGGAAGGGGATTGTTTTAGGGTCAAAGGAAGTTGGTTCTCAGAGGTGAGTGAGGACTGATGGAGATAAGTCCCCAGTGAAGCCATCCGTTTAGAGAGTGGGAAGAACCCTTCCTCGGCTGCCCTCTCCCTTTGGCTCCTTCCAGAGGAACGGATTCAATTGGACAGAAGGGAGTGATTGATGGCACAGATATCATAAAGCTGCAAAGCCTCGGCTCTGGAACGCTTTCTTTTCAAAATAACAAATCATGCTTTCTTCTAGTAATAGTGATCAAAGAATACATTTCTTTGGTTGCTACAGTTTGGCAAAGGATTTCACCTTGACTTTCCACCCTATTAAATGTGAGAAAGAGCAGACTTTATGATCTCCCATAAACAGGAGAAAACAGAGGCTCAGCGCTGGTACATTCTTTGCCTAGAGTTAATTGTATTGAATGACAGTTCTCAGACGTTACAATCCCAGAAATCCTTTACATTCTGGAACATAATTGAGACCCCCCCAAATCTAATCACATCTTTGTGTAGAAATTGTTAC
Organism: Echinops telfairi; assembly: GCF_000313985.2. Taxonomy (NCBI): domain Eukaryota; kingdom Metazoa; phylum Chordata; class Mammalia; order Afrosoricida; family Tenrecidae; genus Echinops; species Echinops telfairi. Next base: position 5,492,439 of record NW_022103917.1, read on the forward strand.
ATAGGGAGCGAACTTGCTGATTACATTTTAACTGAAAACACTCAAAAAACCCAAAATCACTGCCATCGAATGGGTTCTGACTCACAGCAACTCTATTGGGCAGTGGAGAATTGTCCCTATGGGTTTCTGAGACAGTAACTCCGCACAGGAACAGAAAGTTTCCTCTTTCTCCCTTGGGGCAGCCAGTGGTTTTGAACTGCTGACCATTATGTGTCCAGAACTCCTTACTCAAATCACAATACATTGTTATTAGAACATGTATTGAGAACCCCAAAGAGCTTTGGTTTATGTGGTTTGCATCTATTGATACCATATCACACACTCATATTTTGAAGCTGATTCTTTCTTGTAAAGATCTCAATTGACATAATGTTCCTATTTAAAAACTACCCTTTTCAAAACAAAGTCTCCATGAGAAGAACCGTTATTTCTTTTGCAAAGCTCTATACTATCTGGTTTAAAGGAGACCGTCGTCTTCCAATATCAGCTTTTGCAATTTACTCTCTTGGCATATTGAATGTCACGCAGCCTCTAGAAAATTCCACCGTAAGCTTGTCAGAAAGATTGAGACAGGCAAATGATGTCTTAATATAGGTTTTATCTTAGAAGAGTTGGAAAGTGTTTTAGCAACACTGCAGGACGTGCCTCCTACACTGTGTGAGAGCTGTCGGTCTAGCCTAAAGAAAACAAAGAACTTGGGTCTCCCGAATTACTATCACACAGATGAGAGAGTGGAGGGTAGTTGTTCATGTGTGAGCAAACAGTTGGGGGAAGCCAGACGAATTTAAATATTTACTATTGTTGATGACCTACTCAGACTATTCAGAAGTCATTTAATTTTAGGTAAGTTTTTTTTCCTTAGCTATAGTTTTAGAAAGTGAAGTAAATATGCAAAACGGGTTAATGCTTTAATCCCAGGTGATGGGACTATTTTTTTTTAAAGGCTGTTAGCCTCGCTCCTCCCAACATTTCCCTACTTTGTATTCCTAAGAAAAAACGTTTAAAAAGAGACATTCAGTGCAGTCCATACCAAAAAGAAAGGAAAAAAGATGGGGAAGATCTGTCATTGGGACTTCAGTTTATCAAGTGAACAATTGAGAAACGCTGGGTGTCCCTTCCCTTTGCTGAGGCGGATGTGGGAGATGGCGCTCCTTCCTGGATGGATCGACTGTGTTAAAGAACATATTGGAGCCCAAATACTGCTCAATAGATGATTGGGGTGCTGATTTCAGGGTAATTTCCATGGGACATTAAAAGAATCCACAACATGTGATCGTTTCTTTTCACTATTTTTGAATTTTAATTGTACTCATTTAATAATTGTGTATTCCCTGTGTTGGAGATTCTGCTGGAAAATTTCTTGTTTCAGATTTGAAAAAGTATTAACCATTTCCCGCCCCCCTCGACCTACTTGGTAACTAAATGCAATGTGTGCCTTGAATTATTTTGCTTATTGCAGATTTAAGTTAAAATGAGAGATGCAAAACTGTTAAGAATAAGTAAAGCACAATATGCTTTTATTGCGCTTCTTCTATGGGCCCTGGAGCTTTATATGCCCTTTTATTTCACCTGTGCAAACCAATGCCGAGCCCAGGAGTCCGATTGGAGGTATTCGTATGTCTTTGCTCAGGGCCTTTGCCTTCTGTTTGTGCCAAGAATAATTGTTCATGAGAGTCATTTGTAAGTTACAGTATTTTCAAAAGCACTATTTCCATGCTTATTTTTTTGAATTTATGCTTAGATAAGTCATGTGACTGTATTGTTGTGTTCTGTTGTTTTCTGTACCCTTCATGCTGTCATTCTATTTTCAAATAAAAGATAATTTGGTAGGTTAAGTCAATACCTGGTCTGTTTTTCTTCCCCTATCACGCCTCGCTGCTCCATATTTGTTGGCTCTTGCAAAATTGTTCCGGTTACCACCTGAAGCAGGAAAGTAAAGCGTTCACATGGTTGTGCAGTCGGGTTTGCAATATAATGTCTCAAAACAACTGTCCAGTCTCCAGGAAAAGTTAACGCCCTAGCAGACTACAGGCGGAGTTCCTCAGAAGACTTCCTAATAGAAATAGAGATGTCATCTGGCTCTTCTCTGAGAATGCTGGGGGTCAGTTAAGTATGATCCCCAGGCCTGTAACGGTCTCCAGCTGGCACACATGGCTATCAATGAAAGCTTGGTTCCTCAAGAAGCAGAAACATCAGATGGCTTTGCAGTGCTGGGCCCTATTTTCATTGTCCGAACCATGCCTTGTATAGCTCACTAGACAGCATGTTCACCTTCGGCCAGTGAAAGAGGCTTTCAAAGAATGAAATGCTGTGAATACGCATACTCTTTTGTGGTTTACCTTTGGCTCAGCTGGGTCAGCTGATACATTGGGGCTCCATAATGACTACAGATCACATTCCGTTTGGTTCCCTAAGTCATTAATTTATCAAATATTGAATGATGATTGTGCCAGACCCTATGCTTTGCTATGGGACAATGTAGCCGCCCTCCTCTTTATATCAGTTCAATTATTGACTTCACACTCCCAACCTTTTATCCATATGCATTATGATTTTATATAGCACCAAGTGCAAAGATGATTCTGCAGAACCTTGGTTTTAAAAAAATCATTTTATTGGGGGCTCTTACAGCTCTTATCACCATCCATCCATTGTGTCAAGCACATTTAAAAAAAAATTTTTTGGGAGGGTTCGTACAACGCTTATCCATACATCCATCCATTGTGTCAAGCACATTTGCACATTTGTTGCCATCATCATTCTCAAAACATCTGCTTTCCACTCAAGCCCCTGACATCAGCTCCTCATTTTCCCCCTCCCTCCCCGTTCCGCTCTCCCTCATGAACCCTTGGTAATTTACAAGTCATTATTATTTTGTCATATCTTACACTGTCCACCGTCTCCCTTCACCCACTTTTCTGTTGATCAACCTCCAGAGAGGAGGTTATATGTAGATCCTTGTAATCGGTTCCCCGTTTCTACCCCACCTACCATCCACCCTCCCAGTATCACCATTCTCACCACTGCACCTGAGGAGTTCATCTGTCCTGTATTCCCTGTGTTTCCAGTTCCCATCTGTGCCAGTGTACATCCTCCAGTCTAGCTGGATTTGTAAAGTAGAATTGGGATCATGATAGTTGGGGAGAAGAAGCATTTAAGAACTTGAGGAAAGTTGTATGTTTCCTCATTGCTACACTGTGCCCTTACCAGCTTGTCTCCTCCCCGCCACCCTTCTGTAAGGGGATGTCCAGTTGCCCACAAATGGCCTTTGGGCCCCCACTCTGTATGCCCCCATTCACAATGATGCGATTTTTGTTCCTTGATGCTTGATACCTGATCCCTTCAACACCTTGTGATCACACAGGCTGGTGTGCTTCTTCCATGTGGGCTTTGTTGCTTCTGAGCTAGATGGCTGCTTGTTTACCCTTAAGCCTTTAAGACCCCAGACACTATATATGTCAAGCACATTTATACATATGTTGCTATCATCATTTTCAAAACATTTTCTCTCTACTTAAGCCCTTGATATCAGCTCCTCATTATTCTCCCTTCCCCACTCTTCCTCCCTCATGAACCTTTGATAATTTAAAAATTCCCCATCCCCAAGTCTTACTCCAACCACTGTCTCCCTAAACCCACTTTTCTGGTTGTCCATCCCCGTAGGAAGGGGTTATATGTAGATCATTGTGATCGGTTCCCCGTTTCTCCCTGAACCTTCCCTTTCCCCTCCTGGCAAACAGTGTCTATGTATGAAAGAACCCAGAGTAGGGAGGAAATACTGTTTGGAAGAGTGACTAAATAAAGCTCCTTTTCAGAATTTGAGATGGAAATTATTGTTTTCTTTTTGTCGATAACTTCAGCAGAAATGCTACCTTCTCTGTGCACCCAAATCTTAAATGTGTACACACACACACACTATAAAGTATACACAATATTCTTCTATAGAGCATGCACACTATATAAAAATGAATAATGGATTCTTAAAGTAGTAACCATTTTTACTTGTGATCAAAGTCTGTTGTATGTTAAGGAATTCAAGACCAGTGTCATGAATATTTGAATACATGAAAATGCTTTGTCAAAATTTGACTTGCAATCTGTTTGCTTTTGATTACTCTATTGTTACCATGGTTGACTACTAAATCATATATTATTTAGGTTGGTGAGAAATCTAAACAGAAGAAAAGAAGGTCTGATTCCAAGAAAGAGGTTACAGATTTTAATTGGTGACTATAGGTTTCAGATTAGAAAAGTGGTAGATATAATATGTACAATTTACATACTGTTTTCTTAAAGACTAAGAAATGGAAAGCGTCATCAAATATAAAATGACATGGACTAAAAACCTCTCTTCTACACTTAAAAATAACTTGAAATGTATTATGTAGTTCAATTTTAGGTTTTTTCCCTGTAATAGTTGTACATTAATGAATAAAGGTGTAGAAACATGTAAAACATTTCCCTGAGAGTTGATAGGCTTGCAAGTATTTCAGATAGCCATAATGTCTGAAGAGAGCCTTCAGAATTAAATACTGAAGTTAGGCTTTTAAGATACCATTTTAGGAACATGTTATTTTCTGATGGCAAGGTTCTGCTAGACACCCACAAACACGTGTGTGTTTGTGCACAAGACTTACGTGAAGGCAGTGTTAAGTGACACTTAGGTATCTATGAAAGGGCAACAGAGAATCTTAAATTTTTTACAAATAGGATTATCATTGGATATACATAATTCTTCCGAATTCCAGGATTACCTCAATTGAAAATTTCCTTTATAATCTGAACCAAAATCTAAGTATGAAAGAGATAAATATTGGATCACGAGAGTCACTTTTTGTTTGTTGGATTGAATACTGTAGATCTGGGTCACCTTTCGAAGATTTTCTGTACTAATTGTGTAAGAAAATATTTGAATTCTTTAGAAAAGTGAAAATCAGAAGAACATGATATCCCAACAACCTTATCTCATTCACATTTTTAAATTCTCTACTCAGAAACCAAACTCACTGCCAACAAGTTGATGCTGACTCATAGCAAGCCTATAGGGCAGGGTAGAATGGCCTCGGTGAGTTTCTGAGATTATAACTTTACGGGAGGAGAAAGCGTCTTCTTTCTCCCACAGAGCTGCCTGGCGGTTTTGGACTCGTTAGCCGACCAACAGGTAACCACTATACCACCAGGGCTAGAATATGGATTTTAAAAAAAGTATATTGGGAACTTTCACCAAGAGAGACCATATGCTGGGACATAAAGCAAATTTTAACAAATGTTAGAAGATTGGAATCATGTAAAGTCTCAATGATATCATAGAAGCCAACGATCTTCAAATATTTAGGTCATTAAGCAACATGCTTTTAAATAACATGGGACCATGGAAAAAGCCCAAGAGAAATTTCAAAAATATTTCACATTTACAGAAAGTTAAAACATATTACATCAAGATTGTGGATGTAGCTAGAAAGCTGCTTGGAGAGAAAATAATACCTTTAAAAACAAGTAATAGAAAAGAAGCATTTTAAATAGCATTATTTAAGCACCTACCTTTAGAATCTAGGGCAATAAAAACAAAGTAAACTGTGATGAAGTTAAAGGAAGGAGATAATAAATTAATGGCATGCAAATGCATATATTTGAAATCCAACAATTAGAAAAGCAATTCTTGGAATATTATAAAATTTATATGTTCTTATAAGACTTAAAAAAAAAAAGACTTTTAAAGAAAAAAGGGAACTGTTCATAATATTGGATTATCAGCCATGTAACAGCTAAGGTTCTAGAATGGCTCTCTGTTTTATTTATGTTATTGATTCTCTATGGGTTTCCTTTTTTAAAAAAATCTATCGGTTTTCATAACCACCTGCTTTCATAATCTGTGCAAAGAACTGGTTTTTAGTCTTCTTAAATTTTTCATTAAAAAGTGTATTTCTACTTTTATTATTTCCTTGGATTTTACTTTATTTGGAATTAATTGTTCTTTTTTAAGGGCAAAATTTAATTACATGATTTAAACTTTTCTCTTTACTAATATATATGTTTAAAGCTATAAATGTTCCACCAAACAGTGCTTTAGCTGCAATCAATATATTTTAATGTGTTGTATTTTACTTTCATTCTATAGAAATCTTTTAAACTTTTCATTTTAAACTTTTCTTTGACTCTTAACATGTCAATCTTTCCTCGTGACATGTCCGAAGTGAGCATGCCAGCATCTCACCATTTCTCCCTCTAAGGAGCGTTCTGTTTGTACCTATGTATTCTGAGTGATGGGTTCACTCTTCTGGCAATGTGTGTGTAGTCAGTATTGTCGTCATCACCATCGTTCAAATAGACCTATTTTCTTATGCCTTAGTTCCTTTTCTTCCAATTTTTGCACGCATATGAAGAGATTTAAAGGTTGTGGCTTGGTTCAGGCACATGTTAGTCATCTAAGTGGTAACTTTGCTCTAAAGCAGTGGTTCTCAACCTTCTAAATGCCATGAGACCCTTTCATACAGTTCTTTGTGTTGTGGTGACCCCAACCATAAAATTATTTTCGTTACTACTTCATAACTGTAATTTTTCTACTGTTGTGAATCGGGAGATCCCTGTGAAAGGGTCATTCGACCCCCAAAGGGGTCCTGACCCACAGGTTGAGAACCGCTGCTAAGGGAAGGGAAACCACGGGAGCATTCTGTTTGTGCAGGGCAGTATGGACTTATTCTACCTTCTGGCGACCGTGTTGAAATATGATAGGGAATCAGAGGTGCAGCCAGGGAGACTAACTAGGAGGCTCTGCTGTTCTCCAGATGAGAGATGGTGGTGGTTTGAACCATGGTGGCAGCAATGGAAATTGTGACTCGGGAAATGGGGTGTGGGAGAGAACTAGGACGACATAATAACTTTCAAGGTTTCTGATCTGTGTAACTAGACAGATGACATTCCTATTAACTGAGGGGGAGACAAACTGGGAAGATCAGGTTTTAGGGTGCAAGTAAGGAATTTTATTTTTGTTATGCTAAATTTTAGAAATGTTTACATATGCAACTAAAAAGTGCCGTAGGAGACTTGGACTTGGACGGTGTGACCTGCCGCTGGGCATGGCTGCCTTGACCGGGTTTTTGGGGCCCCTGTGTGGCCTCGCTGCTAGGTCAACGGCACTGCTGGGGGGCAGGTTGCTCCAGTGTCGGACACGGCTGGGGCCCTAGATGCCTGTGGCCTCCCCACTCTGCCGCCAGCCCGGGGCAAGGCGCAGGAGTACCAGCCGAGCAATATCAAGCGCAAACACAAGCATGGCTGGCATCCAGGTCGTCCTCTGCAGCATGCTCAAGGGTCGAAAATCGCCGAGTCACTAAGGAGCGGGCGGCCACCACGAGACCTCCACTCCAGGATTTCCCCAACCTGAACCGCTTCTGGCACTGCCCCCAACCCCTTTTTAGGTGGAGAATAGGACCCTATGAAGGCTCTCCAAATTATGGGAGGAGCCAAGAAGAAGATTTAGGCTGAGACTCCTGGAAGAGAGGCAGTCAAACCTTACCAAATCCCCCTTTTGGATTTTGAATTGGGAAGAACTTGAAGAGTAGTCCGAAGAACAGAGGATGGGAGGCAGCCCCCACCTCCAGCAACCCCTGGTCTATTCCAGATCCTTCTGTGATAATAGACAAATCACAACGTCTTTTCATTTGTTCTGCGAATGATTCAAAATGTATTGGAGATAAGATAATCTCAGCTCTTATCACTCTCAAAGTACTTTGGCAATAATTCCTTTAATGTCATTAAATGTCTATTCGATGTTCACACAAAAAAAGTGTTGTAAACACAAATCTGAAGTTTAGGCAGGAGATACATTCTTGGGGAATAACAGCATTTAGATGTTCCTCAAAGTCATGAGACTTGATGAGGTCATCAGGCAGTGAAATGTAGGTAAAGATCAGACCATGATAAAGCTCTGAGCCCAGGAGAATTCCTGCTTTCAGGATTATGGCAAATGAGGAGGAACCAGCTGGAAACCCAGGTATTAGCATGTGAAACTGATCCTTCCAATTTCTATAAGAGAAACTTTTCTGGGAATGTGATTGGATTGTGTTGAATCTGTCAATGAAATTTGGAAGAATTGACATCTTAGCAAAATTGAGTATTCTAACTCATGAAGGAGGCATATTTCTCAATTAATTTTGTTAATTTCTCCCCAAATTCTTCCTGGATTTCAGTTACAGGTAGATCTTTTGTCATTTTTGCCAACCTCATTCCGCAGGATCTCATATTTTCTGATGCTTTTTAAAAATTGCAGTGCTTTTACTTTAATTTTTCATTTGTATTGCTAATGCATGATTTTAAAGTGGTTTTTGCATGTTGACCTTGTATCATACAGCCCTGCTAAATTCAATGATTCATTCTGGACACTTTATTTTAATGAAAAAATTGAAGCTAGATTATAAGATAGTCCATGAATAAAGATCGTGTTACTTCCTCTTTCCAATGCAAATGTCATTTGCTTTTGCTTGTGTGTTTGTTTTCACTGATCACACTGGACAGAGGGACCTCTGGGTGCCCTCCTTTCATGGGTGGTAGTTCTGTTCCTGCAGACAGTAAGGAGAACTTCTGGAAGGTACATATTTGCTCCTTCTGCCCCACCCTGGTAAAACCCGCCCCGGAGTTCTTCATCTACATCATCCCCATCCGATTAAAAATGGGACTAGGCTACTGAATGCATCTGGTCCATTCACTGGAATCTTGGGAGCCTTGTCAGTCTGGATCACTGAACAGAGTTGGACATTAGGGAAAGGCAGTAGGATGGAAGAGTGGATTGTCTTTCAGGGACATGAAGGAAATATGTCAGAGGGGATGGTGGTGATTCATATTTCCACAGAAACATAAATATGGCTGTAAGATAGTTGAGAGGTGCCAGAGACCAAATTAGTCGAATTTGAGCAAACAGGCTTTATTGGGGAAGAAAAACCCAGCCTGGGCAAAGTCCCACCGTCCACAGTGTCCGGGCCGAGGAAGTCCAGGCTACAGGAGTGGTGTTTATATAGCCGGGGAACATGTGACTGGGCTGTCTTGAGTCCATATACGGTGGTCAGGGATTGGGAGATACAGGTATGTCCGGGTTTCTGGAATGTAAGGTGTCTTCCTGGTTCCAGGTGTATTCGTGCCGGGTGCAGAGCGGCGGGCCAAGAACAGAGCAGGCACTGAGCCAAACGGGCCGTGAACAAAATGGGCCACGAGTAAAAAAAAGAGAAAAAACTTGCAAAGCTGCTTTACATTAGCCAGCTCTGGTCAGCTCCGCAGGTGTGTGTGTGAGATTCAAGGTCACTCACTGCTAGTTGTTTCAGTCAGCTCGGGTCAGCTCCGCACAGGTGGGGCAGATTCAAGGTCACTTGCTGCTAGAAACCGACCTGATATTGATCTGGCCATACAATGGCCATATCCATTCAGAAGGATTTTAGGTATATATGTATCTCTCAATATTTTTTGCTAGGAATCAATATATCATAGTATTTAGGAGACATCCAAAACTCTCGACAATTGTGGAGGCTGAAAAATGACAGAATGGACCATTGAATCAGGGTGGCTGTGTGACCCAGATTCGGGAAACAACTATCCCTGCCATGAGCAGTAGACTTGAAACAGGAAGAGGAGCAAGGGCGGCAGATCAATTTAGGAAGGCTCTGGAAGGGCCTACGGAGGTGCCAGACGGCTGCTTTCTGATGTCAAAACCTTTGTAGTTACTATTGGCTGAGGGGAAATGGCCTGTTGAAAATGAAAGCCGCTATTGGCTGAGGGAAAACGTCATGTTGACCAATCATAGCTGGAGGGCGTGGCTCTCCATTGTTCAAGGGCGGGGCTTATGCATAAAGCTCCAGAGCCCTGGGTAGACCCCTCAGAGGCTTAGAGATGGCTGAAGAGACTTGCTCAGCGATGGACGAGCCAAACACAAGCTCGAGCCATCTGAAAGCGCAAGCGCACAAGAGGAGACTGAGCAGAAGGACGCATGTCAGCCCGAGTCCACAAAGAGTGAGGAGGTAGGATGGCTAGATCCCCGACTCTCCACTCTTCCCGCCGCCCCTTCCCTGCCAGGACTCCCTCTCTTCATTTCCGACACCCATCTCTCTCTCTCCGCACGCCCCTTCTCAAGAAATCCCCCTTTCTCATCCACCCGAACACTGCTTTTCTCTAAACTAAAGTCCTTCGGGGCCACAGTGTTTCCCAAACGGGATGAGCTTAGTGAGGGAGGTGAGAAGACTCCTTCGAGAGACTTCCAGAAGAAACACCACTGAAACGGATGGGCCCATGCATGGACGAAGGCGGCACGTCCTTGTGTTCTGGTGCAGGAGAAAGAAAAGAAATCAAAACCAGGTAGCCGAAGACAGCGAGCCGAGCCGGAAGAGGATCCTTCCGCATCCGACAATGAGCAGGGCGGCGAGTAATTGCAGGAGAAATCCAGCGAGATCAGCTTTGGCCGCTGAGAAATGGACACTTTTGTGGGGACAACATATGACACCAGAAGTCACACCCATTGCGGCGGTGGTGAAAATAAAACCACAGTGTGCGTGTGCGTGTGTGTGTGTGTGTGTGTGTGTGTGTGTGTATTTTCTGATGGTGTGGAGGGAGGGAAGGAAGGGTGAGGGTGTGAGGAGAGAGGGAGATGGGGTCCTGCAGGACTCGCCCGCCCCTCAGTGCGGAGGAAAAGGACTTGGCTCAGTCTCCTTCAGCCCACAGCCCATCCTAGGAGATGGGAGACCCCTGTCCCCATTCAAGGGCCTGGCAGCTGGATGATAATGGCACAGGATGGGGTGGCCTTGATGATCAGGGCAGGAAGCCTGCAAAGAGCACCTTGGTGCCCAACTTGGCCCGGATCCTGCAGGGCAGCAGCAGCAGTCAGGTGGAGTCGACCCGTGGTGGCCTCACTCTCAGAGCCTCCAGTATATCCAGTGCGATCGACGAGGGGCTGAGTCTTCACCACGTTGAAGGGCAGAGACAGGGTGGCTGCCACCTTCCCAGAGATGCGGCCAGTCGCAAAGCCTTGGCCCATGGATGGATATCTGGCTTTTTGCCCGGAGCCCACGCAACCAGCTCTTAGCAGCTCATAGTTGAACCAAATCAGGGCATGTCCAGCAGGGCATGTCCAGTGGGCCCCCACCCCAGGCACAGAGGGAGTGCCAGCCACCGGGAGCCACTGAGGCCTGCACAGAGGTGCCCAACCTGCTGCTCCTATAACTTTGCCCTCACCAGCTCCAGGGGGCTAACCACAATTAGTTGAACATATTTGCATTGGTCAATTTATGACACCTTTGTTCTTTTAGATATATGTACTTGTACAAAATTGTGTCAGCCATTGTAAGCCTTGTCAATTTTCATGTAAATTTTGAAATAAACTTGTCTATGTCTATAAAAGTAATACTTGCTCAGATTTTGATAGACAGTGCTTTAAATCTTTAGATTATGTTTTTTTGGGGGGATTGACATCTTTACTATGCTGAGACTTCTTATTCATAAGCATGGCATATATCTCCATTCATTTAGGACTTCAATTTCCTCATTTAGGATTCTGATTTTTAAATCAGTATATTATATATCCTATTCGTGTTTTGTTTGATTTATAACTCTCATTTTCTTTGGAGCAATTGTAAATTATAGTATACGTTTAATTTTGATTTCTACATATTTGTTCTAGCTATATAGATACGTGATGGTTTTTTGTATCTTGCAAGTTGGCTGAATCCACTTGCCGTATTAATTCCAGCTTTATTTTTAGATCCCTTGGGGTTTTATATGTAGACAATCATGTCATCTATGAATAGGGACAGTTTTATAAGAGGGCTTAAAAATGTTCATGGGAAATCCAAATAAAAGGTCATGGAAATTTCCCACCAACTTTTATTTCATTTAATTATTTATTACTAATCATTTTATAGTGAGCTCTTCCAGACAGCATAACATTCCATAGTTCAATCACAGCAATCCATATTGTACAATTGCTATCAAAATCAGATTCAAAACATTTTCTTTTTTCTTGAGCTCCTTGATATCAGCTCCCCTTTATTCCCTCCCTCATATGGGAACCATTATATATATATATTTGCTGTATCTTACATGATCCAATATATCCATTTACATACAATTTTGTTGTTTGCTCCCCTTGAGTGGGATTATATAGTCATCAGTGTTTTCAGCTCCCCCTTCTCCCTTTTCCTGTACTCTCATGGAATCGTTACTCCTGTTACTCTTTCTGAGGAGTCATGTATACTAACTTTCATGCATCACATGATCTTAACTATGCAAAAGAACATACACAGGTCTACCAAGATTAATGAGGTCAAACAAAGACCATAATAGTAAGGAAAGAAAATATTAAAGAACTAGGGGAGAATTATGTGTTTCATCAGTGCTATACCTTACCCTGGATATATCATTCCCTCTATGTGGCCCTTCTGTAAGGGACTGTCTAATTATATTACAAATGGGTTTGGGGTCTCCACTTTGTCCGCACTACTTCACGTCAATTTGATTGCTTGTTTTTGAACTTCTGATATCTTTTCCTGTCGACATCTCATGATCACACAGGCTGGTGTACTTCTTCCATGTTGGCTTTGTTGCTTTCCTGCTAGATGACTGCTTGTTTAACCTCAAGCCCTTAAGGCCCCAGATGCTTTATTTTTTAATAGCTGGGCACCATCAGCTATCTTCAACACATTTGCTTATGCACCCATTTTGTCTTCAGCATTCATGTTGGGAAGGTGAGTAACATACAATACCACATTATTAAAACAAAACATTCTTGAATTGAGGTAAGACTTAAGTATAGTTCCAAAGTCCATCTGCTTCCCTGTTGTATTTACATATATGTATACATGTATAAAAATGTGTGTGTGTGTATGTGTATATATATATATATGTAACGACCCAAAAAAACCTGGATGTCACATGAGGAGGATAGTGCATTTGGAGTTCCTTTCATCAGGTCAGACTGTAAATCAAGTTTTCTATTCAGAACCTTCTGAAAAGATTGTGTAACAGTGTGAGTTAGTTAAAGTTTATTGTGCCAACCTGGCCGATAAACACATGTGGGGTTAATTGAAGAGTGGCGAGATAAATGGCTTGGTGAGCCTCGCCTTTCCATTTCATGGCTCTCTTGCTTTCTGATGGTGTGTAGCTGCCTTAGCCAGTCCTCTGCTTCAGCTGGCAAGGCTCACTTCCTGCAAGACATCCCTGAGGAGAAGCCACATGGACCTACCCAGAGTGCTGTAGCAGCCATGTGGAGAACCCTGCCAGCACTCACTTACTCTGCTTTCCTCTTGCAGTCGGCATCATTGCATCTGTTTTGTAAGATGGAGGAAGACTATGTAGATTGGTGTCAGATAAATAGGCTAATGTTGGACTTGTGGACTTGGGCAGCACTGGGTTCGGATGTTTTCTTGATGTGCACTTACCCTTTATATAAAACTCTCTCTCAAACATACGAGTTTCTGTAGATTTGCTTCTCTAAAGTACCCAGATTAACACACAATGTGTAACAAAAAAGACCCGATTTGTGGCAGACAAGGAACTATTCATGCCACCATGACAATGCACCTGCTTAAGCAGCCATCTCATGGAGCCAGTTTTGGGCAAAAACCGACGTGCCTCTCTTGCCCCACACATCTGACTCACCTGACCTTGCTCCGTGCGACCTCTTTTTGTTTCCTCAAATGCAGAGGGACATGTAAGGACAGTGATTTGACAATGTAGAAGAGGTGAAGAAAAAAACAAGGGAGATGTTTGTCAGTCATCTAAATAGATGAGTTTGAAAAATATTTTCAAGAATGGAATCACAGATTTGGCAAACGTATTCAGTTTAATGTAGAGGACTTTGAAGGTGATAAGGGTGTTTGTTTTTTTTTAATTAACATCATGCTTAGTAAAGTAGATAGGCATAAAAAAGAGAGGAAGGCCCTCAATGAGATGGGTTGACACAGTTCCTGCACCAGTGGGCTCAAGCATAGGAACAGTGATGAGGATGGTGCAGGACCAGGCAGGGTTTGTTCTGTTGTACACAGGGTCACTATGAGCCAGACCCAACTTGAGGGCACCTAACAACAACACAGGTTTTCTGCAGCTGTAAATCTTTATGGGAGCAGACAGTTTAATTTTTCTCCTGTGGAGTGGCTGGTGGGTTTGAACTGCTGAACTTTCAGGTTTTGAATTGTTAACTAGCCATGCAAATCCAGGAGGGAATGTTTGTATTTTTCCCCATATCAGTAGTAGTGTTTAATTTATGTTGAACAAAAGATGTTATTTTGCTTTTGATTGGTGTAGGTACCTCTTTTCAATATGTTAGTCTATTAGTAACAAGAAATTCTAACAAAAAATTAAATACATAGCTTTGGAGGAAAAAACTCTGTTATTTTTGGGGTGATACCCCCTCATATATCTTTATATACCTATATGCATACATACATATATATATTTCTTCCTTCTTCTTTCCTCTTTTTCTTTTTTTTCTTCTTTCCCCACTATCATGTTTACCTATCATTTGCCTCTCAGTAATTGCTCTCAGATACAATTCGATTGATCAAACATGACCAGAAAATCTATATCCTGCCCGCCATCATTTTTAGAACCCTTATTTTTCCCCTGTCCCCATCATTATTGGCTCACCGCTGAACTCCCCCAACCCATGTCCCACTGGAACCGTCCGTCCCATCGCTGTCTCCTTGTGATCGCCTGTCCTGCTTATCTTGTATAGATAAACACAGACACACACATACACACACACGTACAATGGAAAGACCATGCAAATAGTCCCAAGTCTAACATGGTTCCTGACCCAGAGCAGGTGAATATCTCTCTGTTACATTGTGAGAAGGACATGTTGTAGTCCATTGGTCCAGTCCCCTTTACTTTCAGGGTTCCGTATCCCGGGACCCGCTTACCTAACGGCATGTATATCCGTTTAGTCTTCAGTATTCATGTCTGGAACGTGCACATCCTAAAGGTCCCCATTGCTATTCCTGCAGTCAGGGCTGGCATGGTTTAGAGCCACACCCCTATCCACCTTTAGACTTTCACTGGGACCCCCTGGTGAGAAATCCCTAACCAGTTCAGATGAGGTGCCAAGTGCCCCAAGCCCCCTCCAGTCAGGAGTCCATAAGTGGGATTCCTCATAGGTTTTGTGGCTTCTCCCATCGCTGCTCTGTTTCACTCCCCTCTTGTTTTGCCCCCATGTGGGCAGATCAGACCTGCTGCACTCCCTGAACTGTATCTTCAGTGCTGTCCTCTGTAGTGCTGTCATTTAGGGAGGGGACATCATGTCTCTGGCTGAGACCAGCCCTGCAGGTCCCTCTCTGTGAAAGAGCTGCTCTGTGTAGAAAGGTTGGTCTCTAGGCGTGGCCCACCTGAATGGGGTCTACTCTCTCTCCTTTTCCTGTGGAGACATAAACAATACCCTCCCCTTGAGAACCTAAACACTTTAACAAAATGTTATCTGACAGAATTCAGCAATATAGAAAATGGATAATCGATTATAACTAGGTTGATTTACGTAAAGAATGCAGTATTTAACCCTTAAAAATCAATGGAATTCACCATGCAACGAATAGGAAAATTATAGAATTTTGTACTTAAAAAAACAAACCTACTGCCATTGAGTTAAATAATTTGAAAATCATAGCTCATTCATTCCAAACATTTTCTGTCAACTGGGAATAAATGGGAATTTCCTCAATCTGATTATGTTTATGAAAAACTACAGCTAACATGCTACTGCATGTTGAGACATTGGAAGCTTTCTCTTAAGATTGGAAACAAGTCAAGGATATAATTTGTGCCATTTCTATTAAATAACCTACGAGAAATTATAGCCCGTGTCATAATTTAAGCAAAATAAAAGGCATGGCTATTTGAAAGATATAGTACTGCCATAATTATAACAGATGACATTGTGTTTGTACAAACCCATACAAAATGTACACATAATGACATGATGAGAACTAATAAATAGTGTGTTCTGATAATACAGAATTGGAAAACTGAAATTTCAAACATAACCATTTATAATAGCAATACAAGACATATGATGCATAGGAACAATCTAGCAACAGAAATGCAAGACCTCAATATTAAGTCAAAGTCAAAGAGGATCTCAATAAAAAAGGAAATGTATACCATACTTACTGGTTGGAAATCTCAGTATGGTTAAGCCTATTATTCCCATGTTCACCTAGATTCAATGCAAACAAAATAAAAATCTCAACAGTTTTTTTCCGAAAATGTATATGCATAGGATCTACAACAACAACAACAACAACAACAACAACAAAGAGTCTTGAAAATTTCTAGGACTTATATACCTTTTTCAGACCTACGATAAAATTGCATTGATCAGTATACTGTGGCTTTTGTGCCAGTTTAGACAAATAGATATCAGAAATAGACCCAGATTTTTTATGATCAACTAAGTTTCAGCCTGTGTACCAACTCAATTGAATGGGGGAAAAGGATATAGTTTTAAGAAACAATGTTCTTTACAAACTAATGCCACTGAATTATATACGTGAAGAATTTTGAAGTGGATATAATTTATTATTTATTTAACACACATATGAAATGGTGCTGGAACAATTGGGTATCCATATGGGAGGAAAATGAATCTCCACCTCAACACCTCACCCGACACTTCCAAATTAATTTGAGTTGGATTTTGACCTAACCATATGTGGTGGTTACATAATCTGTTCTCAATTTGAGATTTAAGAGTGAAGGGGTGGAGTTTAGCCTGTCAATCAGGTCACAGTTTGATGACCTCATTTGTAGGCGCTAAGGAGAGAAATATCTCGCTTGAGACATTACTGACAATCAGCCTGATGGAGCTATGCTGATGCAGGCAGAACCCTGGAGCTGGAGGAGCCCCTTGAAGACCCATACCAGCGCCACTGGATCTAGAATACTTTCCACCCACTGGCCTGCGATCTTCCTGCATTTGGCATCATTGCATGTGTTTCATGAGTCTGAAGAGGACTTTATGGATTGGTATCAGACATATGGGCTAATATTGAACTTATGGACTTGATCTGGATTGGGCTGGGATGTGTTTTCAATATTCAATTGCTCTTGGATATAAAACTTTTACTTATACATATACAGTATGAGTATCTATGAATTTGTTTCTCTAGTCTACCCAGACTAACACGCCATAGGAACCCTGGTGGTAATGCCAGGTACATGTTGGACATTTGGAACCTACCAGCAATATTTTTATGACTTTAGTTAGTTGTATATTGAACACAAAAAGACTGTTCATAAATAAAAAGTATCAAAGACAAAGAAACCTTATACATGCAGAATTGCACAGCTTAAAGTTTATTGAATAGAATAAAGTAGCAGTATTTTGAACATTTTCTAAAGCCAAACAGTTTTATGAATCAGCGTATTTCTCCTGATGAACTTATTCCATGTGTACACATTGGAGAGTTAAGGCTGAGACTCAATGTGACCAACTTTGTGCCCACTGCTTTATACTTCTTTAAGTACTTGAGAGATAGAAGAAACCAGGGATCACTTAAAATATGTGCACAAACTGCTGTTTAATAAGTATGTATTATAAATTAGTTTTAATGAAGCATTTAAACAAAAAAACATGAACTAATAGAGGCCAGAATTAACAGTGCAATGTATGTGGTAAAACAGTAATGTGTTTTTTAAGGCTCTAGTTACCTAGTCTCCAAAATGAAAACACCCTCTCACTTCTATGTGGTTGATTGCCCACAACTGTGATTTTCACCCTTTTAAATATAGATCCAGATGTCCTGATACTTAATTTAGGACAGAGGTAATTACATTAATATGTAGTTCACTGTAATGCGAAACATTAAAAATGGCGTATCTGATTCGTTTCAACTTGAAATCCTTTTACTCCTGTTTATTTACCAGTAGGTAGATGGGGACTATACTAGCACCGTTTGAAGAGTGCATGGCAAAATGGCAACACCAATAGTGTAAATCGACTTAGGCCTGTGCTGCTTTTTCAGGCAGCAAAAGCCCTGCTATATATTTATTAATATGTGTACACTTTAATTGGGGGAAAGTCACATTAGCCTTGTCTAGTCACTTTTATTTTCAACTGCCAGTCCCTTTTTTGATATCCATATATATTTTTGCAACACTATCAGGAAAATTGAAGTCTTGAAAGTGGGGCTGGCTCAGTGTTTTAGGTACTTCTTCCTCTCTTGCCAGTTTGGTATGCAGCTATGTGCAGGGAAAAGGTCTTGGTGCTTCCTGACATAAGATATGTATTCTTTTACAGTATCATGTATCTATGACTTACATTGAAACAACAAATTAATACACAATGATGGATTCTTGTTGAATGCTACAATATGATATAACTTGAATTGAGGTCTACCCTTGTATGACATTGTATAGAACAAAACAATATTTTGTGACCTATTAGAATTCATTGTAATATGTGTACATTGGTAGACTACTGTGGTAGTTACATAATCTGGCGTCAATTTGTGAAGGCTAGGAGTCTAGCTTGTCAATCAGGTTGCACCTTGATGGCCTCATTTGGAGGCACCACAGAGATAAATAGCTCATTGGAGGCCAGATACACTCACTCCCTGTGAGACACTCCTGTTGACAAGCCACATGGAGCTATGCTGATGCAGCCTGAGCCCTGGAGCTGGAGAAGCCACATGGAGACCCACGCCATGGCTGAGATGCTTCTACCAACTTGACAGGGGGTATTTTCTCAATATTCAATTGCTCTTGTATAGAAAGCTCTTTCTTATACACACACGAGTATCTATGAATTTGTTTCTCTATTCAACTGGGACTAGCACAACTAGGAAATTCTAATTGAGCAGATAGGCACCTCTCAAGAGCATGTAGGCTTTTTCTCTGAACTAGAGTATCTTATTTATAATCCGGGAGACCCAATGTATCCTTCTCTCTGCTATTTATGTATTTTACCATGTGTGACAGTTTCCCCATGCACCCAGCATCATTCATACAATAGTTATGAAATCTAGTTGTAGTGCATGTGAATTCTGTTTATTTCATTTAGCTTTCACTTTTATAAAAATAGGTGTCTTTAATAATTATGGTAGTGAATGACAACCTTCATAATATGTAACAGAAGCCATAAACTAGATTTTCGGATGACTCATAAGAGTTTCCATAGTGAGTGTGTGAATACCAAGCAGACCACATTTTTGGCCATAATATCTTCCTGATGTCATTGACACTACTCAGAGTAACACGCTGGAATGGCAGTTTCCCTCGAATGATAGGAGAAACAGCACGGGAGAGTTCCCCCCCACTGCCCATGACATACATTGAATGTCCTGAGGTTTGATATGGACTTCATCACTCATGGTTTCTCTCAGCCTTAGAAGAGGGCATGCTCACACCATTCATTTACCGCCAAGGGGAAAACGCGTTATTTTGGTTTCAGTTTAAAAAATTTTTCAGGATATTCATTCATTCAGATTCCACAGAAAACTTGATATCAATTCTTTTACATGTTTACAGGTGAACTTCACCTGTCATTTTGGGGGTTACTTTTCATTCATAGCATCCAAAGAGAGGAGAGTCTATCAGATTTTAAACTCCTGTGCTAATTAATGCCCTTTCCTGGCTTGTCACCTCGGATTCAGCATTCATTGGGAGCTTGCTTATTAGTTACATGGGACTGTAATGGACCACAGCCATAGATTCCTCGTTCTTTAACTCAGGGTTGCGATTGTGCAGAAAGATCCCTTTTGCTCTTTGGAAATTTCACACTGTTAGGGTTGTCTCATGATGAAAAGTTCCAAAGCTAAAAGTACTGCAGGTAGTACGTGTTCACCTGTACATTTTATACATTGCACTCTGGATACAAGTGCCCTCTCTTTAAGTTAAATGTTTATATTTGTGCTGGAGATGTTCCTGTACCAGGGCTCTATTTCTCAGACTCTTTACTTAATTAAGCATTTTCCAGGAAAACCTGGTAAAGATTTTCTTGGGTGAATATTATGTTTCTCCTTAGGGGTTTTCTTGGATAAGAAATGGAAAGATGACATGCTTTTCCATAGTTAAGCACTATAATCGCTTGTTTGAAAGCACAGGGCCTGTTGCTTGCAGGCAGTGTGGAACTGATATGTGGGTTATTCTGTCTTATGGAACAATAGAGTCCATGTTCAACATTTCTGCTTTTTGAATCAGAGATTCAGAGTTGTGTAATGAAGTGGCACACTAGGTACATATTCCACTAGGATAAGTTTTACAAGGAAATCATCGAGCACAGTAATTATATAATATGCAACTAATTTATCTTTTAAATAAGCTTGTGTATTAAACACTGATTTTATTTATTCAGATACCTGAAAGTGACGGCATTTAAATGCCCAATTACTGGAATTGATGATAGTTGGTTTATAATTCACTCATCCAAATGTACATATATTTTATATGTCATTTAATTAATGCTTTCACAACAAAATTGTGATTTAAAAATATTTCTCTTGTGTACTCATCCTGCAGTTAGAAGACAGAATTAGGGAAAAAAATGTTAAATATTGATGTCCCTCTGCAAAGAAAATATTTTAATTCCATCGTATTAATCAAGGAATTTTAATCATGAAAGACAAACTGGGTTCTGCAGATTCAGATATACACAGTCTTGCTTTCAATGTTTCAATCCCTGTACAATGAATATTATATTTGTATATGTTTACTAGTTTAACTGCATGGGATTAATTTCATTAAGCTCTAAATGTGTGTCACTATAAAACGTAGCACAGTTTTCTTTTAAATCTTAAAATTTTAATTATATAGTAAATGTACTTATAATGTAAATGTACTGTGTTAATTCCACATAAAAATGTCAAACCTTAAATTTATTCATCTATGTTTTTAAACATAGTATCAATTATGCATTGAAAACTTCTTTCCTCTCACCTATTGGTGACACTTAGAGGCACCAACCATAAATATTTTGGACTAACGTTCAACCTTTAACCTTGTTTCATAATTCTATCTCTTGGTAAGTAGGTAGACAGACAAACAGATATATCTAACCAGAGTTGGGGTAAGTTGTTTTGCTCAAAATGTTTCTATAAAGTTGGGCCTATATCTCATCCTATATAAAAAAGTTAACTCAAAATGGATCAATGAGATAGTGATGAGGGGGCTTCTAAAGTTAGTAAAAAAAAATGGATTATCTTTAATGTTCTCTAACATAAAAGGAAAATGATGTCTCCAAAGTGAACCGGAGGCATATATAAACCATAGATAGATGAATGGATTTTGGACTTGCACTTCATTCTAGCCCAATCTAAGAACAATTCTTTCTTATGTCATGGCCCTGTCTGCTTGATGTTCGACTTCATGAAGAGATCCCTGAAAATGCAGGTGTTATAACAAAGTGGGGTGAAGACGATGCATAACTAGCAGAAAGAAGGCTTGTCTTCAAACAAGCAGCCCTCTAAGGGAGGACTCAACTAAGGCCACATGGTGGAAGCACACCAGCCTGTGTGCTCCAAGGATTGTAAATAATATAAATCAAATCTAAAGGGGGGAATGGTATCAGAGCCTAAATTGTGAACACCGGTTTTGCAGAAGGCCATGGATGACCGTGAAAGCCCCCAATCCATTTGCGGGATCTACACATAGATTAAGCCTCCTACGAATCCCCTCTGATCATCTTTGAGGATGTGAATAGTCCTGTTATCAGAAAGCATTATAAAATAATTATGGCAGACATGGTAAGGTCAAAATGTAATATCTTTTGATCTCCCTGTTCATTTTAAAGCTGTTTCAGTTTTAAAAAAAAGTTAACCGTGTCAGTTAAAAACCAGTCAAAGGGAAGGACACATGGGTTAAGCCCCTGGTGACTTCCCTCTGAATATGGACCAGGCTGTGGTGACTGATTTTAGCTTGGCCTCTGAGTACATTGTTTCCCTTCTCACACTCTTCTTTCCTCCAGATGGGAAGAGACTGATTTGCACCGTAGATGGCTGCTCATACATTTTCAAAATCCCAGTCACTACTCACCAAAATAGGGTGTAGCAGAGACAATTGACTTTGGTGTCCCCCGAGATGAGAGTCTAGTGACTCATTCCCTTAGGATGTTTGATGATGTCTGAGAAGTCTTCATAACTTTGTGCCCCGTATGTTCCACCCCATTCATGGATATATTTGTAGCAAGATAAATACACATATACAAATATCCTCCGGCAAGACAAATTTATATGCACTTGTGTGTATATTCCCACTCTTCCTCTCAGGCTCATTCAGCATGCATGCCTAGTCATAGATCACCGCTGTTGCTGGTTTGGGTATATCACAGTATTCTTATTTTGGGCTCCTTACTTTTAGAGTAGAGTCTTCCCTCCCCACTAGTTACCTTGGAGTTTATTTAAACTAAGAGAAAAAGGTCCTATAGGGTTGCCAGAAGTTGGAATTGACTTGATGGCAATACGTTTTTTTTGTTGTTGTTCTGCTGCAGAGCTGCTGGGTGGATTCATATTGCCCACCTTTCAGTCTGCAGCTGAATATGCAAGGGCTGTGCTATCCAGGCTCCTTTCTTTTGGGATACGTTAACCTGCACGGCAGGTTGCCGTGTACTCTGGAGATCTGGTGCAGTCCAAGCCCCAAGACCAGGAAGGAAAGGTCTGCCTTGAAGGTGCTATTGGAGCAAATGAGCTGAGATGTAGGTCCCTGATTTGGCTAAAATGTACAGGGTCCCCTACCTGCTGTGACTCGTTGACAGCCTTCATGGTTGGCAGAATATGCCACGCTTAGCTGGTGTTAGTCTCTGGCTCTGAAAGAGCCCTGCTTCCTAATGTCCTAATGTCTACACTCAGCCAAGGGAGCCCCAACTCCCCAGCATCTTCTTAGCAGAAAGAACCCTCTAGTTTGGATAGTGGGTTTGGCTTAGCTCGGTTTTCCCAACCTCCCCAGCTGCACTACCCAGTTGGAATCCCAGGTGCACTAAGCTTCTGAAGCTCTCACCACAGCTGCTGAAGTTGCCTGCTGACTTCAGGCTGCTCTGAGTGTCTTTCCCAGCAGAGTGGAAGTGCTGCTGGCTGGATCGTGTGCCAGAGAACACTGATGGACGCACTCAAGAGATCAAATGTCCCATCTGGAATGCCTGGCCCTCACAGCTGGGCTAGAAGAGCCCAACGCCAGCACCACAGCTTCGTTCCACTTGTATTTACTGAGTGCTTGCTGTGAGTAAGGGACAGCAGTGTGGGTTTTTTCTTTGACTGCCATGTGGCCTTTGAGGCTGGTGTCCTCATTGCTTTGATCACCTGAGCGCCAATGACATCATGGCTGCTCATGTGGAGGAAGTGCTGCCATTGGTATTTAAAATAGCTACAGGGTCACCCATGGGGAACAGGGTTCAGAGGTGCTTCCAGACTAAGAACAGATGCAGATGAAAGGAAAACCCTAGAGATGGCACAGAGGCCAATATGCCAAAGCTCAGGAGGATGGCACAGGATTGGGCAACCATTTTGTTATAGTGTACGTAAGGTCATCATGAGTCAGAGACAACTTTAGGGCAACCAATAGCAAATAGTCAAAATTCCAGGCAGCTTTTCAAGTCTGGATTTGCAGAATGCCCTGCTTGCCTGAGAATACAAAGGGGCTTCAAAAAGACAGAGGAGCCCTGGTGTGTAGGGGATTATGTGTTGCACTGCGAACATCAAAGGCAGGAGTTCAAAACCATTAGCGGGAGAATGATGAGGCTTTCCACTTCTGTAAAGATTTACAGCCTCGGAAACCTACCAGAGCAGTTCCACCCTGTCCTTCAGGGCTGCTATGAGTTGGAAGCAAGTCCATGGCTAGGAGTTTGGTTTTTGTATAGACAAGAGTGAATGTTTAATGCGGTCCAGATGACGACTGGAAAACACTCCTAAAGGTCTACCTATTTATAGGCTTTTCTTTTTTGTCATTGTTTTTTGTTGTTGTTTTGGTTTTCTTTTGTTGCTTTGTTTTGCTTTGTCTTGGTTTTTGTGCATATTATTATCTCTGCATTTCGATCTAGATAAGATAGGTGGAATATACAATCTGGAGGAGAAAACAATGGACAAATGGTTCCAGAGGGACATGGAAGAGGGGGAGGCAGGGAAAGGAAGTGGGTGTTAACAAACCCAGGGACAAGGGAACAAGAAATGATCTAAAATCGATGGGAAGGAGGGTGTAGGAGGCCTGATAGAGCTTGATCAAGGGCAATGTAACTGAGGGATTACTGAAACCCAAATGAAGGCTGAACATGATAGTGGGACAAGAGGAAATTAAAATAAAATAGAGGAAAGAACTAGGAGGCAAAGGGCATTTATAGAGGTCTAAATAAAGGCATGTACATATGTAAATATATTTATGCATGATGATGGGGAAATAGATCTATGTACATATATTTATGGGTTTAATATTAAGGTAGCAGAGGGACATTGGGCCTCCACTCAAGTACTTCCTCAATGCAAGAACACTTTGTTCTATTAACCTGGCATTCCATGAGGCTTACCTTCCCTACATGATCTCTGAAGACAAAGTGGGTGCATAAGCAAATGTGGTGAAGAAAGCTGATGGTGCCCGGCTATCAAAAGATGTGGCATCTGGGGTCTTAAAGGCTTGAAGATAAACAAGTGGCCATCTAGCTGAGAAGCAGCAAAGCCCACATGGAAGAAGCATACCAGCCTGTGTGATCATAAGATCAGGTAATAGGCAAAGAACAAAAAATCATATCATTGTAAAAGAGGGGGAGTGTGGAGTGGAGACCCAAAACCCATCTCTAGACAACTGGACATCCCCTCAAAGAAGGGTTGTGGGGAGGAGATGAGGCGGTCAGTGTGCAGTATAGCATCGATGAAACATACAACTTTCCTCTAGTTCTTTAATGCTCCCCCCACCACCATGATCCCAATTATACCTTCCAAATCCGGCTAGATCGCTGGATGTACACGGATACAGATAAGAGCTGAAAACACAGGGAATACAGGACAGATAAACTCCTCAAGACCAATAATGAGAGTAGTGAAACCAGGAGGGTAAGGGAAAGGTGGGGGAGAAAGGGGGGAACCGATCACAATGATCTACAAATAACCCCCTCCCTGGGGGATGGACAACAGGAAAGTGGGTGAAGGGAGACATCGGTCAGTGTAAGACATGAAAAAGTAATAATGATTTATAAATTATCAAGGGTTTGGGAGGGACAGAGGGGGTAAAATGAGGAGCTAATACCAAAGGCTCAAATGGCAATGAATATACAAAGGTGCTTGACACAGTGGATGGGTGGATGGATTGTGATAAGAGTTGTATGAACCCCCAATAAAATGATCTAAAAAAAACCATGGTCGAGTTGAAAGCACTATAGACTGCAGTGTGGAGGCCCTGAGTTCTAGTCCTGGCTCTGCCATTGTGCTGCTAAGAGCCTGGCCTTGTCTGGGCCTCAAGTTCATTAGTGAAGTGGGCGGGGTGGAGTGGATGATATCTGTAAAGAGACTTACAGCTTTGGCATCCCTAGATTGAACTAGAGGCTGACGGGAGATTTTTTTTTTTTAATGCAAAACTGGTCTTGGGGACTGGTGTGTGGGTCAAGAGAGTAGGAAAGAAAACCCTTTCCCTGGGCAGAGAAATGGAAACAATCCTTTGGGCCCTGGTGATAGAGAGGCTTCCATGCCTGCTGGCCTCAAGAGCAGTGGTTGGGAAACCACGAGCAGCTCCACAGGAGAAAGAAGATGCATCTACTTCTGTGGGAATGGCAGCCTCCGAACCCCTACTGTGTCCTACAGGCTCGCTGTGGGTCCAACAACTAGATGGTAATGGATTGGATTTTTGTGCCTGCCACCGTAAAGGAACCCAAAGTCAGGCTGAAACAGCAAGTTCAAATGACGGCCCTGCTTTGACATGCTTTTCTTCCGTCGGCAACAACAGCAGTTCGGTGTTCATCTGTCATGCCAGCATCATCACAGCGTGCTTCTGCTTGTTTAGGCCAAGTAGAAGCCAGTGCGTTTGAAAGCACTCGTGCTTCCTGTATAGAGACTGGACGCACCGTCCGCAGAACACAGCGAGGATCTGGCTGGGAAGCTAGCAGCAGGTAGAGGCTGGCATGTGGCTGTGGAGGAATCCAGTCACTCTGAAACTCTTGGGCAAAAATTTCACCCTGGCTTGGGAATTTGCAGCCCACGAGCTCCACCCTCTGCCACCAGGAGGGTCAATCCCCAAAGGTGTGAGGCCAGCTCCTCATGGCCGCTTTTGGAAGGGGTGGTCGCTATGGCAACAAGGCGGGAGCACTTCACTTTTTCCATCTGCCTAACACAGGGGCTCCAGACCTCTTGTCATTCAAACGCGCAGTAGCTTGTTTCCATGCCTGCCATCGCAGCCTCTGCCAACCCCCGAAACCAGGAAGAGCCGACCTGCTCCCTTCAGTTATTCATGAAACCTGTTTTTCTTCACGCAGATCTCCTTTTGAGATCCTCAGTACAAAACTAACCGCTCTGCTGGATAAACTTGGATTCCGATTCAGCTGACATTGGTTGAGCCTCTACTGCGTCATCACGTAGTACACGAGTTGGAGTCAACTCCCGCGCACAGCTCCTGGGCGTGCGAGAGTAGAGCTGGGCTCCGGAGAGACTTGTTAGCGGCCAAGTCTGTCGGGAGTATCTTATCTTTGGACGTGCCTCTGGGTGGACTCGAAGGGCCAACCTTACAGTTAGCCGGCAAAGGGTGTTCACCATTTGCATGAGTAGTACCAAAGCCATTTCCATACATTATTGATATTCACAGAATAGACATGGGTGCCGATTCAACGAACATTTACTGACGTTTGGCATACAGTAAGGAGCCCTTGCAATTGTGGTGGTGAAAGCACTGATCAAGAAGGACATTGATTTGGACCCATCAGCCACTCCACGGGAGAAAGTCATCCCAACCACGGTTTTGTCAGTCGTTCCAGGTGTAATCAAATAGGCAATGACTGATTCGCATTAAGCAAATTCACAAAAGGCTGCGCTATGAACAAGAATATCAGTTTATTCATTCACAAAGAGAAGTATGGCTGTTTGACAAATTGATGTGCTTATATCGGTAGGTCAACAGATTCTCTCCCTCCAGAAAAGTCAAGACAGAAGGCTTAGGTGTAATCAAAATGTTTGATGAAACAGACAAGGGGGGGGTTAGTTGACTGATGATACTGATTCATGCCATTCAGCCTGATGGACTCACTGTAGGAGTCTATGAAGGGGCTTCAAAAAGTTCACAGAAAAATAGAATGAAAGGATAATGGAATTTTCTCGAGAAGTTTTGAAGCCCACTCTTATTTGGCCAGGAGACATGATGATCATGTTCTCTGGGCAATTTCATTGAAGTTGGCCAGTGTTCCAAGACAGGAGATTTGCTGATCTCATTTTCCACGAAGATGCTACTAGCTCTTAGCTTTGAACTATTCTCTTTCTGTTCACTCTTTTTTTCCAGATAGGGACAATACAGCTGGCTGGATTGCTTAGCTATGATCATAGGCCAGCCTTGCCCTCTGCCCTCACACAATGACAAGGTCTTAAAGGAGTCTTACAGATGGGTGCATTGCTTCCATTGTATATGGATTTAAATAATGTAACTCACTAAAAGGAGCTTTCCCCTCAAATTTCCCAGGCACCCTACTTCATGCCTACGTTCTAAAAAACCAGTCTGAGACTACACTGAAAGCAAGCCAGGCCTTGATAGATAAGTGTAAGTGGGTTCAAGTGTAGTCCAGTGGTATGCTAAGCTCCTCCCTTCCTTCCGTGCTTGGGTAGGGAGCGAGAAACAGATTGGGGGCTTGGGAGGTGGAAAAGAGACAAGATTCATGAATTTGGTACAGCTAGAGAAGCAATGCTTCTGATGGGTTTTAACCTGTCACCAATTGCTGTGTTCAGGGCCGGGGCTACGCCTATGGTATCCACCACATTTCTTCCTTCATCAGAGTGGGGCTCCCTTCATCCTTGTGATTGACTAGATAAGAATCCTGGACACAGACCTAGCCATGATTGATAGGAAATGAAAGAAACACCTGGAACATGGATTGCTGGCTCAGGAGGGAAGACTCAGGTGGGATGCCATGGTGGCTGGAGGGCAGGGTAGGGAGCAGCTTAACTTCACAATCTTGACAGCGATCTGGATTTTGCCTCCTTGACTATGTCCCTAGATTAGAAGGTACATTTTCTATTCAACTTCCTTTCATGAAATAGGTACTGTAGGCAACACGCTCCCTGGTAAGGAGAAAAGGCAGCGTTTTGATATCTAACAAGCTGGGGGTGGGGGTGGGTGATGATTAGTGACTAAGGGATCCTGCCCATTTTCAATTCCACCTAAGAAGCCCACCTTGGAAAGAAATGCTGGCTTAAGTCAGCTTTGTTTTTGCTTGAATCCAGTTGACATACCTAGAGACCTTGGTATAGATTCCATATTTGCCTTTCATGGCACATTCTTCCCCCCAGCTAATAATCCCCGTTAAGAAATTGGTCCCTTCCACTTCAGTAAAATGGGGTCCCCCACTATCTCCTTGGCACGAATCTTTCTCTCCCTCACGGTAACCAGCACAGAACATGTTTTTATAGATGGTGGAGCTGGTGGACTGCAGGCACATGGCTCGGTCCACGAGGGGCACTTTGAGGTACTGGAGAATCGTAGCGGTTCTCCCTCTGTTTAACACTTTCCCCCAGCCGCTCACATAGGCAGGTCCGAATTTGAGGAAGAGGTTTGTGTGTTCCTTATTGGCTATGCAGATGGGTGTCACGTAGCTGCTCAGTGTTAAGGGCGCATCCAGTTCCAGAAGGGCGATGTCATGGTTGTACGCATTCTTGGCGGCGTTGTAGCTGTGATGGGGAATCGCTTGAATCACATTTCGCTTTTGCTCGGTGGCGTCCTCTTTCTCAATGTCATGTTCACCTGTGGAAAAGAACAGAGGGGTCGCAGGGAAGAGATGAGCCAGTCAGGGTGCAGTGCAGCACCAATGAAACACACAATGTTCCTCTAGATCTTTGGTGCTTCCTTCCCCCCACTATCATGACCTCAATTCTACCTTACAAATTGCATTAGACCAGAACATGCACACTGCTACAGATAAGAGCCCACAACATAGGGAATCCAGGATGGATTAACCCCTTAGGGCCAACAAGGAGAGTAGTGATACCAGGAGAATTAGGGGAGGGGGGGAAGGGAGAATTGATCACAAGGATCAACCTAGAACCCCCTCCCAGGGGGTCAAATAATGGAAAAGTGGGTGAGGGACAATGGAGGATGATGTAAAATATGGAAAAAATAATCTATAAGTTATCAAAGGTTCGTGAGGTAGAGCGGGCGTGGGAGCGAGGGGGAAGAAATGGGGAGTGGATATCAGGGGCTCAAGTGGGAAGAGAATGCTTTGAAAATGATAATAGCGGTATGTGTGCAAATGTGCTTGATGCATTGGAAGAGTGTATGGATTATGATAAGAGATGTAAAAGCCCCCAATAAAAGTATTTAAAAAAAAGAAAGAAATACCTATTTCAATCTTGCCTTCCTTTTCTTTCTTTTTTCTTTTTTTTTGGTCATTGTGTGCTCATGTGGTCCTTTATTTGTGTAAAATATCATAATTTCATTTTAACACTTTTATTGGTACTTCAGCCACACACCATACAATTCAACAATTCAGTTATATCAGAAGAGTTGTACAATCATTACCACAATCAATTTCAGAAAATTTTTTCTTCCGTGCACTCACTGCTCTTCGTGTAATTTTTTAATTATGGCAAAAATATACACAACAAAATAGTTTCCAATTCAACAACTTCTCCATGGTATAATTCGCTGCCATTGATTAGACTCTGTGTTCTACAACCATTACTGATATCATTTTCCTAATTAGTCTACCGCCATAAACTTAAACTCAATGTCTACTAAGCACAAACTCTTCCTCCTTCACCCATGGTAACCATTAGTCAAATCTCTTTTCTTTAGTAGTTTTCTTGATAAAACATTCACAACTCTTATCACAATCCATCTATCCATTGTATGTCTAGCACATTTGTACATTCGTTGCCTTCATCATTCTCAAAACATTTGCTTTCTACTTAAGCCCTTTGTATCAGCTCCTCATTTTTCCCCTCCCTCCCTGCTTCCCCCTCCCTCACGAACCCTTGATCATTTATAAATTATTATTATTCCATCATGTTTTACACTGTCCAACGTCTCCCTTCACCTAATTTTCTGTTGTCCGTCCCCCAGGGAGGAGGTTATATGTAGATCCTTGTAATTGGTTCCCCCTTTATACTCCACCTTCCCTCCACCCTCCGATATCGCCACTCTCACCACTGGTCCTGAAAGGATCATCTGTCCTGGATTCCCTGTGTTTCTGGTTCCTATCTGGACCAGTGTACATCCTCTGGTCTTGTCCCAGCCCTTTTTAAACAGCAGCTAATCTTCTAAATTCCCACCGGGTGCCTTTGACTACACGGGCTGGGCTTTGAAGGGTCTGAATCCTACACTGTTCCGATTTTGGTAGTGTGTAATGAGGGTCAATACATATTTTTCACACCGAGAAACCTTTCCATTTGTCCATGCTGTTCCAAGTTTTACCTTGGCTACAGGCGATAACGAATCTCCCCTCCTGCCCTCCACCCCAACAAAATAAAACTCACTGCAATTCAGTCAATGCCAACTCATAGCAACCCTATAGAACAGGGTATAAACTGCCCCTGGGAGTTTCTGAGAAGGTAACAGTGTAGAAAGCTACGTCTTTCTCCCAAGCAACGACTGGTGGTTTTGAATGGATGCCCTTTCAGATTGCAGCCCAACTTGCAACGACTATGCCCCGGGGCTCCTAAAGATGAACCTAGTTGTCATGAATTCTCATAGATTTCCCCAATTTCCAGTATCCAGCTCCCTGTTCTGATGGCATACAATCAATTCATTTGCTCATTCTTTCAAGTGTCACCTCAGGGCCTGCTACAGGTTGTGCCTGGCTCCACAGGTACCTGCTTTCGGGCAGGCTCAGCTGGTGTAAAAGAGACACACCAATAAAAATCAGGACCGCACTGGGAAGAGTGCCACCGCACTGACTATGGGGGCTTGGGGGCTGGAGAAAGCTGAGTTTGGAAATTATGGCCCCTGTATTCCGAGGCTTATTTATTCATCAAGGATCCTCATTCGCCCTTAGTAGACTATGAGGTGGTAGATTAGCTCCGTGACGCTGCGGATTCGCATTTTGTTTTCATTGGTGGGTACCTGCGATTACTGTAATGTTATCACCGTGCTTGAGACAGTGGGCTGCAGTTACGACCCATTTCTCATTAATGATGGTGCCACCACATAACGCTATACCGCCCCACTTCAGAAGGACCTGTAGGAACACAAATAAAGGCTGTTAGGAGGAAAGTTGTGTGATCTAGAACAAAAGAAATAACATTGGCCATTTTAAGGAGTGGGCCCCAGGCTGACTTCTAGGTGCTGGCAGAAAGGAGAGTTTTCTGAATGAGTGTGTTTGGAGCCCAATCCCTAAAGCCATGTCTATAACTGTGCTAAGGGCTCCTGCTGGATGAGAGCCAGGGGGAGGTCCATCTGAGGCAAATGGCAGGATCCGGCTTTTGTTAGGGATTTGGGGCCTGGGCTTCCTTTTCCAGGTGAGTCAGGTTCTCTGATGGCATGACGTACACTAGCGCCCCAGCCACAGTACTTGACATAATTGGAGTTCGATGCAAAACAAAACATCGGAATCTGATCGGACACACGTGATTCTTGTAAACAAAATAGTTCGTGTTTCGGCCACCCTGTGTTAGTTGGCGTTGTTAGTACGCGTTGTTTAAACCTTTTGCGGCTGGGTTACAAGTTTTTGTGGCTTTTTGGTATTGTTTTAGATAAAAAAAGAGAGTTTTTCGAAAGAATCATCATGATAAGGAACTGGTTAACCATGCTATCGTTATTGTTGATAATTAAGTTCAACCCTTTTAGAAAAGAGTTAAGGAAACATCCGCAGATCCTCATCCATCTCAAGGTATGGGCCATACTATAGCTGTTAATGTTGTCATTCTTATTTAAAGTCTATTATTTAACTCTGAACTTATTTACTTTGAAATGTTTGTGTCATGTTTTGTATAAAAAGGCAAGGTTCGGGTAAAAACTTGGTGGTCCAGAACGGATTCATCCGTTTTCAGTTATTTCTTATGGGAGAAATTGATTCGGAGCTCGACTGCATCGCATCTCCACGCTCCTTCTAGAACGGATTAGCGTTGAGGTCCGGGTTCTACTGTACTTTATGAGACACACAGACTTGACTTCTCCAGGTGAAAAGTGATTACTGAGCCTTCTGTCCCTCCATGAGGAAATTGCCTTGCTGCTTGTCACTTCAAGAGAGAAGTGAAAAGCAAAAGTGGCCAACCAGCGGCCATAGATTCGATCTTGACTCTGGCGACCCCTTGTGTGGCCGAGCAGAACTGTACTTCAAAGGCTTTTTTCAATGGCTGATGTTTTTGGCCAATGGTCTCTGGATGAACTGGAATGTTTACCCTTTCGGTTTAACAGCTGAGCGTGTTACTCAATGGATCATCCAGGAACTACTTTCTTCTTCTTCGTCTTTTCTTTTCTGGACGGCCTCCTTGAATCCTTTCCACACTGAAGACTATGAAACGAGACCTAAGATCTCCAAAGAGTGAGAAACGCCAGGACTCAGGAACTCTGTCCATGCTTCCCTTCGTCCTCCTTCAGGGTAGGTAAGCTAGCCTGGCCCTAAAAGGTCTACGTGAGCTGGGCTTCTTTCTTGAGTAAAGGGGACAAAGGGATCTAGCTGCTGCGTTGAGCGTGGGCATTATTAGATAAGAGACAAACCCATTTTTCTCTTGGTATATTCATTTGCATAAACACAGTGGACGATGACTATTTTCACCACCTCAATGTCTAGCTCCGCCTGGGAAATTTCAGTTTTCCTGTGGGTAAGGGCCTTCACTTCTTCGGGATGAAAGCGGAGAAGTGTGAACACTAGAGGGCGCACTTAACATGTGGTAAACTCTTGCGAGTGTTGACTTGCTCTTTGTGAACTGATTTTGCCCTGGGCTCGGATCCACTAAGGGAAAAGGGGTGCTCAATTCCTCAGAGTGTGGGTCATATGACATCCTTGCAGGTTCTTTTGAAGGTTCTTTTAATTCTGAATTCAACTTACTGCATACCTATTGTATCCTAGACACACCCTTGCCTCCTACGTGGTGACAATGGGGCTGACTCATTCCCCCCACCCTTCCACTTCCATTTCCAGACTCGTGCTCCTCCCCCCCCCACCCCACTCTACTTGTTGGTTTGAACTTTGAGCAGTCTTAAAACATATATGTGACTCTAGAGGATAAGATAATAAGTACCGCCCAGAATCAACAATCTTCCTAAAATTGTGAGTGTTGTGCCTATAATATTTATCGTCACGAATACATGTTCTTTACCAGGAGCCCAGGTGTTTTAATGGGTTACATGTTGGGTGGCTAACCTTGAGGCCAGCAGTTTGAAACCACCAACTTCTCAGAAACCCACAGGGACCATTTTACTCTCCTTTATAGAGTCGCTGGACTGAGACATGCCCTGAGCAGCGGAGGAGTAGGTAAGCTTCCCTTCCTCCTGGCTTATTGCAGCAACCAGTGGGCAGAGGGGAGACTCCCTGCCAGGACAAACGCCTTAGCTTCAATTGAGGCTGATTTCTCCCTCCATCCACGTTCCCTCCAAATGTGCTGTGGCACATCCACTGTCCCCAAATGCCATGTTTTGTCCCAAGATGCTTTGGGGAGTGTGCACCCAAGCTCATCCCTTCCTGTGCCTGTGCTCAGGACCCCTCTGAGGGAGGGGAGCAGTGGTAGTGAATGGGTGGAGGCGAGGAGGCAGGGTATATGACATGCCAGTAAGTGGCAAGTGGCAGTGGTTGCTGGGCAGACATGGGGAAGGAAAGGCCGGGTAGGGAGGAGGTCCCAGGGCCCAGAGGAATGGGGGGGATGGAGGACCTATCCATGTTCATTCTCAATGGTCCCACTTGACTTGATTCATAAAATGAAAATGCCAGATAAAATGCTTAAGCATCATAAGATGGATGGGCAGGTACCTGGGAGTACATGGGTGTGTAAGTACATGTGTGTCTGTTGGTGTCATGTACATACAGGTCTACATGTATGAAGAGGCTTCATGGAAAAATTACATTGTTTTCGAACCCCCCATTTCTATGAACCTTTCGACACCCCCTAATATATTCACAAGTATAACAAACCCCATGGGATACCCAGTTACAGACTACATAGGCACAACTAAGTACTTTGAAGGATCGGTTTGATGGCTTGGGACTATAGTCTTGGGGGACAACCTGGTTAATTGACACAACTTAGTTCATAAAGACCTCCTAGTTTAGAAAGTAGGGTCTTCGAAGCTTGTGAGCAGCTATGTAAGAAACCATCATCGATCTCTACTCATCTGGAAAAGAAGTGAATGAAGGAATTAAAACACTCAAAAGTGAAACTCGTCCACAGAAGTAAAAGTCTATATGAGTCAGGGCCTCATCTAGTCCTAGACCAAAAGAATTAGATGGTGCCCAGCTTCACTACCTACGGTTCTGGGCAAGGGACACAATAGAAGGTCCTGGATAGAAAGGGAGCAAAATACAGTGCAAAACTAAAATTCCTGGAAAGGGTCAGACTCGCTGGACCAATGGAGACTAGAGGAGATTTTGAGACTTATCACCCTTAAAATACCCTTTCCACTGGGATCTGAAGCCACTCCCAGTGGTCACCTTTCATCCCAAAATCAAAGATTGGCTTATGAAATAAGCAGCAATATTCGTAAGGAATGCGCTTCCTTTAATAGCAACCAGATGAGGCCAAATCATCAACATTGACCCTGAAACAAAGCTGAGTGGTTAATGAGGGACAGGGACGCGACGGGAATGGAAGCAGGACAAACAGAATGGAAATGATGAGCGTGCTGACACACTATGGAAACTGTAGCCAGTGTCATGGGGCAAGTTGACAGAAATTGTTAGATGGGCATATAATTCGCGATATGAACGTTCACGTGAAATATAATCAAATATATAGAACCCTACCCTAATAATGATTTTCAGATGGTAGCCACAGAGCGTAACTCCATGAGGATGACCCTAATCCCAGGTGATTGTCATCATGAAGCAATTTTGGGCAACACTGCCCGTAAAGAGTTAGAGTCTCAGAATCCACAGGGGGCACTTCTGTCCTATCCTATAGGGTCGCAATGAGGCGGCATCAACTGGATGGCGGTGAGTCTGGTTTTACACTAAAGGAGCCCCGATGGCATGTTGGGTACGGGTTGGGGGTATGTGTTGGGCTGGGAACTAGTGGGCCAGAGGTTCACACTACCAGCTGCTCCACAGGGGAGAGATAAGGCTATCTGCATCTGTCACGATGTGCAAAGCCTTGGAACTCCTTTATAGGGTTGCTATGGGTAAGAAGCAACTCAGTGGCAGTGGGTTTGGTTTGTTTCATACTAAGGGCCTCTGGTGGTGCTGTGGATTAAGCACAGCGCCACTAACCAAAAGGTTGGTGGTTTGAACCCACTAGTTGGCTCCAAGGGCAAAAGACCAGGAACTGACATGATGGCAGTCGGTTCGGTTTTGCCCTGATCCTGATGATTACAGCGGAATGCTGGGGCCAGGACATGATGGTGCTCTTCTTTTGGCCACTGTGTTGGGGCATAGGTACGGACATCCCTCAGCTTAGTCAGTGAGTTAGGCCGGCCTGCTCTCCACAGCCCCTGGGCACAGAGGTCAGCCTGATACAGCTTATCTGACTTCTGCCCAAGCTTTTCCACCTGGGGCTTCTGGTACTTTCTGGTGGATGGCTGAGAAATATGGTTGTGTGCTGTTGACTCTGGATAGCATTCTTGGCCAATTACTGCTTAGTATTAGATGTTTTAGCAAACACCTTTGCCTAGCAAAAGCCCTAAAATATATTTGCATTTGAAGATATTACAAATGACTTGCTTTGGGAATGTTTGCTTGACTCCCTCAGGATCACAGCTCTCTAAATATTAGCTGTTTGTGGGGATGAGCTGCCTGCTGGGCCAAGGACAAGTTCCTGCAAGACATCATTTCGGTGAATACTGGGGAACATGGGAAAGCCTGTGTTCTCAGCCAGGCAGTGGAGTCCTGATCTGTCTGAAAGCTTCATGGTTGCCACATCCTAACAAGAGCCTGTGTTCTCTCTTTCTCACAAACACATCCACGTGCACCCACTAAACATACATTGACATGCAAAAATACCCTTTTTAAACTCAAGGGGAGGCACACATTAACTTGGGCGAAGGGGAAGGAAACAACAACAACAACAAGAAGAACAAAACAAAATGCTTCATATCACGAAGGTCCAAACCCCAACCAGGACAGGGCAAAACCCAAACCACAACAAACATACATTCACACATTGTCCTTGGTGTTCGTCATTGACTAAAGACAACACACAGCAATTGCTGTTGTCTTATTCTCATCTGAACATTTTCACTCGAACCTGGTCCTTCCCTGGGATTTTGATCAAACCCCATGCTCCCTCTCCTCCCCAGTTGTCCTCTCTTTGCACACAGTCTATCTTCTGTACGAATCAAACCTGTTTCCGCATGATGTGTATGTACACAAAAGTGTGCTGGTAGCTTGTTATGTCCATAGGTGTGAGTCACCTATTCCTTGGCTCCGGACAGACTCATTTTGCTGAGCTTTCCTTGGGAATGTTCACTTTTGGTTTTTAATCATTAACTACATGAGTCATTAGAATAGATTTCATCAAGGAATCTTAGAACATACAGTAAAATAGTGTATGTCTTAGGTCTCAATGAGCTGTGCAAGGCAAATGGAGATTACATAGACTATGCTTTTCTATCTCTTGATTGATACTTGGTTATCTGAGCTAGAAATACTAGAGAGTTATCGGTTCCAGGTGAAGATCTATAGTCTTAGGACCTTCAGGTAATCTTCTCCACAAGCCCCATAAAAAGGAAAGAGAAAATGCGAGTTCATTCATATGGCTACTTTAAATGCGGTCTGCCACCGATGTGTGTCTCCTTCGAATGGAAAGGGTTGGGTTTGAGTAGCTAGATACAGGATAAAGGGCAGTAGGTCCCTTTAAGGATAGCTTCAGGGCAAAGCTGAAGGAAGGGAGGCCAAGACTGGGGAAAATGCTCAGACGTTTTAAGGACTGTTTAGGCCAAGAATAGAATAAGGAATAGACAGACTGCTTGCCTAGACATTTTCTATAGGTTAAAAATGAACAAATATTGGAAATTGCATATGATACAACTTAATACAAAAGCTAAAGAGTGCTCAACTATTTGGCTTCTGGGTTTGTTTGTTTTGTTTTCAATCTAATGTATGGATCTTCCAATTATTAAATATAGAATAAATGTGGCCACCACAGAACTGAGGCTTGTGATAAGACAGAAAATAAAAAGACAGGCTACTTCATGTGCAAGACCAGACAGATCTTAATCCACAGCAATAAACAGACTAAAGCTCTTAGTTTGTGCATGCTCAGAATTGTCAGGTGGTAGGGCCAGGGCACCTAGTCAGAACACTTTTTCAAATCGCTCACTTTTCAGCTGTTCATAGAGGTGATCTGGTAGAATAACACCAAACCACTGCCATCAATTCAATGCCAACTCATCACTGCCACCAAGTCGATTCTGACTCATAGTGAGCCCTAGTGGCATAGTAGGTCACACACTCGGCTTCTAACCACAAAGTCAGCAGCAGCCTTTCCAGGAGAAAGATGAGGCTTTCTACTCTTTGTAAACGTTTATAGCCTCGGAACCCCCCAGGGAGAGTTCTATTCTGTTATGCAGGGTAACTATGAGTCAGAATTCCAATCCATGGGGGACCCTATATATGGCTGCTGAGGCTGTAAGTATTTACAGGAGCAGATAGCCTCATCGTGCTCCTGTGGAGCACCTGGTGGTTTCAAACTGCTGACCTTGTGGTTAGCAGCCCACTGTGTAAGCTATTACCCCACCAGAGCTCGCTATGAGTCAGAATTGATTAGCAGTGCAGTGCTTACCTGACAGTGCTACCAGGGCTCTATTCGATCCCTAAGTATTGGTGCTTTGATTTCCCCTTCTATCTGATGTCCAGTCATTTTATTGGTGGTGGCCATACAGTCGATTCTGGTTTGCATCGATGCCATGTGTTCATAGGATCTTCAAGCTTGTAACCGGGCAGTACACTGGGTTAAAATGTTGGGCTGGCAGCTCTGACATTGGTGGTTCAAAGCCATAAGCAGCTGCTAGGGAGAAAGATGAAGCTTTCTGTTCCCTTAAAGCAGCAGTTCTCAACCTGTGGGTCACAACCCCTTTGGGGGTTGGAACGACCCATTCACAGGGGTCGCCCGATTCATAACAGTAGCAACGAAAATGATTTTATGGTTGGGGGTCACCACAACATGAGGAACTGTGTTAAAGGGTTGCGGCATTAGGAAGGTTGAGAACCACTGCGGTAAGGTTTATAGTCTTAGAATTCCTATGAAATAGTTCTACTCTGCTATAAAGTGTGCTCATGAATTGGAATCAACTTGATGGCAGTGGGTTTGAGGGTAACCTTACAGAAGCTGATCATTGTCTTCCCAGGTGCCTCAGGGTGGCTTGGAATCACCCAACTTTGCAGCTAGCAGTTGCTTGCGCATACACCGTTGGTGCCACCCAGGAACTCCTAAAGATGGGCTGACTATGAAACGCAGCTCACTGTTCCTGCGCAGTGCACTCCCTTCCCCCTCACTGCACCCAGAGTTTTGCTCCCCTGCCCAAGTTTTCCTGGGGCTCTTTAGGTCCCCTGCTGGGTTTTTGGATGGTAAACAAGAAATGGCATCCTCTGGTTGGCCCCCTTCCCTCCCTAAGTCTTTTGTCTCAGTAAAGGGGGCTTCTGGGACGCTACTTCTGATGTCCTAGCATCTGCAGGGGAACACCGTAGAACAAGGTCAGAAGTGTTCATGACCTAACTCCCAGGGGTGGGACAATTTTTCAAGTCCACACAAGAGAACTTGGAGAGCCACTTGGTCCTGTGACTATGACCGACCCAGTGGTTGGAAAGAGCCTTCTTTACCCAGCCAGGATCTCTTTCAGTTCATACATGTGGCTCTGAAGTAACATTGAAAAAAAATTAAAGGATATTATTGAGATAATGGTGATTTCACTTGTTTGTAAAAATATATTTATGGTACTTGAGTAATTTTTAAATTGTTGTGAGGGACAGGATTG
Organism: Echinops telfairi; assembly: GCF_000313985.2. Lineage (NCBI taxonomy): Eukaryota > Metazoa > Chordata > Mammalia > Afrosoricida > Tenrecidae > Echinops > Echinops telfairi. The sequence goes on from NW_022103917.1 coordinate 5,531,619, forward strand.
GCTCTTCCATCTGAAAAGTATGCCAACCCTTGCCCTAGATATATGCTCAACATCTGTTATATTGAGAGATGATGGAAGACAATCAGGTCTCAGAAAATTCTAGTGATGTTAAACTGATTCTGGTTTAATGCAGGGGAATTTTCTGCAGTGATAGAAATATTCTCTCTGTACTGACACTGTTCAAACACAGCAGCTACTAGCAACATGTGGCTATCGTGTACTTGAAATGAGCTTAGTGTGGAACCGAGTTTTTATTTCATGGCAATATAAATGTAAGTAGTTGCATGTGGCTAGTGACCGTCTTAACGGAGAGCACAACTCGATGTCTCAGGGACCGCTCCTTCTCACAGATAGACTACTCAGGCTATACCTGTCACCCCAACTTTGCTACAAATCTAACTCTTGGGCCAGTGGCTGCTACTTCAGTAATGCCCATGGGTAATTTTCATTCATCAGTAAAGAAAACAATGTACTTTCATTTAGGTCATTTGCAGACCACACTTGGAGAAATGTAGAACTGCTACTTGGTGACTTGGTCGTTGGCTTCTGTAATAAGTTGGCTCATCTTATGTACATCAGAGCCACCTGGAGGGCTGTTAGAATGCAGATGGTTGGGTCCCACTCCCCAAGATTATGATTCAGTAGGTCTAGGATGAGTTCCAGGATTTTGCTTCCCTAAAAAGCTCAACTGTTAACCTAAAGTTTTGTGGTTCAAGTCCACCCAGAGGTACCTCAGAAGAAATTCCTGATAATCTACTTCCAAAATATCACCCAATGAAAACAGACCCATTACAAAAGAAAACATTGAAAAGATAATAACAACCCCCTACTTCCAATATTCACTTACTTAAAAGCCTTGTTTTATTGACTTCACTGGAGAATTCTACCAAATATTCAGAGTAGAGTTCACCTCAAAACTACTCATAGTATTTCAGAATGCAGAAAAAGAAGGAACACTGTCAAATAACACTGATACCAAAGCTAAGTATGGACGCACACCACAAAAATATTACAGGTCAATATTCCTCATGCATATCGATGTAAAAACTATCAAAAGAGTTATAACTGAAAAATCAGCAGCATATCAAAAATAATACGTCATCACCAAGTGGGATTCATACCCATTATGTAAGTATGATTCAACATAAAATCAATCAACATAGTCCACCACATAAATTAAACAAAATAAAATCACATGCTCATCTTAATTGATGCAGAAAAAGCTTTTGATAAGGTCCAGTACTTATTTCTGATTAAAAATAAATAAGTAAGGGAAACACACATGGTTTAAGCCTCCCGTGAATCTCCTCTGACCATAGACCAGGGATGTGAATAGCTTTGCTATCATGCACAGTGCATTTTTAAAGTAGACTATTGCAGATGCAGTTAGGTTAAAATTAAATACCTCATCATTTGATTTCCCTTTTGACTCATTTTAAATATTTCAGTTTATTTGTTTCTTTTCTTTTTGATTTAGGTTTTTCTCTGTTTCATTTTGTTATTGTTGTTTTTTGTATGTTGTTCTATATATGAAGTCCAGGATAGGTAAATCTATAGATGCAGTAATTGGATTAATGGATTCTTGGAGTTATGGCAGGGGAGATTGGGGAGAAATGGGGGAGCTAATAATAATGATTACAATAAATAAGAAAATGTTCTAAATTTTTGTGGTGATGATTGTACAACACTTTTTCAGTAAGATTGTACTATTAAACTGGATTATATGGGAATTATATGCCAATACGACCTCTGAGAAAAATAGGAATAGAAGGGGAATTAATAACAAAGAGAATATGTACAAAACAAATAGCCAGTATTATTCTCAGAAGAAAGGCTGAAAACATTCCTTTGGAAATGGGAACCAGACAAAGATGCCTCTTATTACCACTCCTATTCAATATTGTATTATAAATTCAATAAGTCAATAAAAGGCACTCAAATTGGCAAAGAAGAAGTAAAGCTAACCGTATTTGCAAATAGGAGTAGCGATACCATGAGGGTAAGGGTAAGGTCAGGGTATACAAGAAAGGTAGCAGTATACAAGATCAACATACAAAAACAGCTGGATTCCTCTACAACAAAGAGAATATTAAAAAGAAAATCAATATATTTTACAATGGCTCCCCCAAAGATAAAATACTTAGGAATAAATATAACTAAGGATATAAAAGACTACATAAAGAAAACTACAAAACACTACTGAAAGAGACCAGAGACCTATGTAAATGGAAGAAAGTATTATGCTCAAGGATAGGAAGACTTAACATCTTGAAAATGTCAATATTACCCAAAGTGATGTATAGATATAATGAAATACCTATCCAAATTCCAAAAGCATTATTTAGGGGCATGGGAAAAAAACGAATTACCAACTTTATATGGAAAGGAAAGAGGCCCTGTATAATATGTAAAGCATTATCGATGAACAACAACGTAATAGAAGGCTGTACACTAAATGATCTCGGAACATACTTTACAGCCACAATAGTCGAACCAGCCTGGTACTGGTACAAGAGCAGGCACTGAACCTGTAGAAAAGAGGTGAGATCCCAGACCTAAATCTATCTACCTATGGTCAGCGGATCTTTAACATAAGGCAAAGGCTTCTATTGATTTATTAAAATTAATAAATCATTTTATTAGGGGCTTTTACAGCTCTTATAACAATCCATACATCAATTGTATCAAACACATTTGTACCTATGTTGCCATCATCATTTTCAAAACATTTTCTTTCTGCTTGAGCCCTTGGTATCAGCTCCTCTTTTTTCCTTCCCTCTCCCACCAGACTCCTCCCCAGCCCTTGTGGACCCCTGATAAATTATAAGTTATTATTATTTTTATATCTTACACCATCCACAGTCTCTTTTCACCCACATTTCTGTTGTTCATCACTCTGAGGGAGGTGGGGTTATACATTGATCATTGTAGTTGGTTCCCGGTTTCTCCCCCTTCTGCCCACACCTTCCCCCTACCCTCATGGTATTGCTACTCCCATTACTGTTCCTGAGGGGTTTATCTGTGCTGGATTCCATGTGTAGAGCTCTTATCTGTACCAGTGTACATGTTCCAGTCTAGCCAGATTTGTAAGGTAGAACTGTGTCATGAAAGTGGGGGTGGGTGGGGAGGAAGCATTAAAAAACTACAGGAATGTTGTATGTTTGGTCGGTGCTATGCTGCACCCTGACTCATTCCTTCCTTGTGACCCTTCTGTAAGGGAATGTACAATTGTCTACAGATGGGCTTTGGGTCTCCATTCCTACCCCCATCGTTTGCATTGATATATTTGTTTGTTTGGGGTCTTCTGATCCTTGATACCTGATCCCATTGACCACCTCGTGATCATACAGGCTGGTGTGCTTGTTCCTGTGGGCTTTGTTGATTTCCTGATAGATAGCTGCTTGTTTAACTTCAAGCCTTTAAGACCCCAGATGCTATATATTTTTTGGCGCCATCAGCTTTATTCGCCACATTTGCTAATGTACCTATTTTGTCTCCAGCGAATGTGTCAGGAAGGTGAGCATCACAGAATGCTGGGTTATTAGAACAAAGTGTTCTTGCGTTGAGGGAATACTTGAGTAGAGACCCAATGCCCATCTGGTACCTTAATACTTAACATTTAAATATATGTACATATACCTATATCCCTATCATTATGTATTAATATATTTACATATCTGCATGCCTGTATCTAGACCTCTATAAATATCTTTTGCCTTCTAGTTATTTCCTCTCTCCTGTCTCACTATCATGTTCAATCTTCATTCGACTCTCAGTACTTTCTCTTGGCTACATTGCATTTAATCAAACCCCACCAAGCATTCTACGCCCTCCTTGCCATCGGTTTCATATCTCTTATTTTTCTCTTGCTTCTGGGTTTGTTGGCTCCCCCTCCCTTTCTTCCACCTCCTCCTTTCCCATGTCCCCCCAGAGCTCCATAATTTTCTACTCAGGATTGGTTATCCTGTCTATCTTATATGGATAGACATGAGAAAGAGAAAAAAGAAAAAAAACCTATAAATAGTTCCAGATCATTCTGCTGACCCTTCTGAATGTTTTCCAGCCGGATCTGGTGAAGTACCATGCCCTGCCCACCGATTCCGAAGTCTATTTTCAGAATTCCTTGGGGATATCATTGCTTAAGGGAAAGTCTTTTAAACGAGGGAGGAGACTATCTCTTCATAAAATGATGTTAGGAAAACTGGGATATTTAGCTATAGAAAAATGAAAATATGACCATACCTCACACCATATACAACAGTGAACTCAACATGGATTAAAGACCTAAATCAAAGACCTTCATGCTAATTCTAGCATAAATAGAATACCAAACAATTAAACATGCACAAATAATATAAGATAAACTAGATAAATGGGACCTATTTTTATGCTCATCAAAAAGACTTCTTCAGGAAAGTAAAAAGAGAACCTACAGATTGCGGGAAAATTTATGGCTATGACATTTCCCACAAGGGTCTAATCTCTAAAATTTAAATAATATTTCAACACTTTAACACCTCAAACACAATTCAATATAAAAATAGACAAAGGATATGAACAGAAACTTCTCAGCAAACAATACATTCACGTGACTAACACACTCATGGACAAATACCTGCCATCCTTAGCCCATTTAGCCAATAAACCAACACACTGTCATAAAATAGATTCTGACTTATAGTGTTTTGGATCTCTGAGGCTGTAAATATTTACAGGAGGATACAGCCTCCCCCGCCCCCTCCAAGTAGCAGGTGGTTTTGAACTTCCCACCATGTGGTTAGCAGTCAATTGCTTTCTCAACAGCATCACCAGGGCATCATTAACTCAAGAAAACTCAACTCACAGCCATCAAATCCATTCCCCATGCATAGTGACCCTATAGCAGTGGTTCTCAACCTGTGGGTCACAACCCTTTTGGGGGTTGAATGACCCTTTCACAGGGGTCGACTAAGACCATATTTCCGATGGTCTTAGGAACGGAGACACTGCTCCTCTATCCGTTTCTAGGTGGGTCCGCCCACATGCAGATACACCCACATATGGGGTCACCATAACTTGAGGAACTGTATTAAAGGGTCTAGGTACTAGGAAGGTTGAGAACCACTGCCCTATAGGATAGGGTAGAACTACCCCTGAGGGTTTCCAAGATTATAATTCTTTATAGGAGTAGAAAGCCTCAACTTTTCCCCAACAGAGTGGCTTGTAGTTTCCAACTGCTTACCTTGTGCTTTGCACTACAATACATAAACCACTACATGATCAGGGCTCCTTGGGGTATCATTAAACTCAAACTCACTGCTCTTGAATCAATGCTAACTCACAGCGACTCTGTAGTCCTGGTTAGAACTGCCCTAGTGGGTTTCTGAGACTGTAACTCTTTATGGGAGTAGAAAGCCTCATCTTTCTCCTGAGGAGCAGCTGGTGGTTTCAAACTGCTAACCTCATGGTGAGCAGTCCAACCCATATTGGAGATATGTAAATCAAAACTATAATGAGATGCCATTTCATTGAACCAGTGAAAAAGAATTGAGAACCCAGATATAAATCCAATTGTGAAAATAATGGAACTAATAAAAACAAAACAAAGCAAATGTTGGGCAAGTTGTAGAGACATTAGAGCTCTTATACACCATTAGTAGGAATGTATAATAGCACAACCACTATGGAAAAATATATGATGTTTCTTTAAAAAGCTAAAAAAGGCATTTGATCCAATAATTCCACTCTTAGTTATCCTCAACTTACATAGACATATACACTCCCATGTTCATTGCAGCATTGTTCACAATAGGAAAAAGTGGAAAACAAGGCAAAGTGTCCATCGATGGATGAACAAACTCTGGTACATGCACACAATGGAGTACTACACAACAGGAAAGAATAATGCCGAATCCATGAACCGTATCACAAAATGCATGAATTTGGGGGGACATGATGCTGAGTGAATAAGTTAATTGCAAAAGGAAAAATATTGTATGAGGCCCTTATGAAAAATAAAAACAAGAAAAGGTTAGACACAGGAAAAACTAAAACATTTGATGGAATGGGAAGGTAGGGAAAATGACTAACTCGATAAAAGACATGAGTTCATGGTGAAGGGAAAGGCAATGCACAAATTGGGGGAAGTCAGCACAACATGACCAAGGCCAAGGAAGGCCCTGCGAGGAATGCTAGCATAAAGGGCATGGATTACACCTGAAACACAGCAAAACATGTAGAAAGACAGACAGACAGAAAGAATGACAGAAAGAACGAACGAACATCATATGTAGTGCAGAGCTGTTCTAAAGCTACCTACCATGCTTTGAGAACCACAACTTTGAACCAAGCTCTTATCTCATAGGCTGGTTTCAGAAACTCAGTTTTTGTCCTAATCCTTCACACTTGGGTCGTTTCCTTTATCCCCTTCCAAATGTCGTCGGTTGCTGTTGTTCCATGCCGTTGAGTCGCTTCCAACTCATAGTGATCCGATGCACAGCAGAAGGAAACACTGCCGGACCCTGCACTGTCCTCACAGTTGTGGCTGTGTTTGAGCCCATTGTTGCAGGCACTGTGTCAGTTCATCTCATCAAGCATCTTCCTCTTTTTCACTGTCCCTCAAAGTAACCTGGCTTATTTTAGCCAAGAGACTTTGACTGCCATCAATTCAGCCAGCAGTTGAGCCTAAAGTAAAACCCGGACCTCAAGTACCTGTGACCTCGCTTCCAACTGAAACTCAAACTCACTCCCTATTTCTGAAATTCTGCAGTGCTACTTCCTCAATGTCACAACTCTTCTTCACCTTTTTGGGTACCTGTCCTTCAATTTCTCTCCAGGTGACCACCACTGGGGGCTTCCTCGTATTACTTAATGCTACAACTTGCCAAACACTTCTTTCACTCCAGTGTCCTATCCTTATCCTCCCAACTGGGCTGGTCCTTTGCCAGCTGAGCTCCAGGGATAGCACACCAAAAGTATTGAGTACCTGCCAGGGGATTTGACCTGGTTTGGCGCTTACTCCACCAACAACACGAGTGAATTCTGAACTTGAAGTAGTCTCGGTGATATTATCCAACATTATTTCAGCTTCAGTAGAATTTTCGTCGTCTGGAATGTGAAGAAAATCCTGAGAACGAGTGTTTGTTTGAGGAATGTTTGGGACAGAAACTCTTCCACATGGAAATGGCACTAAAATAATAGAAAAAAATTAGTATTCTGATATACTCACTGGCAAACAGAACATGTATTATGAACATTGAGCAACAGGTCCATCCTTGTCATTTCTGAGAAACAGGGCCATCAATATTCACACAATTGAATCCATAAATAGGGTCTGAACCTAAAGGTTGATTGTATTCTTTTCATGGAAAGTTTTCAAACTCTTCATGAGAAGAACTTTTGGCTCAGGAATCCACATCATTATGGAAATAGAAAAAGTGTCCCAGAACCAAATTTGGTATGACTTTTATAAAGTCTAAGGACTTTCTCTTTAGTTAGCTTACTAAAAACACTTTTAGTCCCAAGTGCTCTCCCTGAATAGGGCTCTGATGATGGGTGCCAGGTCACCTGTGAATTAGAGTCCGTTCGAAGCCAACTGGCAACTCTAAATAGGTAAATGGAATGCCTCTGCTTTCTTTTTAACAGGCTTTCTTCTGTAGACCAGAATGTCTTCCAGATACCAAAACAGACCTTCCAGGTATCTGTTGGGGATGAGTCATTGCGATGTAGTTACTTTGCTGTACAATAGTAACCACACGGAGTAGTAATATGATTATTATGACTACATCTCCCCAGGATCTGGTCTCATTTTCATCTTTGGTCGGTTTGTTTCCTGAAGAAAGGAAGAGCCTACTGACACATTGGGATCTATCAGAAAGGAAATTTGTAGTCAAGCCAAGCCACCTCATATTTCATTTTCATTTCTTACTTTTTCCCCTAGCCACATTTCTTATAACAGACATTTCTATAGCAACCAGCCACAGCAAAGTATCATGAAGACAGCGTGTTGTTGGGAAAACAGGAAATCTTTTCAAAATCCTTATGTATAAGTATAAATCATCAATCATAGCTAGAGAAAAGGGACCATTACTATTGAAGGCAGATAAGCTTATTTGGGATTTGGCCTACTTAATTTGCTAAAGCATGAGGTGATATTCAATATAACACAGTATTTTGAGGGTAGGTATTTCTATAAAAGTATGTATATATTTTCCTTAGAAAGGTTTGTAATGGTGTATATTTCCCTTAGAAAGGGTTGTAAGGGTTTAACCATTGTAATATTCTGCCTACACTGGCTGCTTGGTGTCAAAAGATAAAACCTTTATTTTCCCTCTTCCCAAGGAAGGCTAGTTTTCAGGAAGTGTATGTCCAGAAAGAGGTCAGAAGGGCAGTTGGTGACCTGAAAACATTAAAACCTTTTCGTTGTACTTGCAGCATCTGCACTCCTGGCTTCTAGTCCTCTCTTTAATTTCCCCTGCCTGGTGCAATGCTGAGACAGGTATGGAACTCAGTGTTGGCATGTGGCATGCTGTAATGTACCAATTTAATAAGATATCAGGCTTTGGGGAGGTAAAAAGAAATTACATCTGGCTTACATTAAACAGAGGGAGCCCTTGTGGTCTCGTGGGTTATGAGTTGGGCTGTTAACTACAAGATCAGCAGTTCAAAACCACCAGCTGCTTCATGGGAGAAAGACCAGGCCTTCTACGCCCATGAAGAGCTGTAGTTTCAGAAACCCATAGGGGCAATTCGACCCTGATCTATAGGGTTACAATGGTTCCAACTCGATTCAATGGCAGTGAGAGGTTTTAACATCTAACAGGCCTCTCATTTAACAAACAGAATTGACCAAGCAGCATGTAAATATATATATTTCAAAATTTCTACCACTTTCATTTTGAGAGAAGGGAAATGTGAGTGTGGAGTGGAGCTGTTCTGGACACAGCAGTCAGTTGCCCATGTGCTGCCATAGTTGACAGGATTGGGAAATATTCCTGTGTCCTTTGCTGGGGTTGATCAGTCCGGCAGAACGTAAAACAATTAGATCGTTGTTGGAACCCTTCTGACACCAAGCATGGACGCTCAGCCTGCAACTCAAGGAGATGAAGCATTTTCATCAGAGTAAACCGGCCTGATCCTGAGTGGATCAGGCTTAAAATTCACCATCCTTGAACAAGCAGCCTATCATTCCATCAATCATGTGTGGATCTTTGATGGTTCAGTATCACTACATTAATTTGACTTAATGAATCACAGATAAGTAAGGGGGGTGGCTTCAAAAAGTCCATGGGGGAAAAGCCATTATCTTTTCATTTGTGATATCAAAGGCAGAAAGAAAAAAATAGTAACGCTGGCTAGGCTTAAAAGAACTGAGGCTGTAGACAATTCCAGAATTTATCTCGACAAGGAAGCTGAAATTTGGGAGATTAGTTTGTCTATTTCAAGCAACCAAGCTTGTCTCTGATTTAAGAGGAAAGTTGATAGAAGTCAGCATTAAAAATTTGTTGGCTAGTTGAAATGTTGAAGGCGCAAATACATATTTGAAGGACGTGTCTTTAAAGGCTTTAAAAACTTTCAATGTTGACCTGCTGGTTTACAAGACGTTTGGTCTTCTGCAAGTTGATATCCTGTAGTACAGGAACAAAGAGCCTTGTTATCAGCACCTGTGTTGCAAAACTGATGGCACCCGCCATTCTTAAAGCTGCACGTTGCATCTGAAAGAAAGCAAAGTCAATAGTAATAGCATCACTTCCCATGCATTTCTAAAAAGTGTGTGCAGCTTACTGGCTCATGCATGGGTCCCAGATAAGTTGGGGGCATGCATGGTGGGAAACTTGACAGCCTTCAGTTGAAAGGAGAAAAGCAAACCAAACTCATGGCCATTGAGTTGCTTCTGACTCAAAGCGACCCTCTGCAGGGCAAATAAAATTCTAAATGTGGCCTAAATGGGATGGCAGTGATGTACTTGGCTGGAAGTTAAAATGAATATGTGGGCTTTGTGTTGGTACTAAGAAGCCCTGGTGGTGCTGTCGGGTAAGCATTGGGTTGTTAACTTCAAGGCTGGTGGTTCAAACCCACCAGCCACTCCATAGGATAAAGAGGAGGCTGTCTGCTCCTGTGAAGATACACAATTTTGAGTCAGAATCGACCTAATGGCAGTGGATTGTTGAACTTTTCATAAAGTGAATGCTTGGTTTTCTGGATTGAAATTCATCCTCCCCATAAAAAAATGTTGACATCTAACCCCTGTACCTGTGAACATGACCCTGTTTGGGAATAGGGGCTTTTTTGTGTGTTAGGTTACTCAATTAGGGAGGGGTCCTAAACCTCATCTCTTTTGAGAGGTTTCTTATACAAAGAGTAGACTGGAGAGAGACCTACACACAGAGAGGGAAGATCGATTCCATGTGGTGACACACATATACCTACAGGCCCAGGAACTCCGAAAGAGACAAAGAAGGCCTTTCTAGACATAGTTTCTGAATATAGACTTACCATTACCTCCACTTTAAGAAAATAAATTTCTGTCCTTCAAAGCCACTGCTTAGTGTTATTTTGTTATGACAACTCTGGGAAACTAAGTTAACCTGTATGAACATTGAGCAGGTCGGTGCATATGACATCACCTACACCCGGAGCTCACCCAGCGCACCTTCCATATCATGGCATCTTTCTTCCTTCCCAAAGGTAACCATGACCCTGATTTTTAACCAAATGGTTTACGTTTGCCTGCCTGTGAATCACCTGATATTTATTCTGCTTTTCATTTAATATCTTATCTGTGGGGTTCTTCTATGGTTTTTTTTGGTAGCAGTAGTTCATTTGTATTATTGCATAGTATTCTATTGTATGAATATAACTGCCTTTATCCATCCATTCTACTGTTAATTTAATATGTTTCAGAACCGGCTTCATGGCACATACTATTAATGAATGTTTGGGTTGCTTCTAGTTTTTGGTTCTTATGTATAATGCTGTAATGAGTAGTCTTGAACCTATCTTTTGGTTATAGGCATGCGTTTTTGTTTATGAGTGGAATTATTGGATCATATGTTTAGATTTAGTAGAAAGTGCCAAGAAGGCTTCCAAAATAATTGTACAAATTTATCTTCCCCTGTTGTCATTACATGACAGTTCCATTTGTCAGAATTATGGATTTCAGATACCTTCTTCCACTCTGTGACTCGCTTATTCACTCATAATGCCTCTTGTGAAAGAGAAACAGTGCTATCATATTGGCTCCAACTCATAGCAACCCTGTGTACAGCAGAAAAAAACACTCTCCAATTCTGCGGTTTCTTCATAGTTGTTGTTATGCTTAAGCCCAGTTACAGCCACCGTGTCAATCCATCTCATCAAGGGGCTTCTTTCTTGATGACCTTCTGCTTTACCAAGCATACATGTCTTTCCCCAGGGACTGGTCCGTCCTAATAACATGTTTAAAGTACCAAAGATCAAGTCCCATCAATCTTCCTTCTAAGGAGCATTGTATGTTCTTCTGGTGGTCCATGGTAACTTTCACGATCTTCCCCAACACCATATTTTAAATGCATCAATATATAGTTTTAATATTGTTCAGTTTATCCGTCTTTTGATTTATAGTGAGCACCATTTGTATCCTTTTTAAGAAGTCTCTTCTTACACTAGGATTGTTAATATATCCTCCAATGTAGTCTTTCAGAAGTTTATTGTCCTGCATTTCATATTTAAATATTTAATCCACTTGTAATTGATTATGGTATATGGTGTGAGGTGGGGAGCCAAATGTACTTTTTCCATATGGATATCTAATTGAATCATCACTTGTTTTTATTGAAAATCCAGCCATTGTCTTTTGCAGCAAAGTGACACTTCTGTTTATTTAGATGTGATCTCAATAACAGGAAGTGGTATGATTGTTTGCTTGTGGTCTGGGAGCTGTTTGGTTAAGAGAAATACGTTCTACTCTTGGGCTATTTCTATCTCTAGAGCAACACAAGAGCCTAATATGTATATGACACCTTCCCTCTTGTCTGGATGCTCAACATACATGCTCAACACCACAACTTTCTACAGAGCTGTTTAGTTGTCAATGCAATTATGTTGTTCTTAGGTGTCAAGTCAGTTCTGACTCACAGCGACCCTATGTACAACAGAATGAAGCACTGCCCAGTCCTGTGTCATCCTCACAATTGTTCCCATGTTTGAGCCCCTTGTTGCAGCCACTGTCAATCCATCTTGTCATCCCTCTACTCTGCCAAGCATGCCAAGATCCCATCTACCTCTTAAAAGCTTTTTTCCTCCTCATCTTACTTTCCTGTTCCTCTCCCATCAAAGTCTGCTTCTTTTGGTGTGAAACTCATTCTTGTGATCTTTTTCTTTTATAATAGTTGTCTCATATAGTATTTGTCCTTGTGAGAGTGACTAATTTTGCTGAGCATATTGTCTTCCATGTTCGTCCATGTAATTATTTTCTATTTTGTGACCTGATGTTGTTACTCTGCTTTGTAAATTCTCACCTCTATGCTGTCAATGAGGCAGGATGAAATCTATAGGATTAGGCTGTATCTTGAGTCAACCTCTTTTGAGATATACAAGGTGTTAAACAAGTGAGCAGTGAGCCGGTGGACCTGATTGCCATCAAGAAAGAGGAACTGGGAGTGGGGTCTCTGTGCTGAGGAACTCCTAGACCCAGGGGAAGATTGACAGCAAGAATCTTTCCCAAGAGCTTCTCCTATAGTTGGTGCTCTGAATGCAGCTTCATATGATGGGGACATGTCATCAGAAGGGCCTGTCTCTAGGGAATGATGCTTGTGAGGATGGTCTGGGGCAGCATGTTGTTCTGTTGTACCTGAGGTGGCTATGCATAAGAACCTACTCCATACCATCTAACACCGCCACCACTAGCAGCAGCAGCTGAATAATTCATCCAATTGGTTCTCCTTTCCTTACTGTATTGCTCCTCTGTCCCTTACTCTTGCTTCTTAGGATTGCCCCTCCTAATACATATGCCTTTGTCCCAAGCTCCTTTTTTTCGGAGGAATCCGGGTCAAGAAAGTGACTTTGGAATGTATCAGAACATTTTCAGCAAATATAATCTTTTGAATTTTATTTTATGTCTACTATCACAGGCTGTGGAGCCCCAGCGGGCTCTGTCGGGTTAGCATTGGACTGATAGTCTCAATGTTGGTGGTTCAAACCCACAAGCCATTCCACAGGAGAAATATGAGACTGTTTCCTGAATCGACGTGATGGCAGTGGGTCTGGGTTGTTTGTGTGTGTGTCTGTCATAGACTAATGAAATCAATTTGCGTTACCTATACTGACAATTCCATGAATAAAGCTAGGACTCAATGCCATGGAGTTGAGTCCGACTCATGGTGACCTTGTAGGACAGAGTAGAACAGCCCCTGTGGGTTTTTAAGATTCTAACTGGCTACAGGAGTAGAAAGCTTCATCTTTCTCCCATTCCAGGAATAGAGCAATACAAAGTGACTATTGCCAAAGTCTGAATTTGAACCTTTGTGACTAATAATTCACTAAGTACGTGACCCACAAAGGGGTCCTTTGGCCCATTTTTATTTATTTATTGTGTTACGACTTTTCTGCTTACTAATGATAACAGCCCTGGCTCCTTTCATGCTACTAGCTATCATTTTGTTGCAACAAAACAATAAAGTGTTCAGCCAAATCAAATACCAGTTGCAGAAAAAGTGTTCAGTCAATACGAGATTGAGATTGGTTAAATGAGGTACGTGGACGAGGCAGGCTAATTTTGACCAGGGCACTGACAACAGGAATTCAGGACCTGGTGTTGTTTTCCCAGTGCTTATTTTAAATCCTTGGCGGAGTAACCAGATCTGTCTCTCATTTTCCATGTCTGCCATTGCCCAATGGCCCCTCGCTTGGTTTGCAGAGATGATGGGAAATACTGTTGTCCTATAAGAAGTCTTTTGGTCGCTAATAAAGGGTTTAAGATTTCCAAAATAGAATCATAGCACAAAAATTTCCAGGGTAGAGTTTTCTAGGAATATATAGGATAGTGTTCTGATGTGTAAACAGAAGTTTGTTCAGAACATGCTTTGTTTTTATAAATTTATCACAAATATGCTATTATTTTGCCTTAGTTCAACATCTCTCTTTTTCTACCCCTCCCCTATCATTATAAATAAGACAGTAGTGTCTGTGCCATGTTGGAAAAAAGACAGAAAGAACAAAAGAGGGAGGGAGGAACAGAGGAAGGGAAAAAAGAGTGTGTATATGCTTGTGTTGAATTTTATGTTCTTCCCTCTTGACTATGCTGTGGGAAGGTAACCTTATGTACTTTAGAGGGGCAGGAAAGATGAAGTTCCGCCTGAAAGGGAGTCTGATGTCATATGCAGCTGTGCCCATACAGTGGCCTTTATTTGCGCCAACCCACTAGGATCGAGTCCATTCTGCCTCGTGGTGACTCTCTGGAGGACAAAGTAGAGCTGCTCCAGAGGGTTTCCGAGACTCTAAAACCCCGTGGGACAGACAGCCTCGTCTTTTGTCCTTGGAGCAGCTGGTGGGTTTGCACGACTGACACACTACTTAGCAGTCCACGACTTAACTGATGACCATCTCGCCCGGGCTCCTTCCAAAGGGACTCAGTAGGCGCTTAACGACTGTTCTTCTCACTAGAAAGCACGTCGTGACTGTTTGCACTTCTCTCTCCTGGAGAGAAAGAAGCCTGAGCAAGAAAGGAAAACCAAACGATTTTCCCAATGGAAGCCTCCCTTCCCTTCCCTGGCAGGGGGAGACCAGCCACTTGGAGCTGAGCTACTTCATCAACTAGGCGCCAGGCTCACGGCTGAGATTAGACTGGAGTTCAGTTTGAAGCAGGAAGCTGAAATGGAAGCTTGTCTGTGTGCTTTGTTTTGGCTAGTGTCCGCGACAAAGAGCTTTGTTTTAGAAAATAGATAAATTGTATTTCAAAACTCTACCATGCAAAACTCTGCTTATAATATAAATCCTAGCAGATTTTTTTTTTAAAACTACATACTCTGAAAAGTGAACTGATTCTTATTGTGACTATGTCTCTTGCACACAGGTAGCTACAAGGAAGGCTTTCTAGGGCATCCTTTGGAAAGAGGTTTCTGTGCATTTGCCCAAACACACACAGGCTATGCTTTTCTCCGAACACATCCAGTGTGGGACAGCTGTCCATTTCATCCCCATGTCATAATGACAGCACCCCATTCCACGTGCGCCCAAACCAGTTACCATGGAGTCGCTTCCAACTTCTGGTGACCGCATGGTTTGCAGAGTAGAACACAGGACGCTCTACGTTGGCTATTTAGAAAACACCTCAAGGAACACCGAGGAGCCCTGGTGGTAGTGGGTACGCATTGGGCTGTGATCCATCCCTATGGTCAGAAGCTCCACAGGAGAATGACTGGGCATTTGACTCCCATAAACAGTGTCAGTCTCAGAAACCCACGGGGGTCGCTATGCGTCAGCATAGACACCATGGCAGGAAGTGAGTCTACGAACATCCGTTCTGTGAACTTGTCAGGCCTATTTATGGGAGAATTTCTTAGAAGTAGATTGTTTGGGATTCACATATGTATTTTTGAAATGTTCATAAATTCTGCCGACTTAGCATTCCAAAAAGTTGTACCAGCTTATCCTCCCACTGGCACTTGTGGTAGTTTTGCCAAATTTCTTCCAAGAGTTGTCTACACCCAACAGCCTTTGAAGGAGGATCCCTACATTGTTTCTGAATGAACTGAGTGCAATGGAGTTTGGGGAGGCTTTAGGAGGATGGCTGGGGAGAGCCATGCGCCTTAGGTGTGACGACAATGGTCACATGGGTAACAGTACAACTGCAGGGACCTGAACCAACTACAGTGTGGGGACTTAAGAGGAACCGATATGGTGCCAGCTGTGGAGAGCACCTTCCATTTGCAGCGAAACCTTCTCTCCACGACTTAGGCTTATCTTGACGTTCCTCAGGGTGGCCCGCCTCCTCCTTTCAAGTGTTCGTTTCGAAGCTCGATAAAGGCATTCGGGAATGTTTAATGCTGAGCGCCGCCCTCAATTATGCTTTTCCCCATGTGCTTCTCCGTCTTAGCAGGGACTCATTGGGTTAGTCATTCCCTCAGCTCCTGTACTTATATTAGTTAAGTTGCTAATGAGTAACTACTCCACAGATTTCCATGGGTTTTTATAGTAGCAGGATCAACTTAATCCAGGTAAATCTGAATCTGAAATTATAACCGTTCAGCGCCTTGGAGTGATTACGACGCCCACAGGCAAGGCAACCCTGGCATCCGTCTGTTCTTGCTGGCTGGGGATATGGAGTTTTGTCCTGGGAAACCTGAGGGAATTGGTGGGAGTGGTGGGGGTGGGGGTGTCCCAGCCAGGTGTACACTTCATCCACCATTCACTCTCTTTGCTATTTTAGAAAAATCATTTAGATCTCAAAGGCAGGTGATCAATGGCTTCCTGTTCCATGCTGAAAGGATTTCTGAGCAACTTGACAGGTGATGTTGCTTCTTTTCCCCAAAAGGCCAGGGGAGCTTCTCCATTTCGTGTGGGATTAGGCCTTCTTTATCCATCCATCCACGGCAGGTTGCTGCAGTGCTCTAATAGAATCCTGCTAATTTGTCCTCTTTGCCCGTAGACGTGTACCCTGGGGTGTGAAATCCTTTCCGTTGGATCATATCTCTGCATTTCTGAGTAGAAAGAATCCTTCATCAGCACTGCAGGCTTTTCAGAAGCATAGTGCCAATTATATTGTGGCTGCAGATAATAAACAAGGGGAGAAATGATTTGGGGTGTGGGCAGCTTCAATTTCCAAACCCTCAGGAAAAATGGTCAAAAACCACTGGAAGAGCTCCATTGTCCTTTCATTCCATTTTCCATGAAGTTTGGAAACCCTTTGTATTATTGGCGTAAAGCTACACGCTGATTCTAGGTTTTCTGCCGAGCTTGCTTGATGCAATTAATCAGTATAGTCCAATTCGGCTCTGATTTCTGCCAACAGAATTAACCTGGGACGTGCTTTGTACTTGAGGTGCTGGTGGTTGGTGGGCATGGAGGAGCCTCTGATTCATGGCGACACGGTGCACAATGTTGTGTGCTTCTGTGTTGTCTCTGTGATCGTTGGGCTGTTTGAGTCTCTTGTTGCGGCCTCAGTGTACTTTGAGTGCCTTCCCTCCTAGGGGGCTTCTCTTCCAGCACTCTATTGGGCAGTATTCTACTTTGATCCACTCAGTTTCCATTGACTAATTTTGGGTAGGAGATTGACAGATCTTTCTTCCTCATCTGTTTTAGTCTGAAAGCTCCACTGAAACCTGTCTACCAGGAGTGACCCTTCTGGTGCTTAAAGTGCTTCCAGCATCGTAGCAACATGCGAGCCACCAGAGCACAACACATTGACAGATGGGTGGTAGTATATTTGAGAAGTATCAATGGGAGAATTGACCTTGTCAAATCTTAGTTCTTATTCTTAACTGAGTTCTGCTCATCTTAATAGCAATTTAGTCGTGAGTCAAAACAATGTTATGTATGGGTTCTGATCTCTGAGTGTGGAAATAAAGAGTATGAGGGTTAGAAATGTTGGGGCTTGGAGCCCCACACATTGAGGTTCAAATCCTACTTCTGCCATTGACTGCCTCTGTGATCCTGAGGTGGTTGAGCTGCATTCTCACATCTCTGTAGAATGGGAATCATAATAGCGCTGCTCTCTTAAAGTGACTGGAATTTCCAAACCACTTAACCCAAGTCACACTCACTGCTATTGAGTCAGTCAATTACGAGTCAATTATCAAGTCAGTTAGCAACCCTATAGGACAGAGTTTCCAAGGCTGTAAATCTTTAACGGGAGTAGAAAGCCTCATATTTCTTCTGATGAGCAGCTGTTGGGATCAAACTGCTCCTTTGCAGATAGCAGTCCTGTGAGCAATCTGCTTTACTACCAGGGCTCATTTATGACTTACTATTAGCTACAAAATATAATTTTCTTGATATAGTTTCTTGAGCTACCAAGAAGCCCTGGTAGCATAGTGGATTACAAGGTGAGCTGCTAAACCCAAAGTCAGCAGTTCGAAACCACCAGGATGAAGTTTTCCATTCCTGTAAACAGTTATAGTTTCAGAACCCCCCCTGGGGCAGTTCTACCCTGTCCTATTGGGTTGCTATGAGTTAGAATTGACTCGAGAACAGTGAGTGAGTGAGTGAGATTTTGTAAACTATGGTTATAGATGAAATATTCATAAGCTTTGAATGTTTATATCTTTATGAGAAAATTATGCTATATGGATATTGCATTTTTCTAGTTTCCTCTGGTTTTGAAGGAAATTTTTGGAATAACGAGTATTAAAACACAGTTACTTACCCAACTCACAGTTCTTTCCTTCAAATCCAACTTGGCACCAGCATTCATAGGCATTAATGTCATCCTTGCACATGCCACCATTTAAACATGGATTGGACTCACATTGGTCTCCATCTTTGAGACGGGTGAAGAAATTGAATTAGCAGGTCAATAGCTTAGAATGCCCAGACCTCCCTGTACATACTCATCGGGGAGGGGAATCTGATTATGGGAACAGCAGAACAGCTGACATGGAAGCCATGCCTAGAGGCATGTGATGTCCCTGTCTTCCTGTTTCTAAAAGTCACTTAAGCAAATGTTCTGAAAGTTAACATTTCCCTAGGAAATTGCTGGAAGGATGTCTTATACATAGTCTATGCAGAATGCAAGGGGAGAAGGAGAAGGGGAAGAACATCTGGGTATAGAAATATGCTGTATTAGGAATCATGGAAGATCTAATAACATTTGAAGACCTGTTATCTAGATGTCATACACAACCTGCTTTCCCATAGGTCGTGCAGAGTAAGCTGATCTGCTTCCTTGTATTGTCGTGCCCCTCTTTTAAGTATAGTAGGCAGTAACGGCCCAAGACAATAAGGAAGATGCCATTGCATTTCCTAATTCTTCTAGGTAGCATGAGGAAAAAAGTTCAATATACTGAAAATAACTATCTCCACCCACCCCCCCAAAAAACCCAAACGATCGCAATAATCGACGGATACCCCCCACACACCCCTTCCAGGGGGATGAACAACAGAAACCATGGGAAAGGGAGATGGCATTTGATGTAAGCTGAAAATAATAATAATTTATACTTTATCAAGGGGTCATGAAGATGGGAGTGGTGAGGGATAAAAGAGGAGCTGATACTAAGTGCTCAAATAGAATGTAAATGTTTAGAAAATAATGATGGCAACACATGTACAAATATGCTTGCTATAATTGAGGTATGGATTGTTATAAGAGCTATAAGAGTCCCCAATAAAATGATATTTTAAAATGATTCTGTAAATGTGCTTTATTTATGTATACATTGTCTATATTTCCATTCTACTTTTTCTGAAGAGTCCACATATACAGAGTTCTTGGAAGCCTTTGAAGACATAAGGAGGAAGAAAGAGGCAAGAGGGGGTGGGTCAGGATGAGGAGGGAACTTTAAGTGTGCTTTCTTAGTGTTGTGCCTCGATCCAGATGTCTAAGGAAGTGTCTGGAGAAAAGAATGAATAGAACCAAAAGAGAGACGGATGTACACTTAGAACTAAAACACAAACCAACAAATAAAGGGGGAAAAAATGGGAACTAGATCAGCAAGAAAGGATGAGAGAAATAGGAAAGTCAAAGAGAAATTTCTACTTGTGAGTCAACCTTTGAAGTAAAATTACCCAACATTTGTATTGTCCTTGCTCACCCACTCTCTCCCCTCTCAGAAGCATGTATGTCGTTTGCTTTCACTAAGGGATTAATAACCCTTTCTCAGAAATCATTCCTCTCAGAGAGAATGATTGCTATGAAAATTAGACCTTGTCCCCTCTGCCCCTTGATCCAATGTGCTTTTGCACAAACACTGCAATTTGTTCCAATTCTATGAAAACGAAACACGTTATCTCTGGTTCATTATTATCGATGTTCTGAACAGGTCTAAAAAATGAGCTACATTTGCACTTTATATTATAGACCAACGAATCTGAATTATTTAGGATGCTTCACTGAAAGGGTCTGGGCTTGCTGCCAGCCACACAGCAACTCCTTTGCTGAGACATTTCTTTAGAATGAGTGTCATTTTCTCATATATTTCATCCCTCCTTTGGCCACTGGTCTGTGTACTTTGGGCCAAGGCAAAGCCATAGACAGTAGGGGTCAAAGACAGCAGGCATAAGACCTTTGCCAAGTGCGACAGTCCTCTTTAGGTGGCTGTTTAATGAATAACTATATCTAAATGGGAAGACCAGGAGGCATGAAGATGATAACAAGGGATTGGAAATGAAAGAACTTGGGTGTGGTCCTGGGCTTCATGACTTCCCAACGGTGTGAATTTTGGCAAGTCCTTCAACCCCCTTAAGCCTCTGTTTCCTGTTCTGTGAAATCAAGTTAATAATGCTTTGCTCACAGGGTTGATGTGAGGGTTAAATGTGAATGGGCGCTTTACAAAGTGCTGGATGGATGCTAGTTAATGCGCTTGGGCAATGGCTTTTCTTCAGTCAGGCTCTTCCTGTAGCAAACTGATGGTAGACAATAGGGCAAACGTTAGGCAGGGTCCCTGTTGTGGTGGGGAACAGCAAAGACTACATTTGTGTTGGCTAGCAAGCTCAGCTGCAAGTGGAGTGAGCCTTGGGGTTCCTTAAACATTTTTTTTCATTCTTCTTTTCACTTCAATATAGAAAATGTAGCAATGACTGAATCATCTCCTTGGTGTTTCCATGTTTCTATGCCAGGGACAGACCACACAGCTCAGCCTATGTGACCTAGAAGGCAGGGGCTCAAGTGAAAAATATAGTGCATAAGAAAGGTCAGAGAGGCAGTGAAGGATCAAAGAAGTCTAAATGCAGCCAGGAAGATTCTTTAGAAAAGTATGTAGAACTTGCTTTGCTTTTAAAATGACATCACGAGTTTGGATTTTTAAATTTAACAGGAAGAGGGAATAAAAAGACTGCGTTGGACTGCCAGGGAATACCCCAGTAGAGAATTGTCAATGGACAGAAAGACAATCTAGTGGACCAGGCCTCTTGTTCTCTCAGGATTTAAAAACAAAGGTGTCCCAATGATGAGCTGTGAAGCTGTGACAATATCCAACAGTGCCTGCAGGACAGGAGCTGTGGAAAACAGAAGTACATCTCAAAAAAATGGAACTTGGGGAATCTGGTTTTGGTTAATTGTACTGGTCCATGCAAACAGTCTTATCCAAAAACCAAACCAAATCACTGCCATCAAGTCAATGCTGACTCATAGGGACCCCCTGTGGGTTCCCAAGACTGTAATTACTTAAGGGAGTAGAAAGCCCAATCTTTCTTGAGAGGAGCTACTGGTGGTTTTGAACTGCTGACCATATACATTTCAACCCAACATGTAACCACTGCACCACCTGGGGTCCTATATACTCCCTCAAAATTCTGTTGCTGGATTCTCTGTTAATTTTAACTTTAACGAATAACCCATTGGCTTCGAGTTGAGCCCAACCCCTGGCCACCTTGTGTACGTCAGAATAGAACTGTGTTCCATACGGTTTTCCAAGTCTGTGCCTTTTTGGAAACAGATGGCCAGGCTTTTCTTCCCATTTTCCATTTGGTTAGCAACCAAGTTGCTAACACTAGTATGAACAATTTGCATCACTAGTCTTAAATTCGTTGGCTGTATTGGTTGGGATTTTCCTTCTTTTGGTCAACCCACTCAATCCTGAGTTATTGAGTGCCTCTGGACCAGATGTTGTAGGTCCACCAGGAATACATCAGTAAAGAAAATAACGCACTCTCTATTTTGCCATGTTATAAAGAAGGAAATCCTATGCCATGTTATGTGGCAAAAAGCACTATGGAAAAAGACTCAACCAGGATGGTGGGGCTACTGGAGATGCAGGCTAAGGTGTTGAATAGGATGAGCAAGGTCAGTTGCATTGAGATGGGAACCTTTGGGAGGAAACCTGAAGGAGGTGAGGGAGTGAGCCAGGGATGCCTGGTGGAATAGCATTCCAGGTTGAAGAAGGGGGAGCATTTTTAGAGTGTTCACCGTAAAGCAGGGAGGCCAGGGTGGTTGGAGTCCAGCATGTGAGGAGGAGAGATCAGAGGGCAATCATGGAAGTCACCATAAGGACTTTCAACCCTTTTGTGACCCATGGGACATAAAGTGCCCACCAACATTTTCTGCCCCTGATGTTTAGTGGAAAACTGTTATCCCACTTTTCATACATGCTGCCATGTGGTTGGAGCCTCTATACCGAGAATATAAAGAAATGGGGCTCATCCCATCAACCGGAGTACGAGAGACTTTCCCCCGGGGCATATGTGCCCCACTTACTGTATCAAAAGCCTTATAACTGCAAACATTTTGGGGGGTTTCATTTCATTCAAAATACCTTCCATTTATGAAAACACAACCATTTCAGCAATAACAACAACAACAACAACAACAACAACAACCACCACAAATCAAAGCAGAAAATAATCTGGTCTTGCAAGGTTCAGCAACAAATAATAAATCTACTGAGGATTGTAGACTCTCATTCAGTCTAAAGATAAAACTCTCTCAGTTTCTTCCTTCCAGCTTCCTGAGACAGAATGATGTTCTTTTGAAGCCCTGAGAGGAAAAGACTTTGCCACCAGCTGGCGTCCTCCCACAGCAGCATGAACCTGTAGGGCATCGGCATTCAATCTCGGGGGAAAGATTTAGACTGTTTTTCGGAATGTTTCTGACAGAGTTTAACAATATTATCTGTTTACAGACAAAGCAAAAATACGTAATTCCCAAATGTTTCCTTTACCCACAAGAAGACGAAATTAATGCTTACCAATATATTGCTTCCAAAATTCAGTCTAGAGAGAGAGAGAGAAAGAAAAAAAAACGCACAAATAAACGGTAGTATTTAAAGTGCTTAGGGACCAAATTACTTCTCTTTCATAATATTTTTAACACACGCACACACACACAGATATATTAAAGTTCCAAAAGAAGTTTCTGTCTCTCTTATTTTGGAATATTATATGGAAATACTCACAGTTTTCTCTGTGTTTTCAAAAACTTCTCGGGCTTCTTCAAAACTACACTTTTCTTCAATGCATTCTCTCTCAAGGTTGTCTGAAATAAACTCTTCCAATTTCCCTGAGTTATATCTCTTTAGGCGGTTCAGAATTTTGGTGGCATTTTCACGATCAAGAAAAACTGAAATTCAAAAAGAATGGTTCTTTAGATTCAGGGTTTAAAAAAAGACGAAAGAAAACATCCTGAAAATGAAACACATCTCTTATGAAAGGCTTTGTTTTTAATTCAAGTAATCCCAAAGCCAATTTCTCTGTGGGGCATGGCGCCAAAATCCACGATGTTCCCAAGGCACTGTATACACATGGAGATTTAGGAATTAAAATTCAATTTTACTTTTAGTCAGGAGAGCTCTAGTAATAAAAGGTCAGATTTTTAATCGTACTTGAATTTACTTTGGATGAAAAAGAAAGTTCTCAAATAAGCAGTTAACTTCACACTTTGTTATCATTTGAAAAAAGCTAATTGCAAATCCTTGTCAGGTGCTCCATCGACTTGACTAGGATGTGTGCAGGATGCAGCTACCCCAATGACTTGGCCTCATGTTTCTTCTGGAAGAATAGAGGCCCAGTTGTGGTCCAGCTACAAATAGGACGCAAGTGACTCTTACTAGATACTCAAGAAAAACCACAGGATTCATTTATTTCTCTTTAGACCAGTGGTTCTCAACCTTCCTCATGCAGCGACCCTTTCATACAGTTCCTCATGTGGTGGTGACCCCCCAACCATAAAATGATTTTCCTCGTGACTTCATCACTGTCATTTTGCTACTGTGATGAATGGGGCAACCCCTGTGTAAGGGTCATTCGACCCCCGAAGAGGTCATGACCCACAGGTTGAGAACGCTGCTTTAGACTCACAGCACCTTCAGTTGGCATCTTATAGCCATCTTGTAGCTATCTTCAGGGTGTTTTGTATTTCATAAAACAGTTTTATTGGCATATAATCCATATAGCATACAAGTTAATAGTTCAATCATATCAAGAAGAGTTGTACAATCATTACCATAATAAATTGTAGAACATTTTCTTTTCTGTACTTATTGTTATTAGCTCCCCATTTCCCCCCAACTTTCCCTGCCATACCCCCAAGAAACCATTAATCTAGTTACTGTCCCTATAGATTGGATTTCATATACAGAAAAACATACCACCTTCCCAACACACACACAGAAATAACTAACAACAATAATCAAATAGAGAGAAACTCCAATTGAAAAGAAAGTAGAAAATATTAAGAACTAGAAAAATGTTAAAACGAGTCAAAAGGGGGTTCCAATGATAAGGTGTTGAATTTAGCCTAATTACATCTGCTATAATCCACTTTACAATGCACTCAGAATGTGTTTTATTGTTGTTCTAATTGTCCAGCTTTTTCGGATACTCCTGAATTCTGGAAAACTGAGGCTTCTACTTCATGGTATTTTCAATCACCTATTATGTATGTGAAAACTGGACAATGAATAAAGAAAACCAGGGAAAAATTGATGCATTTGAATTATGGTGTTCAGGGAGAATATTACAAGTGCCATGGGCTGACAGAAGAGCAAACAAATCTGTCTTGGAAGAAGTACAGCCAGAATGCTCCTCAGAAGTGAGTAGGGGAGACTTCATCTCATGTACTTTGGATCTATTATTAGTAGACTCCAGTCCCTGGAAAAGGACATCATGCTTGGTAAAGCAGAAGAGCAATGAAAAAGCAGAAGACCTTTGACTACATGGATCGACAAGGCTGCAACAAAGGCTTCAGACACAACAGTTGAGTGGATGACACCTAATAGCAACTACAACTTTGCATATTTTCTCTCTGTATGGATTTGAAAATATATATACCTACTGTGGTGGCAGAGTGGATATGCATTGGGCTGCTAACCACAAGGTCAACACTTAGAAACCACCAACCACTGTGGGACTAAAATGAAGCTTTCTACTTAGAAACCCAAAGGAGCATGTCTATTCTGTTCCATGGGGTCACTATGAGTCTTATGAGTTGGAATTGACTTGATGACAGTGAACTTGGTTTGGGATGTATATATGAGGGAGTACTTCCCCAAACCCAGAATTGTGCTGGATGGAGTAGAGATTTTGTAGTATGCATTTTTCCTGAGAGGTGAGCATCAAGAAACTTGCTCTGAGTTAGTGTACTCAGTGGCATCGCTTGGGAAGGTTCTCTCTGGCCACAGTGGATTTTTTTCATAACAGTAGTTTGTGATGGCCAATTTAATAAAACAGCATGTGGTTGTGAATTTTTGTTTCCTGCTCAGGGAAAATGCTGCAGGAAATGTTGTGATGTTGAACACAGCTTACAAGGACAGCACTATGGGAAAAACTCATGTGTACGAGTGGTTTTCTTGTTTCAGAAAAGGTGAAATGTCAATTGATGACAAACCTTGTTCTGGACATCCATCAACTCATGAATGGATGAAAATTTAGTCTCAGTGCAGTTGGAGTTTGTTCTACCAGGTCAGAGTGTTAATCAAGCTTTCTATTTAGAGGTTCTGAAAAGATTTCATAACACCGTGTGACAAAAAAGGCCTGATTTGTGGCAGATGGGGGATTGCTTTTGCCACCACAACCATGTACCTACTCAAGTAGCCATCCTCAATGCACCGGTTTTTGGCAAAAAAAAAATCCAAAAAAACAGCATGCCTCTCTTGCCCCATGCACCTTACTCACCTGACACTGTTCTGTGCAACTTCTTTTTGTTTCCATGAATAAAGAAGGACATGAAAGGATAGTGATTTGATGACATAGAAGTGGTGAAGTAAAAAGCGAGGGAAGTGCTGTAAGCCATGCAAACAGATGAGTTTGAAAAATGTTTCCATCAGAACAAAAAATCTTACCATAGTGAATGATGGGGGGAGTGCGGAGTGGAGATCCAAAGCCCATTAGTAGGCCACTGGAGATCCCCTTGCA